>NC_044069.1:12163111-12205611 GCF_902167405.1 Gadus morhua
GAGAGGGAGAGAGGGAGAGGGAGAGAGGGAGAGAGGGAGAGGGAGAGAGAGAGAGAGAGAGAGAGAAGGAGAGAGAGGGAGAGAGAGAGGGAGAGGGAGAGGGAGAGAGGGAGAGAGAGAGAGAGAGGTAGAGGGAGAGAGGGAGAGGGAGAGGGAGAGAGAGAGAGAGAGAGAGAGAGAGAGAGAGAGAGAGAGAGAGGAGAATGTCTCCTTCCAGAGGTAGATAGGGAGGAAAACACTCTGGCAACTAACTTGGGCTTCTTTTCAAGCTTTTCAGAGGGACAGAAATAAAGGATGAAAGAAGGATGGTAATGAGAGGGAGTGAGAGAGACATAGTGATGTGATGTAGTGCCGTGTGTGGAAGCAGAGGCAATGGCGCCATCACCCGCCTTTTTTGGTTTTCAGTTTTTCTTTGTGGACATATGCTCTTGGGGAAATATTTTGATACAAAAGACCAAGAGACCAGTCCCTATTTTTGACCCCGAATCACGTTTTTTGAAGCGTACAATGTAAAGTTCCAACAAGAGAGCCATTATATGTAATCGTCAATGTCATTCTGTACTTGGCTGCAAATAATGTCATCCGCAAAGCCTTCTCCTATAATGACAGTCTTGTGTTTCATTACTTTCCTGCTGTGTACTTTCCAAGTAGTATATAAGCATGACGTGAATACACATGCTCACTGTGCTCACTCTAGTGTTTGTATGGACAAAAAAAAATCACTTAAGTGAACAGAACGCTCTATCTGTTGCCAGTCACACCCACATTCACAGCATTGGCAAAAAGAGCAATTTGATTCAAATGTTAAACGCACTTAAGGATAATCGCCCATGGAAAGTACATGGGAACAATTGATTATGGAATCAGAGCGTGCTATTTGGGTTATAATGTCTATCCATAACATTTTATGAACGGTACCTGTTGTACAGATTCAGCCACGCAAAATATATTCACACTTTCCCCAGTCTTGATCTTTTTGTACCTCTCTCTCTCTCACTCTCTGTCTGTATGTCTGTCTGTCTGTCTTTCCCTCACTCTCACTCTCGTGTCTCTCTCTCACACACACACACACATGCGCGTACAACTGAACAGGATCAGTGCACACAAACCAATAGCCACTAAGAACAGTGCCCTAGCAACCATTGGGCGTCTTGCCAAGCCATTGAGGTTGCCCGGCAGTGTGTTCCCATGGTAACATTTTCTGCCTTTGTGAGTAAGACACAGGGAGAACGAACGAGTGAGATTGGGTAGAGATTGCACTGTGGCATCTCGTTTTATCTTGGGAAAACTAATAATTTATGCTGGGTGTGTGTAGGGAGTGCTTATCTCAGCCCTAGATCCAGCTGCCACTGGACTGCAGGGGTGGGTGGGGTGGGGGGTGGGGGCACCCAGACATCAGGAGCCACAGACACTCCTCCATACGTCGGTGTCACCCTGAACCCATAGCGGCCAAAGGAATGTAACCCTCGGTCAAAGTCTACATATGAACAGTGGTTGGCTTTGGTTCTTGTTAACCAAAGCCATTTATCAATGAATTCAACATATACAATATCTTGTTTATAACTGTTGATGTGGGCTGATTTTAGTACACCCCTTTAGGGTGTCAATCATTGTTGTGTATGCGTAGGATGTAAACTGGGATGAAACAGCAGGCTTGTCAGGGCTAGACGGTCATCCCATGAATTGGTTTATGGGTTGTTGCTCAGCCAACTATAATGGATGTACTTCAACCTCGATGCTTGATGTTTTAAGCGGCTTCTGAGTGTATCTTTCTGTTTTTCAGTTGGTTTCGGGCATTTGTAGTCATAATTACCACTGGGAATTGCATTAACTGTAGCTTTTTGGCATGTTTTCAATATTAACAGGATGACGGATTTTGAGAAGTAGTAGTAAAAAATAGTAAAGTTTGTCTTGTATCAGAGTTATTCTTGGCTTGTGTAGTAGTCAACGAAACCTAATACATTTTGTTCAAACTTTTCCCTTTGACAGATGTTCATGTAAGTGTGTGTAGCGCAAGCAACATCTATCTCTTTGCCAGACCATTTAAAGTGTTATTACGTGGAATGATATACATTTCGAACTGTCCTCCGTTATTTATTTTATTTATTGTGTGTCTGACTAGCGCCAGTATTTAAAAAAAACGTTTCGGACCGTCCCCGGGAACGCTTTGTTTGAACGCCATTCACTTGTTTTCGCTCACTTTGAGGAGGTTGAAGTGCACTCCTCGCTGAGCTACACCTGACCCCCCCCCCCCCACCACCAACACTGATTACGTGCTCTGGCATGCACACTGCTCACCAGGCAGGCACCGCCTGCCCCACCCCCCTCGGACTGGCACGCGAACACAGCCGGGCAGACTGGCAAAGAGGCTGGCGTTGGCACCAGCGATGCCGCATTCATGCGTGAGGCGACTGCAAATGAGAAGGCGGAGAGAGAGAGAGAGAGAGAGAGAGAGAGAGAGAGAGAGAGAGAGAGAGAGAGAGAGAGAGAGAGAGAGAGAGAGAGAGAGAGAGAGAGAGAGAGAGAGAGAGAGAGAGAGAGAGAGAGGAGAGAGAGAGAGAGAGAGAGAGAGAGAGAGAGAGAGAGAGAGGGTTGGAGGGACAGAAAAAAATGACGGATGAAGGGTGTTTGTTAGCAAGAGAAAAGTTATTAAAGATATTGAGGCCGGGCATTCTTGGGGAACAAGGACGAACAGCAACCGTTTAGACAGAAGGGGGAGCAGCCGGAGAAGGGGAATAGACGGACGATGGGGTTAGAGGCACACAGGTAATGCAGAATGAAGAATGTCTTTGTCCCGATGAACATTGTGCTTTGTATATAAAACCAATCAAATACGACTCATACTATGCATATGAGTCTTTATAAGATGGCCCGTAATCCAGTATAACCACAGGATAGGCCTAATGTGCATAATGTTTAAAACCGGCATAGATATTACACTTAAACATTTTATGTAGGGGATTTATTATTATGCATTCTGTACTGTCTAATAACCCACTGGTCAATAGTTTAAAAGCTGTGGTATTCATTATTGATTATAGCTATTAAAGATTATATTAACTGAGTTCGTTATCAATTCTTATTGTTTCTATCGCATTATTTATTTTAATTGATGACCACAATCATTCAGAATTGTACACTGTAAGTATTACTTCTAAATAGTCCAGCAGAGGTGTTTCACAACTTACAATGCGTTTTAATTTGTTTTTCTAAAACCTTCCACGCCTCACGTAAGCAGCATCTCTCACCGTGCTGTGCTTCTGAGGCAGCGCCTTTGTGTTGTACCGCCGTAATGGAGTCTGTCTCTCTGGCGTCCGATTAAACACAAATCCACCAATTCAAGGTCGCTAATGCCTCATTAGACCGCGACTGGTGTCATATCACTTGTTATTTCACCGCCAGATGTAATTGATGTATCAATGGAACCTGCGAAAGGTGTAGTCACCAGAGCGACAACGTCTCTGAGATACGTGTGCGTGCGCGTATGCGTGTGTGTGTGTCATCTTGAGCGTAGCTCTGACGATACACACACAGACAGATAGAGCGTTGGGTTCCACAGGCTCCTCCGGTGCTGTGGAAGTGGGTCAGGCAGACGCCCACTGCAAGCCACTGCAGGTTAAGTGCTCTCGTTGGTGGGCAGGCGCGGTAAAGGTCCTGCGTTGGCCCGTCGTGGGTGTGGGTGTAGGGTTAGTAGGCGAAGGTATGGGGTGGCCACCTCCCTCCCACTAGGGGGAGACAGTCGCCATCAAGTCGAAGAAGTGTATTTAAACAATGTATACATTGCAAAAAAGAATAACGTTTGATGTCGACGTCTAGGTTGCTGGTGCTCTTAACGATAAAGAGAATACAAAATGTGTGACTGTATCGGTACTCCTGCTGTACCGCTATCGGTTAATAAAGGGTGGGTGAGACGGACAGACCGAGGGAGAGGGACCGACAGGTTCACCGACCAAAAAAGGGCAGGCAGGCACGGCGGACAGACAGACAGGCGGACAGACCCCCGGCCAGACGGAGAGGAGAAGAAGCCAGCGGTGGTCTGCGGCTCCGGAGTGCTGCGGCGTGAGGTAGTTGGTTGTATGGTTTCGCATAATAAACAGCATGGAGATAACTGTACAACCTTCTAGCTTTCCCCGCGGCGCCCCCTACTCGTCACTCTCCCAGCGGCCGGCCAGTCGTCGTCGTCCCCCCCCCCCCCCCCCCCCCCCCCCCTCCGTGTCCCGCGGTGAGTATGAGGAGCAGCAGCGCACAACGGAAAACCGCCTCGCGCTCTGATAGGACCGTTTCCTCAGCCACACTCCTACCGCATTGGTAGGTGGTCCGGGGTAATGGGTGGAAATGTTTTTTTCTTTGTTAGCAGACTTGTCTACGTTCAAGGACAAATGAAGTGTGTTGTTATGTGACTGTGTGTTCCATGTGTTTAGATAGATGGGTATATATAGATGGATTTATTTATAGCAGGATCTTGAGATGTGTATTTATAGCAGCAATGACCAGGATAGATCTTTCTCCCTTTGAAGTAAGTCAGAAAGTCCCAATACCCGTGGTTAGAACGAACACAAAACGTGGCAACATCAAATCGACTCACTTCCAAACAGTGATGAGGGGGGGGGGGGGGGGGGGGGGATGCCGTCAAGGTCTAGAACCTCCGAGCCCCCTGTCTCTGCAGTGCGGGCCGGGTCTCGTAGCGGACGTGGCCATGCTGGATGGACTTGAACGCAGAACGCACCACGACCGCCTGCGTGGTCCCTCATAGCATTGCCGGCGACCGCGCTTGTGAAACACGGGGAACTGCACCTGTTTCGGAGGCTACAACTGTTGTAGGAGAGAATGACTGCTCGCCGGGTTTACCGCTGGCATTATACATGTGTTGTGCTGAGCATCTCGCGTCACCACGCTCGAAGGCACGGGCATTCCTCAAACTTCCTCACCCAGTCTGCTTCCTCTCGCTCCCTCCCTCCCATTTCCTACCAGCACGTACCATCGCCCCTACCCCAGCCTCCCCTCCCCACCTCCAGCAGGATCCCCCAGCCCCCTGCACCCCCACCAGTCCCCCCCCAGTGTGTCTGGCTGGTGCCTCAGACAGTCAGTATCCGCATTGCGTTGCAGTGAGGAGGGGGAGAGAGTGAGAGGGAAAAAAAGAGCATATATCAGCAATCGGAGCCCGGCGCTGCTCTTTTCTTAACGCACACAAAGAGAAGACTCCCGGCAGGGTTCACAACACGAGAGATAATGCGAGCACGGGAATAGAGCCCACAGGGTTTTGAGGAATATTTTGGGACAGTGAATGCTTGGTTTTCGTGCACATTCAGTCCCCGGCATTGTCTTGTTTTAAATGCGTCATTGGCAAACCATTGCGGTGAAAGTAAAGCGTAATTTTGAACGGGTCTCCGTGTGTTTTTTGTTTTATTTGGGGAGGATTGAATTCAATTTCCTTGTTGTTGTGTTGGAGTCACGGCCGCATATGTTTCCAACAAGAGAAACATCAGATTCTCAGATTTGTGGAAAAACAAAGCCTGTCAAGTTGAATGTAAATGTGATGGTTCTTCCAAGGCTGAACAGTTAATTTCCTGCCTTGGTCCTTGATGCTGTGCTTTGTTTTTTGCTTTTCTTTAAACGATACCAGCGATGTGTGAATAAACCATGCTGTTCTAGCCACTCAATAGTAGTATTGCTAGTAGTAGGTCGTTTTGTGGACACAGGAATATTCATATTTTAGGCTTGCTGTGGCTTTGATTCCCATACTGTGTGAAAACCACAGCCTCTGTCTGCATACTACATCAGCACACCCTCCCTCCATCCCCCTCCCAAAACACACACACACACACACACACACACACACACACACACACACACACACACACACACGCACATACACATACATACACACACATAGTCTACCAGATGCAGGAGCTCAGCATCACAAGGACACGTGCACATGCAAACTGCAACGCAGACGCACATGCATGGGTTTGTGCACAGGCGCACTCGATGGTGGAGCTGCACACGTGGGCATGGACACAGAGGCAGACATGCACATAGAGAACCTGGTTCAGCACAATGCATGAACGCATACACACACACACGCACACACACACACACTGGCCGGCTGGCGTGAGTGCTGACTGCAAGATGGTCGAGACAGAGCATAGTGCTTGGAGACATCTTAAGGATTAAGGGAGAGGGAGGGGAGAGAGAGAGAGGGAGAGAGAGAGGGGAGGAGAGCTGATGGGGGCACAGGGCTGAGAGAGCAGGAGGAAGCAGGGACGGAGAGATGGAGTGAAAGAAAGAGCAATGGCGAAGGCTCCTGCACTCCATGTGTGGGTACGTGTGTGTGTGCGTGTGCGTGTGTGTGTGCGTGTGCGTGTGTGAGTGTGCGTGTGCGTGTGATGTATGTAGGTGACACAGATTTATGGGGGGAGAGGGCCAGAGTGGCTGGTGGTGGTTAGAGTAGCTGGGGGAATTGAAGGTGTTGGTACAGCACCAGAAAATTGAATCGATGCAATTGTCTGCCTGTGCTGCTGTTGCTTGTGTGTGTGTGTGTGTGTGTGTGTGTGTGTGTATGTGTGTATGTGCGTGTGTGTGTGTGTGTGTGTGTGCATGCATGTAAGCTGTGTGTGCGCATGTGTGTGTGCACATACATGCCTCTAGCTACTGTCTATGTTTGTGTGTGTGTGTGTGTGTGTGTGTGTGTGTGTGTGTGTGTGTGTGTGTGTGTGTGTGTGTGTGTGTGTGTGTGTGTGTGCCGAATACCTGCCTCCCAGTCTGTGGCTGCCTGGACCCTAATCGCCTGTAGATTTAGCACTGGGACTTGGCAGAGACACAGCATCACTGCACAGAGCTGGGAACAGCGGCAGAGTGAGGGGTACAAGAGGAGGGGAGGAGAGACAGAAAGAAAGAGGAGCGCGAGAGATGGAGCATTTTTTCGCTGTTTTGGACTGTGTTCGCTGCCTCGGTGTGAGGGAGACCGTAGACATCGCAGGGTGGCGTCAGAAAATGTTTGATGGCGCTGGAATAATCGCTATATTTTCACCTGGGGAAATCTAAGCAATAAGTCTGGAGAGGAGCCCGTAAGTGTGTGTGTGTGTGTGTGTGTGTGTGTGTGTGTGTATGTGTGTGTGTGTGTGTGTGTGTGTGTGTGTGTGTGTGTGTGTGTGTGTGTGTGTGTGTGTGTGTGTGTGTGTGTGTGTGTGTGTGTGTGTGTGTGCTTGTGCTCTGGTGATATCTGCATTCACATGGCTCAGGAGTGAATGCCTGTGTGTGTTCCTGTCTGGCTGGTGTGTGCATACGTGTGTGAATGTGTCTGTGTTTGTTTGAGGGTTGCGCGTTAAAATAAGGGAGCCCTCTTCACGAGGCGAAACGCAAATGGTGAGTTCCAAATGACTTGAGCCGTTTGGCAAATATCACGACAAGCAATCTCACCGTCTTTTCTCTTTACACTCCTACACGTTCATTTGTTTCGGCATGGGCTTCGCTTAATGTTATTTGATTTTCCCCAATCGTATGCTTTTTTGCCCCAGTTCCCCTCTGTCCCTCTTTGTGTCTCGAATGCTGTCGAGAGCAGTGGAGCCGCACACAAAACTGGGACAGAGAGAAATATTTGCCAGCTAGGGGGACAAAGAAGAGACACACAGAGAGGCAGCAGTAATTCCTTGCAACAGGCATTGGTGCTATCGCCACGCTAGCCGCATGCTCTGTGCGCCTTTGTTTAGTGCGTGAGGCTGCATGTGCATGCACCTGTGCCCACACATATTGTTGCCACATTTTTCAAGTTTCACTCTTCTTTTTTTTGCTCAGTACGGGGAACAAGAAGGTCCTTCTCCATTGTGACTTCTCCCTGTAGGCTCCTTGGCTGTTTGCCTGTAGTTCAAACCGCCGGGTGCCTGTCTGCCGCACCAGGACATTGAGTTCGTCTGGGGGGAAGGGGGGAATCACGTCAACATCGCTTTCCTTAATGGCGAGGCGTCTTCCATCATGGCGGTGTGATTGCACAGGTTGGAGGGGCGGGGGGGGGGGGGGGGGGGGGGGGGGGGGGCAGGACACAAACAGGGCCCGTAGGAAATGTAAGGAGATAGCTTTGTCTGCGTCAAGGAACCGTCGTCCACAGATGTTGCAGGCATCAGACAGTGGTCTGGTGTGTCAGCACCAGAAACCCACACTGCTTTAGTGGGGATCGGGTTACGCCTGATTCGTGTGCATCGGTCAAATAAAATAACGGTGTCTGCGGGTCTTTAGGACATCTGTCGCGGGGGCGCATCGTGCGGCTTTGTCTCTCTTATCGGAGCAAATCCAATCTTTACGTCGAAACCCGTTCAGAGTTGTTGTCGCTCACGAAAATAATCAAATGCTCGCCTAACGTTGTTTCTTTCTCTTGCCGCAGGTCGCGGGTCCGCTCTGCTCTGCGCACACGTCTGAAAAACCACACGTCGGCGAGACTCGTGACAACGTTCCCACCACAGCCTTGCTGGAGTGGACCTCAAAGTGTCGATTATTTCCTACAAAGATATCTGTATTAAAAGAGGCGTCACTCATGTACATACCATACTATACAGTGTGTGCGTTCACTTGGTGTTTGGACCTGGTTCTGGCATGCTGGTTAGCGGAACATTCTGGATCCGCCCGCGTGCATCATTGTCCCTGAGACCCTTAACCTGTGATGATGTAAAGGTCACAGGTGAGGTCCTTGGGAACAAGGCTGCGTGTGAAACCCGTCTGAAAGCAGCTCTTATTAGAGGACAGAAAGTGACACGTGACACAGAGGCTGTGTCCGCTACCCTTTAATAACCGATAGGTCTTAAAATATCAAGTCACGTATATATAAAGCGTCTCAAGTTTTCTTCTGTGCGGCGTGCGCTCCAGGCAGGACGGTGAAAGATGAGGGACTTGAACAAGAGCATGTTGATTGTCTGTGTTTATACAATAGGGACAGGGCTCTTTGAATTTTACACTTCATCAAATGCCAATGACACTATAGCTATAGCTGGAGGGGGCAGTTCCTGTCAGCTGGCTTTGTGGTCGTAAATGTGACGAGTTTAATGAGAAGTCAGCCAAAGGTTGTGACCCCGATGTAGATTGCAACTGGATTCATGTAGGTGCCTTATTTATTTTATGTATACTTTTTAATGTTTTTAATAAATGAATGAAGATTTATATCAATATAAATGTTTTGTTTAATTTGATCCATTTCATATTGATATATTGCCCAATAATAGGATAAAATGGACATGTTTGAATGCATCTGTTGAAATATAACTGTTAAGGTGTGTTACAAAGGTGTGTTAATAAACAAATGAATATTAAAACGGTTTATACATTTAGAAATACAAATACAAAATTTGATAAAATGTGTTTGTTTTATTCATGACAAATTACTTATTTACTTATTAATAAACCACACAACCACACCTTTTATACCCATGAATACAAATAATAATAAAACCTATTATTACTACAAGCACTGTGTTATCATTGCAGAACAGTCAGTCTACATTTGTGTATAAACAATGAGTAGCATAATGTGGTGCTGGCTGCGGCTCAGTGTCCCCCTGCTATCCGCCTCCATGTGTTTGTTCATCCCAGGACAGTTGACATCGATTGTGCAGGAAGCAGACTGAGACACATTAGTACCCAGCTCACCCCTGTCGCTGAAAAACACATTAACCGGCTGCATCGGCAGTCCTGTCTGGTAACCATGGCGAAGAGCACAAGGAGGGAGTGGAGGAGGGGTGATGGGCTGATCTGGGGCAGCGGGTTCAGAGCTCCGTGTCTCAGAGGGGCTGTTGCTCAGACACTCTGTTCCTTTCCTCCGGCCACGTCTGCCATTCTCCTTCTGCCTCACTCTTTCACTCTCGCTCTCCCTCTCTCTTCAAACTACCCCTTGTTCATTTTTTTTAATTTCTCACTTGCTGTTCTACTATTTACTTATTTACTTACTTATACAATGAAAGTTGCATATTTCCTTCTCCCTAAACAACTTTTTGTTATTATTATTATTATTATTATTATTATTATTATTATTATTGTTATTATTATTATTATTATTATTTTGCCTTATCGGTGCAGAACAGATCATACGCTGTATAAAAAAATTCAACGGACTATTTTCAAATGTAATTATTATCTTAAATCTGCAGGGAAAGTCGTTATTTGTTTAGAGCAGAGCATGCCCACACAAGACAAAACGAAACAGATCATTGTTGAATTGGCGAAGCTGCCAATTTAACCATCTAGGCCTTCTATTCAAAACCTTGGCTTAAGGGAGAATGATTCAACGCCAATCCTGATCTCACTTCTCATACGATATTAACATAGGCTACTATTTATTGAATCAGCAGAAAATGAATTCTGTTTGTTTTATCATCCACATGGCAAACTATGTTAGAATAAATTATCTCAAATGTAAAGCCATTTCTTGTGTTTGTTTTTTTTACAGTAACAGCCTTATACTAATCATTTCCCAATAGGGGGCAGTGCAAAACCCCTACACACAACCCGTCGGCGTTGACGCTCTACTCTTGAGATAACAGGTAATAAGACTAACATTTTCACAACTTTAGTTATGGCTGCTTTTATATTATTCAATCTCCACTCCGGGTATGTATAAGGTTATCTATGGTTTATAGATGTACGGAATGTCAATGGATCATGTGTGCATAATAAATTAGGATTCTGTTGTCGACTGCCACGCGGGGCCGGAACCATGTGCAGCGATCTCAGTTTCAATCCCCCTAAATCTTACGGACCACAGGAAGCGCTCACAATTCAAACGATCACGACAATAAAATTTGAATATCTGGATTCTATTCCGATAATGTAATGTGACGGAGTAAATTACATCGCAGAGTGGAAATATTGGAGGTGAGATTCTAAACCGTAAAAGTTAGTGACTTCAAGCTGCTAGCTAATCTCTGCATGGCCTATCGTAGATATTGGTGTAGACTATTTTCTGGAGCACAGTCTTCTCTCTATCACTCGCGGGTGATTGCAGCCTTTTCATACTTATTATTGAATATGCATTCGGTTTATCTGTTATTTTATGGATTTATTTTTTAAATTCTGAACTTCGATATACACCTTTTTATAAAGACGAGATTGCATTCCATTTCAACGGACAGATATATTTTGAGTCGTTTAGATTGATACCAACCCCCCCTAGTGAAAGGGCTACTAAACGTCAACACTCCCGCCATTACAAAATGGCAGTCCGGGAAATAAACAGATTCATATACAATATATATTACTCGGAAGTTCGGAACTGTGGCCCATTTTTTTTTAATTCTAAAACTGTGGTAGTATTTTTGGGTTTCAATTAATGCTAAACAACAATTTTGTTTGGTGAACTGTGCCTTTTCTTGTCATATTTCACTTGAATATTTTTTCATTTCTTCACCACTCACTCTTTGCTTTTTGTGTGTGCTTTTTTTTTAAAGCGGTCAAGTATGGAAGAGGAAATGACGATGACAGTGGAAGGACAGGGGGACCCTGGAGGCAGTGAGGGGGAGTCAGGAGTAGACATGCCCACCACTAACACCAACAAGAGGGGACGTGGTAGGTCCAAAGGATCCAAGAAGCTGCAGGTGTGGGTAACGCATGTGGACCTATCAGAGTTTGGTTCAGGCCTTTTAAATGGTGGCCCCGCACAGCCACTAAGGAGCAGAGGGAGTCCTGAAAACCCCCCTCCTAGGCCCCGGGGCCGGCCGAAAGGTTCAGGCTTGAAGAGGCTGGCCCCCAGTGGGGAGGCTCCTGTAGCAGGGGAATCTACCAGGAAGAGGGGCCGGCCAAAAGGTTCAGGCTTGAAGAAGCTGGCCCCTAGTGAGGAGGCTCCTGTAGCAGGGGAATCTACCAGGAAGAGGGGCCGGCCAAAAGGTACAGGCTTGAAGAAGCTGGCCCCTAGTGAGGAGGCTCCTGTAGCAGGGGATTCTACCAGGAAGAGGGGCCGGCCAAAAGGTTCAGGTTTGAAGAAGCTGGCCCCTAGTGAGGAGGCTCTTGTAGAAGAGGAATCTACCAGGAAGAGGGGCAGGCCAAAAGGTTCCACCAACAGAAAAACACCTGCCAAGTTTGCTGATAGAGCAGATGATTGGGACTTAGGTATGCTCAAGGAATCCCCCTCTTTAAAGCGCACCGCAGAAAGTTCAAAGAGTGAGGACGAGGAGGATGGCGATCCCGGAACCCCCAGAAAGAGGGGAAGACCCAAGGGTTCTCCTAACAAGAAAACCAGGCTGGCAGTAAAGAGAGGTGTTAGCAGTGAGTGCGAGACACGGAGCGACTCCTCTGGTTCCAGAAACAGCCTAGATGAAGGAAGGGTTTCTGCGAAGCAGACAATGGAAGATATCGATGGACAAAAGTCATCTCTGAGAGGGAGGGGAAGACCAAAGGGTTCTCCTAACAAGAAAACCAGGCTGGCAGCAAAGAGAGGTGTTAGCCGTGAGTGCGAGACACGAAGCGACTCCTCTGGTTCCAGAAACAGCCTAGATGAAGGAAGGGTTTCTGCGAAGCAGACAATGGAAGACAGCGATGGACACAAGTCATCTCCGAGAGGGAGGGGAAGACCCAGGAAAGACATCGGCCAGAGGATTGACGCAGGCCAGAGAGTCCCGGATGGTGCCTCGCCTGCTAAGAGGGGACGAGGGAGGCCAAAGGGATCACCAAATAAAACCTACCCACGTGTCCATCAATCCGATGGAAGGTCACGGAAACCCAGTCTTCCCTTCGTCTATACAGATCGGTTTGGACCAAAACCAAAGGGGCGCGGCCAACCAAAGAAGGAGATGCTTAAACGGGGTCGGCCGAGGAAGAACCCCTTGCCGCAGGCCGGGGATATGATGAGGCCTAAAGTGTGGAAACCGCTGGGGAGGCCGCGCAAATACCCACGGCTTGATCCTCCAGAGGGCCTGGCGACCCCCCGCAGAGCCAGAGGGCGTCCCCGCAAGTTGGAGATCAAAAGAGGGTGTATTACAAGCAAAGCAGCCACTCCTCAGCCCAGAGTACCCAGCGATGGGAGGGCCAGATCCAGGGGGCGTGCCTCGGGTACTGTCAAAGATACCCCTCCCCGAAAACGAGGACGCCCCAAAGGTTCCCTCAATAAATCGAAAGTGGCAAAACAGGCACAGGAGTCAGAGCAGGAGTCAGAGCAGGAGCAGGAGCAGGAGCAGGAGGAGGAGGAGGAGGAGCAGCAGCAGCAGGAGGTGGAGGTGGTCGTGGAAGAGGATGCTGGGGAAAACGAGAAAGGCATTCCACCGCTTGAGGCAGACGACACAGAATTCACAGCAGAGGCCATATGATGTGGTTTGAGCTAGAAGTTGGCTGGCCTCAGGAGACTGCAGTAACAGTCACAGTATGGACAATACCTCTGGTTGGTTGCGGTTGAATACCGAAAACAAAAATACATTGTTTTTTGAACAGGCTTATTTTTTATATTTTGTCATTTGGATGGATAGATATACTGCCGGTTTATAATGTTATTCGTGATTGATTGTTCATTAATTAAAACATGCCTTCACTGAAACTCACAATGCTTCTGTACCTCTCATGTAAACCAGCGTACACATTTTTCATAGACTAGAAATACAGAACAAGCATGAATGAGATGTTAAGAGTCTTTCATTATATTTTACCTGCTTATTTTAATTAGAAATTTTAAAGGAGACATATTATGGCGCTTTCACAGCAAGTAAACATAGTATTTGAGTTCCAGAAAACATGTTTTTGAAGCTGTATGATGGATATAGCTTTTAGGAAAAAAGACTCACCTACTGCTATTTCCCTCTGTTTCAGTCCCTTCAGAATGCGCTGTTTCTGGTGTCTGTAGCTTTAATGCAAATGAGCTGCTGCCCATTGACCAATGAGCTGTCAGACTGAACCACAACATGGAGGAGAAGGGATTGTTGCCGTTTGCGGACTCCTTGAGCTCTATATCTATATTGCCTATAATATAATAATATGTATGGGTATTTATATAATATATCTTATATCACGGTCAAAAGCTATGTGTGCCTCGGATGATATTATGCATCATAAAGACTGCGTCTGACATCTCTGGCACTTCCACAACAAGTAAAGACTCGTAGTGGGGGATATCTCGGCCATGGTTGAGAAGAATTGGGGGGAAAGGAATTTTGGCCGTGACTCTCTGAAGTCCATGAACTGCGACATGGAGGAGAAAGGGATTGGACTCCGGGAGCTGAGCTGCCGGACTGCCGCCGAGCTCCCCGCGCCGGAGCTGCCGGACTGCTGTCGAAGCCGTTCGGCCGCTGCCGAAGTTTCGGCGGCCGTCCGGCAGCTTCGACGGGTGTCCTCTGGGAGCTGAAAAGTCTGGCGAGGGTAGCTCAGCGGCAGTCCGGCAGCTCAGCTCCGAGAGTACAATCCCTTTCTCCTCCATGTCTCCTCCTCCGGACTGCAGTCCGGCACGCTGCATACAAAATTTTCTCAAAGTTTGTATGCGTGTTGAAGCACAAGAGACCCAAAACAACACCCCAAATCCCAGGAAAAGTGTTGTTTTCATAATATGTCCCCTTTAAGAGACTATTCATTGTGTTCACTGATGTAGTAATGAAATTCTGGGAGGGTATTCCTGTTATCAACAGGTTCAAATATATTAATTTGGATGTATATGTTGACATCCAGTCGGGATATAAATAAATCATGTCCAATTTCGTTTATTCATAAAAACTTTTTGCCTTCATTTCAACTTTCAATTTCCTTTCAACAATTTAAATGTGCAATTTAAATGCCATTCCTGGGTGCAACAATTGAAAACGTTGAAAGCACTAAATTACATTCCTTGGCACACAAAAGGGTCAATATAAGGCTACTCCATTCTGTAAACCACAATCACTCCCATGCCTTAAATAAAGAGCCACAAGAGCTACTGTACTAATTTTCAGTGGTCGTGGCTATTCTAAATTTGCATTGTATTTAGAATTTCAATATATTCAGATGTGTTCCATGCACACAAGGCAATATTTTTTATTATTCTACAATTTGGCCTATTGAGTTTTATTTGATTCGTAGTGTTCTGATCTCACAATACATGGATTGATACATGGGTACCCTTTCTTTGACATTGTCAAAGAAACATTGAGTTAAACATCCTTATGTTTTTGATACTTAAGATTAACACAATCATCTATTCTCTTCTATTGCTTGGGAAATGGTGACACATGCCACCAAACAGAATGTACCCATAATGTTCAAAAGACAAAGTGATGTAGATATTTCACAGGCCGCTGATTATGGTGGCATCCGTATGTCAAACCCTTTTTTGTGATGTGTTTTGAACCAGAAACCCTTAAAAATGTGTCTGTTTTCTCTCAAAATAAAGTTACTTGCAGTTTTATTTAAAAATGTCATTTTTATGTTTTAAAGTTTCCTCTGAAGTGTTCCCCCAAGGGGGCAAAATATGTAGTCATTGGCAGTGGGTTTTTTTTTGCGTCAATATTTAATCGCTATTATTTATAATGATCGTAGTTATGTTATGTATTGAGCACTCCACCCTGTACAAGTTTCGTTGGGCACCGTGACGGGCAAACCGGCATAACCTCGTTCCCGCTGCGGCTGAAACGGGATGCTCAATAAGCGCTGTCGGCGAGAAAGAGGGTGGGACTTTCTGTTGAATGGTTTTAGCAACGGCGCGGACTTTCGAATGAGGATATTCATCTTATTTTCAAGGAATCAGTATTGCTTTTTCAGCATAATAAATACGAATGTATTCTCCTTGTGTTTATGGTTGTTATTCATGTAATTGTTTGTATCCTTAATTTCTTGTCCTTATCTCCCGACGACCGTGTAAACGGCAAACACAGCTCGCCGGAAGTAAGAGAACGGAAATTGCGTGGCCACAAACCGGGGTAACGCTATTATCCAGGACCCTCATCCTTTCTACCTGCCATATCGTTACCACCTGGATACACCTGCCAAATTACAAAGCGTCTAACACGGAACTTGAGAGTTTGTGAAAAGGTCGAAAGAATACAATAATTAATAAAAATCGGATCCGAACTGATGGTGGACCCGGCGTACAAGTCGGTAAGTAAAATGACCAAGGTGGTTGAAAATAGGTGTAAGACGAAGGCTTATTTGATAGTACTCGCAGAACGAGTTTAGCGAAACTGCATTCCCCGCCTTGGTAAACAACCCCCCAGTTTCATGGATACTTCACCGTAAAAGTATCGATAATATGGATCGACCTCATAATGGACCCATTTGACCCTTACACGCTGGGAAAGTATTTTCTTAATTGTTTTTATTCGAAGTGTTCCCTTTCTACGCCAATAAATTGTAATATCCTAGGATATACAGACGTCACTTTTCAGTTAGCAGTTGTATCATGTATGTCAGTTACAGTATTTCATAGGCCTTGACTTAAACGCGTTTAAACGTTTACTTGAAACCTACATTTTTTTCCCCAATAGCTCACACTCCGTGTAATGTATTGTAACGTCAGCACTTCTTTATCTATTTTCACAATACTGCAGTGATTCATGGTTTAATGGCTCTACCTGTTGTAGTGCTAAGAGTTGAGCCCGGTAATGTGACGCGTTTTGTTTAGCCAAGGAGAGCTTGGTGTTTTCAGAATGAGAATAATGGACACCTGACGTCTGTCTTCAACCTTAAATGAAAAGAACACTCCATATACATGCCTTTTTATACATTAATAAGTTGTTAGGCATTCATCAGAGTTCCGTTTTGAGTTTTCTGGTTTAGGGTTACTTGCCTTTTTTTTCGCAAAACATTGCATTTAATGCAAATGTTCCATTGTTGTTAATGTCCATATCATATGGGTCTCACAATGTCATACATCGTGTGCCTTTTTTCTCTTTTCCAGAATATTGTAGGATAATAACAGAAGAAATTAACTTCAAAATGAGGTTGCGTATTAGAAGGGAGAAAAAGTAATTGACCGACACTAACACAGAAACGTCTGCTAAATACCAGAATCAAAAAACACCTCAATTGTTGCAACAATGTCTGAATTGAAGGATTTGAACACAGAAATAAGTAAAGAACTCAGTCCTTCAACTGGTACGTCCAGTGACCCCATCGCTAAAGTCCAAATTCAAGAGAAAGACAAAAGCTGTGAGGAAGAGGAGGAAGAGGAGGAGGTAGAGGAAGAACAGTCAGTGTTCTGCTCCGCTCCGTCGGAGCCGAGCACGTTACCATGGCCCGGGGACAAACTGGGGAGGATGCTGGGAGCAGAGGACAGCGGAACAATGTCTGCAATAGACAGAGTATCCGAGGAGGAGACTGCTTGGAGCCAGAGCAGCAGGCAGGCAGAGGGGAACCTGAAGAGACGATCCAAATGGAGGGAGAGCATGCCGGAGGGAGAGCGCTGGAGGGCGTACGAATCTGAGGGGCAGCACGGGGATAAAGGCTCGGGGTCGCTGGCGGACGGCGAGGAAGAGGAGGAGGACGACGGGTCGGTCAACTGGATGCCGGAGAAGGCGGCTTTGGTCTTCACTCCCCGGGTCAACATCTTGAACAACCAGGGGGAGGGAGAGGGCGCTCCTGCGGAGAACACGTACCGGGATGACCCCATGAATGAGAAGGAGCCACGAGCTACGAGCACTGTGGACGTCCACCAGTACTCTGAGTGGCCTGAGGAGGAGGAGGAGGAGACTATCTGTAAGGACATGCAAAAGAAAATTCACATAGAGCTAAAAAAAATTATATATATATAGTTACAAATCTGAAGTGTATATATACATATATATCACATTTTTTAGATCTAGGTGATTTTATTTTTTCTATCCAGCAAAGTTGGAGCCTTTTTTATTTATATATATATATATATATATATATATATATATATATATATAGTAAAACGTAAGAATAATCTGATCCTAAAGGCGTTCAGATGTAGTCCCACATGGGGTGACTTCAGCCTTGCCCTTTTTTAGTTAGGCACTGTAGGCCTCTTATGGCTCATGTTTATGACTGCAGCCACCTCATTCTCTTGCATCATGAAACACCCTCTCTGTTCACAGACTGCGGCAGTTGTTGCAGTGAGAAACTCCAACTTTGCTTGGCGATGGTGGCCGCCCTGGTCCTCTTCCCCTTGCTGGTTTGGGGGGGCTATGCCCTTCTACCCTTTGATGCTCCGGTACTCAAGAGCACCCCCCTCAGGCTGGTGTACACTCTACGCTGCGCCTTCTTTGCGACGGTGCCCATCATACTCGGTAAGACGTCCCGATCAGTATGTTGTCGTTCTTTTTTTTTCACCAGCGCTCCACCTCTCTCATCAACCTGCAAGGTGACATTTGTTGTGATTTGCACAGTGAATATTACTTGTGTCGTCCCGAGGAGCTCAGTTTATGATACAAATTACGGCGGACGCAAGTGAACCGCCAAAGCACCCTGAATAAAGCCTGTCCCTCTTACCGTTCCTCTCTCCCCGGGGTGGCCCACAGGCGTGGTGGTGCAGGGCGCAGCCCGGCTGCGGTTCGGGGAACTGAAGCCGCTCTACGAGGGCACGCTAGAGAGCAGGGAGGTTGCGGCCCACGGCCACTACGTCAACGACTCGCTGTCCCTCTACCTCTTCTACTTCCTGCAGCTGGCGGTCATGGCCACCTACCTCAACCAGGACCATCTCAAACTGGTGCCGCTGCTCACCATCATCTTCGCCATCGGGAGGTAGGTGATGTATGGTTCGGCTGCATGCAGCCTTTTATGTAAGATCAGTGTTTTAGCCGCAACCTTTCATTACGGCTCATCCACACACTAAACCTGAAATACTTACTCCATATATTCACTGTAATACTAATACCATGCTGTCTTTCGACATCATTGTTAAACTTGTGTTGGCCTAGGCGTTTAAAATGGAGGACGCTGAGGTTTGGACTGAATTTAGCGATCAGCAACAATCAACATGTATCCTATTTAACTAATATTAATATTTGACTTTCTTTCTTTGTTCTGTTTTTGGATGGATAACCTTTAAGCGGCCGGACCGGCTCACGTAAGCCTTTGGGCTGTGGTAACCCTGTGGTGCTGTCTCGTTGCAGGCTCATCTACTGGGCGTGCCTCTCTCTGGGCAGCAGCGTCAGGGCCCTGGGGTTCGGCTTCTCCTTCTTCCCCATCCTGGTCATGCTGGGCGTCAATCTGTACTACATCTTCTCCTCGGTGGGCCAGGGGGCCGTGTTCGACGTGGAGCCTCCCGCCACGGAGGCTGCGCCCATGCAGAGATGGTGGGGCTGAGGGGCTCGTAGGGACCCGTTTCAAAAGAGATCGTCGGAGGCTTATACCCTATTAGAAAAATGAACCACACATTGCATTAAAAAGTCAGTTCCTTGACTATTTCTCCTTGTCATGCTTTGAATTCTGATCGGACACCTGATAAAAACAAACAATATTTACAAGGTGAATTTGACAAAAGGCAAGGCAGAAAACTGTCCTTCAGTGTACAAAACTTTTTTATAATCAAACTGCAAAGACGTGTAGCATGGCTGCAGAAGCCTTGACCAGCATCAGCATCACCGCGCCCCAACTCCTGATTGTATACACACCGAGCCTTAAGGAATGAATACATATTTGCACTTTTCTATTACTATGGATAACAATAGGGCTCTCAAATTGTTCTTGACTTCAGAGCATTTTCTTATTTCTTCAGTTATGCATGATCCAGTATGAAAGATATGTGTACCAGGAAACTCGACTGTTTGCATTGGCTCACGCTGTTATTTTTTAGCTTATGGTTGCTTTTGATTAAGATAATTTACTTGGGTGAATGCAATGGGATTTTCTTTTGGAGGGAATAAATAAAACAAATGCAATACTGATTGATTAAAAAAAAGAATAACAAATTTATACTCATTTATATTTCGACAGCCAAATTGCCATACTTTTTGGATGTGGGAAATGTACAATGCAATAATAAAAAGAAGATTTTTAGTCTACACTCTCTGTGCTCCCATTAACGGTTCCAAAGTGTACGAATTTATTTCAAGTGTTCAGAAGAATCCTTTTGTTGCATTTTCTGATTTTACTTTTGTGAACTTCCTCCCAGGGCATTTGGCAGATTTTAACCAAACCAAGACCAACTATCATTTAATCTTCAGCTCCCAAAAAATCAAAGATATGAAGAGAAACAAAGCAACATATCAACCAAAAACGGCACTTTGACAGGAAGCATGCATCTCTAAACAGTTGGTCAATTTGCATGACATAAACCCATGATGCTTAGCCTACCCATGAGGTCATATTGCCAAGATGGACCATTTTGGCTATGGGGGGAGTAGGGTCCAGCTGCAGCCCCGGAGAACAACATCCTGGCGTGACAACAACCCTGGCGCGACGGAAGTACTCTGGCGTGACGGAAGTGATTTTTCTTTTAAAACTTTTTTTTACACACCGCTAAATTGGATACCAAAGATGAACCATGGAAGTAAGTGCGACTGCCAATATGCTTAATATAGCCTATTGAGTAATATTCATGTAAAAGTCGTGCCGTGGTTGATTTACTTTTCGCTAAATTCGAATATAATAATACTGCGCCCTTTTTGAAAAATTAGCTGCACTTCGTTCATGGAAGTAAGTGAGAGTTAACCTGTTCATAATAATTATTAATATATTGAGTAAAATTCATGTTAAAGCCGTGCTGTGGTTTATTTAGTGTCATCCGTAATCACCAATGTGATACTACAGCAACACGATTTAGCAAAACTGTCATGCGTTTTTTATTGTCTAACTTTTAAGGAATAAATCGTTTTTAGAGGTTTTTCTAATATTACGTTGCACACACACACACACACACACACACACACACACACACACACACACACACACACACACACACACACACACACAACCTCTTGCAGGCAGACTCAGAATCTTGAGCCCATTTATTAGGCAACAGGTGTTATCAGGATTCCATCACTGCATTCCCAGAATCCTGCATTGTGAAAGTCTTCCCTTTTTTTTTAAAATGTACAATGGCATTTTATTCTACATACAATACAACCATAGTATTTTTCAGGAGTCCACGACCACCCTGCCCGTTTTGACACACAAAAGTAATTTGACACTTCTGGGATGAGCCAATGATTCATCTGTTTGGAAGGTTTTGTTAGAGACAAACAAAGAATCTTCAGGCAACAGATGTGACAGCTGTGACTGCTCTCTCTCTCCTTCGTCTACTGGGTCCTCTGTGTTTGCCTACCTGCTACAGGTAGCCAGTGGGCGGGGCTGAGAGGCTTGTCAGCTGATGAGGTGCACCTGTGCAGGTCTGCCACGCAGGCTTTAGCCAGTCTCTCTCTCTCTTTCCACAGAGGCAGGTGGGCTTGGGTTCTGTTTAGGGTGGTTCCTTAAGTTTTTGGACCTTTGGATTGGTTCCATGTTTTGTTTTATGTTAACACTATTCAACATCCCCACAGCACACTTTCCACTGCCCATATACATAGGCTAGTCGAAAGAATTGTGTGTTTGGTCAGTAGTTCAGTTGGTTGGTCACATATGTTGGTTTGCTGTTCAGGTTTGGTTTGTTGCATTTTGTTTGGGTATTTCCAACATGGTAAAGATGGTTTGTTGTTCCCAGTATTTGTTTTGTCTGTCTGGGTAAGTTTCCTCCGTTCTGGCTCGGTCGGTCCTTGTGATTTTGGTACTGGTTTTCTGTCCAAACCATATAATCGCACATTTTCTAATCTTCCATACGCTACACTAATCCCTTTACAGATTTCATGATACTTACTTTATTCTAATAAATAACTTTATCCCTTATCATGTGTGGATCCCGATCTTTGCTCTGACCCGAGCCTCGTCTTAATGCAGCCAAGGAGATGGAAGAGCGTTATGAATAATTATTAGATGATTGTGTTGTACAATGAAAGACAGTAAAGATTCAATATGAATGGCAAAATAAGGATGGGATTTTATTTGAACAATAAAATATGTGTTGGGCAAATTATAGAGAGGCTGAGATTATAGATTTCATATTCAAAAGGCGAAGGGGTGAAAAAATGTAAGAAATATATTTAAGAAATATAGGCCTACTCAAAGCCCAAATCATTGATATCATACCCTATCCAATAATAAAGAAATTTGAATTTGAATGGTAACAATTCCGTTAAGTCCTCGTCCTCGTTTTGAACGTCTCACTCATGGCAGATCAGTGTGTTCTTTCTGATTAGCTCTTAATTTAGATCACCTGTCACGCACCCCTTTATTAAAGGTGAACACAATGGGTTTGGTTTACTTTTCGCATCGGCCTGTGTCAATCGAGGTTGAGTTTAGTAAGGGTTGAAAGTTTTCGATCTAGATTGCAGATCACTATTGTCACTTTATACAAACTGAAAGTATGCGTTGTTGCGTGTTTGTTTTTGTGGGCATTTGACTGAACAGCCCAGACAAATATTGCTACCAACATGGCACTTCGAAACAGACCACCGCAGTGAGTAAAAGTTATTTTCCTTTATTAATTGTTGACGTTTTTGGGCTGTCTCCTCAGACACAAGCCATCAGTATCCCTGCTCTTTGCACCTTGACATGCATGTCGCCGCTGTTTGTTAACTTAGCTTTGCTGATTTGTATCTTGCGATGTGTGTGTGTTTTTCTTAACAGGTGTTAGATGACTGACAAGATCTATGGGGGGGCCCCCTTTGGGCCCCCCCATACCAACTTAGTCTTCAAAGGAATGTAGTGCCATGGGACTCCAGTGTCTTCAAAACATCCTCGGAATACATGTGTATGAAGGGTCCACCGAAGGGTTGATCTGGAAGCCACCACGGTCCACGCAGTAATCTGCTGCGTGGGCCGTAGTGGCTTCCAGAGCCATCTTTCGGTCTTGGTCAGGATTTGTTACAGTTGCCCTTCAATGTAGCAGGCTACGGGTTTCTGAAGAAGCCTGCTTTACGTAGCATTGGAGTACAAATATTGTGCAAAATTCTCATGTAATTGCACTAGCACTAGTAACCTGTAGATTAGCTTAGTTGAACGTCATTCCGTGCTGTCTCTGTCAAATGTGTGGCTTACTTTAAGTCCACAAGGCCCTCTGGTAAACCACGTTGGAACACCCCTGGACAAGGTGATTAGTCACTGGGTGTGTGCTAAATTTTTGTTCCATTTTTCACTAGTTGGTTAATGTTTGGTAGAATTGTTTGGATGCTAGCGACGTGATGGCGTATGTACAAGAGCCTACCGTGGCCAGGCCACAGTTGCGACGGCCACGGCCAGATGGCCTAGTGTGAGTGCAACCTTGATTGCATTTGTATACTGTTTACCATTGGATGTTTATGCAATTTGGCTTAATTCATCCGCAGTAAAGCTGCATTTGACTATTCCAGGGTCGTTTTGTACAGGCTTTCAATTGACCATGTTGACTAGTTTGTGGGAAGTTTTTTTTTTTTTATCCTTGCTTGCAATCCAACGGTTGTGACCACTTATGCAACTGGGCTGTGAACCTTGCAATTCTAGCTGCATATTTGTACACGCAAGCTTGTCCATTTTTTATCGCCATCCTAACACTAGCTTCAGCATTTCCTTGTAGGCCATTAGCTGACTTGTGTATTGGAGCGATGATTTGGGTATTTAAAGATGCTTAAAAACCTAAAATAAAGCAAAATGCGTGTCTGGTGTGCAAGAGCCAATTTGTTGGCTTGCACTAGTCGAGGAGTTGCCGTAGGTCGTAAGCCATCTGGAGGTTGTGGCAATGGAGGCTTGTGGTAGATCTGCCATCCAAGAAAGGTTAATTCTTCTGAAGCATGATTAATAGTTTAGTAAATTGAATCTATTAATATAGAACTATAAAATCCAAGACTGCAGCCAGTAACTTGGATCGCAATATGTGGAAAGTATTAGTCTTCATTTGTAACAACAGAATAATTAACACGACTAACTGGGTTTCTTCCATTTTCTAACTAGGGGGGACTTGACTGTTGAGTCTACTGGATTAATCAGTAGGGGTACTTTGCCCAACAGATTTGATGGCATGACTACAGGGTGACAAAGACAATTATTCCCTGCCTATCAAAAGAGACTTCTAAAACATATCTGCTAGAACAGTTCCTATACTTTTTGTATAATTTGGTCATGCTGCAAATTTGGTTTCTGTAGTTGCTCCATATTTAGTTCTTTGACAGCCTCACCTGCTAGAAAAGTCTATTCAAATCGGCTAAATATAATGAACTAAATTAATAGCCATGAAATGTTGTCACTCATACTAATGGCAAATACCCTCTTTCAGTTGGTGGTTCAACACTGATGTCTCTCTAGGCTTGAGGGAGAGCTCACAAGTAAATTACACGAATGTCCTGGAGCAATTGGGAATACACTTTTATTTAGTCTACCTGACCAGGGACATCTTTGAACTATAGGTCACCTAACCCAAACTTTTCACTCTTGTTAGGTTGTCCTTTTCTCTTGTTTTAACCCGAAAGGGCTGAAATATCAACATTTCAGGTATTCTGTTTGGATAATGTGCAAAACTTGTGGCTTCACTATTAAAAAAAATTAACAAATGTATTTTTCTTAATGTGGTTAAACTATTTAAAGACTTGTATGCAAAATATTTCTGCTCAATTTGTGGTCAATGAAACTGTGAAATTTTTTAATTTGATAAAACACAACTATGGGTTAAAGGTATTTGCTTTGGGCATCTTTTGATATTTTTAGAATCTAGCTCCATTGCCGTTAGAAATGGTGTCTCCCAGTACTGCAAAGTGCTTCCACAAGTTTAAAATAGAATGGGCAGAAAAGGAACTGCCAACTAAATCTATTTAACATGGGTAGAAAGTTTCCATGGAAGCTCTTGGCTGCTGGTTCCCAACACAGCTCCACTGTTAGCCTGTGACCTTGCGTTTAACTTTTTTGACTTTTGGTGACTTTCACAAAAGAGAAATGAACTGGTTAATACAATAAACAAGACATTTCATGGTACCATTTTGAACTGTTTGTGGATATTGCATTAAATCCATAGAACTTTTTGGGGTTCCCCCTTCTTGGTGGCCGTGTGAGCGGGGACTCGAACCTGAGTCTCCAGGGCGTTAACCAACAGCCCGTACCGCTGCACCAACCATAGAATGTTCGGAGGTCGTACTTGACTTTACCATTCACATGATAGAGAAATAAGATGTATCCAATAAGGTACCTCTTGAACCCTGGTTCTGAGCAGGGAACCTGAACCTACATAGTGTCTGAAAGCTCATCATGAAGGTCAGCTTCTTATTGGCCGTGCGTGCGGGGACTCGAACCTGCACCTGCAGAGTGTTAACCCACAGCCCTTACCGCCACACCACCAAGACGCAGATCATGATGTTTTGGAGGTTATACTTGACTTTACAATTCACACAGTCTAGAAATAAGAGGTATCCATTAAGGTACTTACTCCATCAGGGGACTTACTGCAGCTGGATACTATTGTATGGGGGCGCTATTTAACTAAACTGGCTCTTACAATGAAGCAAACAAATCCTCTCAAATAGACCATTTACATCCAGCAGTGATGGTCTGAGATGCCTTGCAGCGGCGTATTCATCATCCTACACGTTCAGCAGTTACAGCCTTTTACCATCGGTGATGGTTGGTCATTGCAGTGGAGAATCCCACACTATGATAACTTAAAATTAGTACTCATTCTTCCCAATTCAGATGGGAATCATGCCAGGGCAGTACCATGAGATTTTAAGTGACCACAGGGAGTGGATTAATCCTGGAACAAATCTCGATTGAAATGCACAACGATTTAAAAATGTAGGATACGATACAATTATACATTCAAATTTGCTCTCTATAGGTTAAATGTGTACTATTACATCAAGCTTTTTCTAACAAACATTCTTGGTTGATATCGGGCTGGGACTACTTCCAACAGAGTGTTTGGTGTGGCTTTAAGGCGATGTTTGAGTCATATTTAATTAAAGGAGAACCCAAACCGTTGACCCGCCTTTTAACTATTTAAAGTACCAGATCAGCCAATAAAGAGGTTACGTATGCAACCATATATTAACCTAGAGGGAGTCATTTAATGCAATGCGTTCTGCAAGTGGTGCTGCGGTTTGGTTTTCCTTTAAAGGAGTGGAGGTATAATACTGTAAAACGTCATTAAGAAATACACAAAGTGGTCTTTGTCAAGAACACAGAGTAGACAAAAAATTGATTTAGAACACATCAGTTTGATATTTCACGGTAGACTATTAAACAAACAGGTTTTAATAAATTCCATTACACCAGTGAATAAAACACAGTTTAAATCCATTTCACTCAGTTTGTCTATTTAATATATAAAATACGGTAAAACATACGCAAAAAGGATAAGGTTTCAAGGGACTTGGATACTTTGGTACAACAAACACTTTTTTTGTAAAAGCGGTATAGAATTTTAATAACATATCAGTGCATACTTTGTATATGAAAATATACACAATTGTATATCATTCTCAAAAAACAACAAAAAAAAAAGAAATATTCCTTTACAACAAAACCCAAAGCAGACTAGCTCAACACAATATATTAGCTATAAATTTCATCTTTAGTATTCATATGCTACATTTTCTGAGTTTTTCTATAACTCAAATGTGATGCATGTCCTTTATCATACTGTAACACAACTTGTCATTACTCGAATCCCATGCATGATGTTTTTCCATTTTTATTTGTTGGATTACTAATTTCGGTTGTTTGCCCTGTTCTATAAATATATTCTTTATCTTAATTCAAATTGCAGCATTTAACTGGTATTTCCTTCATTGCATTTGATAATACCACAAGAATTGATCGTGCAATTTCAGCAAGTTGTTTCAAAAAGGAAACCAGTACTTTATGTTTATGAATCTGATAATGTAAAAAAAGTATAATTAGGCTATCCTAAACCAAAAATAGCACTCAAATAAAAGCTCCAATATATTATCATAAAAGACAATGGAACTGTCACCAGCACAAATTAACAATCCAAAAATAGTGAGATTTTCAAAACATTGTACACAACAAGAAACGGGTGCAGGTTATTCCTTTCTCATACAGATTGTCTCGAGACTACATTGCTAGATTGGACACAGGACCTCTTTATACATGAACATATCCCGCAGAGAGCCGATTTCTGAAGCCTATTCATGTGGTGCCACATATTTCAGTCTATCACCAGTTCCTGTAAAACTAGAAGACAAACATAGTGTGTTTTGGGGGGTTTAACAAGACAGAGGTGATTAAAAAGTAAGTGGGTGTATGAAGCACGTCGTCCCCATATGAGGAATGACATCATGGAGCATTATGTCTACCTGTCCCGGCTGAAGAGAACACCTGATTCCTAGTAGGCCGCTGATTGGTCGATACTAAGCGGTTCCGTCAGATCATTGGACAAGACTTCAATTAAAAACCTCCCACCGTGTCGTGACATGCACAAATATAACATGACTTAAACGTTAGCTCCTTATGACAACCTCCACAATGCCAAAACATCACTAATATGTACACTATATTGAACTGGTGTGAGTGGGTTTGTTCATTTTATCTTTTTGGGATGTGTGTGTGTGTGTGTGTGTGTGTGTGTGTGTGTGTGTGTGTGTGTGTGTGTGTGTGTGTGTATAAACGCATACACAAAACATCCACGTCCATAACTGCAGTCAAAACGATGTGTGTGGGCAAGTCTTTTTTACGGATACGACACGCTCCACATGTGCCAATCTCATGCTCTTCTGCGTGAAAAGGCGTAATCTAGAAAAGTCCCATGTAAAATAGTTTCACTGGTTATTATAATCAGATATAATTTAATAAGGTACAACACAAAGTATGCTTTTTTTCTCTCCTCTCTCTCTCTCTCCCTCTTTAGGAAATACTAGAAGCCAGTGACTCGAGATCATCCAAATTCATGGTGGTTATAATAAAGTATCGTGTTACTTTTTGACTTTGATTTTTTTTTTTGCATGTGGCATAATGAATAATAATAACAACAATATAATGACACCACAATCAAGGCCTCTGTGTGTGAGAGACGGAGAAGTGCACACACCATCAACACTAGCATATAAAAGGTTACTGAAACCAATTCAATTCACCAGCCCTACCTAGTGGTGCGTTACCCCTGCACCAAAAACAAGTTTCAATTCACACACTCATATATGCAAACAGATCCACTGAGAATCAACACATTGCTTGTTTTTAGGGGTATCTAGCAAAGTCTATGCAAATATATTCATATGTACATACACGTCGCCCAAGCTGAAGAGCTAATTCACTTATGCTGCCAAACTGAAGCTGTAGAAATATAGAAAATGACATTTTTCCTTCCTGTTTTTAGTTTTTTTCTTTTTTTAAACCACCGACGTAGGAGAACTAGAGTGGACTAAGAGCTAAATAGAACACCAAGGCTTTTTTTGGATATATAAGGAGTGATTTTTATACAAAGTCATAATCCCTACCTCTTGACAACTAACAGACCTTCAAAAAACTGATTTCAAAATACCAACAGAACAAGTACACTTGGACTGAGGGGATCTAATACTTTCCCTAGTGAACGCCCCCTTCAGCTCAAACATCTCATGCTAGGCGTGTTTGTTTTGTTTTTCCCGGTTAACTGGATGGCGTCTCCACCCGGTACCAAACAGTGTGACCACTTGGACGTCTTCTGCAACAAATATATGGCGCAGAAGGAGAGCGGGAGGGCAGATAAAAAAGAAAGAAAGAAAGTCTTCTTCTATGGTTCTATGTAGTAGCGTTAGTCCTGGCCGTGGACGAGCGATATATTCGTTAGTGTCTCTGCACCGGAACGAGAGGCATTTGGCATCCGTGAGGTGGTTGATATTGGCACTCGGTGAGGACGCGTCGGAGGCGCCCGTAGCCTTGGCTGCTAGCGGGCTTACCACAAGAAATGCCGCTTGGAGGGTGTGTGAGCGCCCCCCGATGGGAGACGGGGGGTAATCGTGGCAGGCCGACTGAAAAAACCCGAACTATTCTCACTCTGCAGCCTTGCTCGGCTCCCTCTCTCCCTCTCTCCCTCCCTCCCTCCCTCCCTCTCCCTCGTCTAAGTGCGTGTCACTGCGCTGGTTCTTCCCATTAAAAAACACGTGTGCCAGAGCTAAAAGTCGTTTTTCCAAAGCGGCGCTTGGAAGTGATACAACTGGAAGAACACAGACGGTGTGCGTGGGAACATGGCACTGGGCAGTTCGGTGAGCTTCCCGTGATGCGGACCCCCCCCCCACCACCACCACCACCACCACCACCGTCCCATCGGAGTACGTGACGGCAATTACGTGGACCGTGCTGGCTGAAGACACCCCACTGAGACACCGCTCCACAACCACTTATACTCTAATCCACGCTCCTAGATGAGGGATTTTTTCCAGTCCATTTCTCAACATTTGCAATTAAGTATTCGACAGTAATATTCAGTTCTACTGAAAGAAACGACTACGTGTGAAAGGTGGGTGGGTGCATTGGGGTCAGCAGGTTTCGCAGTCCCTTACTCTATATCCAATGCCCTGCCTCGGAGAGACGGGGGGGGGGGGCTGCCACGTCTCCTGCCCCACACCAATTGACGGTTGCCCAGAGACAGGGGAGTCTGGGGGGGCAGTGGCGGAGAGGACGGAGTGGGTACAATTCTGGACAGAGGCTAAATGTGTGATGGGAGGGGGAGGGGTAATAAGTGAAGGAGGGTGTGGCTTAAGACAGGGGTGTGTCTTGCGGGTGGTGCAAAGTGTCTTCAAGGGCGTGCAGATCATAATCCAACCCCCCACTGCTCTATGTGACCCAGGCATCCAGCCTCATGCGCTTGATGTTACCCCCTTCCTGCTCCTGCTCGCTCTGCGCCCTCAGCAGCTCCGCCGATTGCCCGAAGTCGGGGGGCGGGGCCCGGCCGGCGTTCCCTGCGCCGCCGCCCGCCGCCGTGCCTTCGCCTCCCCCTCCCCCGCCCCCAGCCCCTGCGGCGGCGGCGGCGGCGGCGGCAGCAGGGTCATCGCGGTCGCTGCCCTCGTAGGAGCTGGCGTTGCTGCTGACGCTGTCGGCGGGGGAGCGCCCCGTGGGCGGCTCCAGGCAGAGCAGCGAGCCCGGGTACTGGGGCGGGGCCGACAGGATGGAGGTGGAGGAGGTGGAGGAGGAGGAGGCGGAGGTGGAGGCGGGGGGAGGGCAGGGCGTGCTGCGGTCGCGGCCGGGCGAGACGGGCTCGGACTTGATGCTCACCCCGGAGGCGGTGTTGACGGTCAGCATGGCGCCCTGCGGTATGTGGGAGACGGGCCTGTGGGGGGCGACAGGAAGAGGGAGGAAGATGGACACAAAGGGAGCAGTTGTCAGCGGGTTATTAGATAGAGGAGAGAAACATAACAGCTGTCACTCGTGTCAGACAACAACCGGGACCACGTTACTTGGCAACAGCAGCGACAACAATAATTACAAAGACAAGACCCGGGGCAACAATTCAACTCATTCCAAGCAGTTAGCGAGTGTAGAGCCTACAACGCATCGTCGCCAATGCTCCCACATAAAAACAACAACTCAATAACAGGCCAGAAAGCGTGAAATGGTTTGGATGACTGCAGTGATTTGCCATGAGTCAGCAACAAAAAAAAACTGCAAACATAACAAATCAGTCAATCAATCAATCAATCAATCAATCAATCAATCAATCATCCTGTCTTGGAGTAGAACCCGGCAGACGGAACAGGAACTATGCCACGTCTTTTTCTCTCTGACTGCAAGACAGATTTCCAATCATGCTGAGGAGAGGGGGGCCGGTGTATGAGTGTGTAGTGTCGTGTGTGCACGTGTGCGCGTGTTGAGTGTGGCTGTGTGTGTGTGTGGTGACGATTGGCAGCAACGAAAGCACACAGACACACGGGGTGAAGACAGGTAGTGTAGTGGTGTACAGTACCGGCCCAACCACTCATCTCTACCCAACAGCAGGTTGGACGGAGAGCCAATGCTGTGAGGAGGAAAAGGAGAAGGTTGGAGGCCAGAAACCAAAACAAACCAAAATGGAGGAAGAGGTCAAAAGGTAGAAGGCGTGGGATGAGGAGGAGGAGGAGGAGGAGGAGGAGGAGGAGGCTGAGAGAACGACATCATTGCAAAGGCTCTTGCAACAATGTGTTACAACAAGCTTGTGATGGCATACGTCTACAGGTGTTGTAGTCAAACTTCCCAGTTCATATATGCCAGCATATAAGATGTATTGTAAACTGCAATCCACAACAAATACCGAATAAAGAAGAACAACGTTTTACAACGTTAGTTGGTGGGGCTAATATAAAAAATATTAATATTTATGCCGTTTTTAACAATAGCCCAATCAAAAATAAGTGTTCGATTTTTTTCTATTCTATAACAACGCCTTACCTTTTCATATGAGGCTTAAATTAATAAATACAATTGATGTTTTTCAAATTAAGGTTCTTAATATGCGCTTCAACATCCAGAATTCCATGTAATCCTGCAAACGTCAACTTGTGAACGTGTTTCATTGTTCTCCCAATGGAGGAAACACCTTTTACTAAAGGATCTGCAAGCTTACAAAAAGCCCACACACTCGCTCTCTCTCTCTCTCTCTCTCTCTCCCTCTTCTCTCTCTCTGTCTCTCGTGGCTGTTCACCTCAGATTTGCTGCCAGAGACGAGACCTGGCTGGACAGCTCGCTGCTCTGCTTGTCCATACCCCACATGCTGTGGACAAGAGGGAGACAAACACACTTTCAAGAGGCCGCCCAGCGCCAGATCATGCTGCCGTTTGGTCCTACTGATGTGTGCAACGTAACCTGCCTATTCTTCAGCCCCCCAGGGCAAGGGAGGGGGGGTTCTGGGAATAAGCCCCAGTGTCCAAGCTCTATCAGTAGCATAGCCATTACATATTCCTACACGTAACCGTTTCTCTTTGTTGCCATTGCTACAGATTCCTGCGCTCCATTCTGGAAACTTAAATGTGTGGTTGCTCCAATATTGATCGGATGCCTCGGCTCTCGAGTCTTCTCAGACTCACTTGGAAGTCAAGTGTCAGCGTCTGCCTTGGGACCAACAACAAATGTTAATGCATGGTTTAGGAATGTTGCTAATTGAGCTACAGTGTGCTTACGGTACACACCGCACGTTGTGTGTAGTGTGGAATGTAAGGAATAAACCACGACCGGTTGAGCTGAAAGCCATTAACGTGCCAGCCCAAAGTGGTTTATTCCGCTTGAACCACAGTAACCAACCATCAGTAGATGTGAGTTGCATGTATCCAATATTTCTTATCGACTTAATCAGCTGTTATGTTAAAATAACCATCCACAACGCTTTGAGTGCATAGATTGTTTTGCATTGTAAAGGAATGATCTGGTCAAAGGTTGAATCTGTAGCAAATTGTGAAGGGGGGTCCCAATATTAAAATATATAATGCAATCTCTATGAATGTTATTGACAAATCAGCATGAAATATTCAACAATGCTGTGGTATAAATACATATAACCTGTGTGTAATTACGAAGAATGTGCCCAACCACTGTGTACTGTAGTCAAAGAACTCCATGATCTCTCATCGTCTATACTGTCCTACACTCCAGCTTTAGTTTAATTTTAAAGACAACATATTTGCACTCTTCCCCACGTCATTGCACTCTACCTGCTGAGCACAGTTGCAGGCGAAGGGATGATATCAAAGTGAGAAGGTGAGGATGTTAGTTAGAGACCAATTCACTTAATCCTCTTCTGTGAATTGCTAGCTTGGCATAGAGGAGGATTCATGGCATGATCCACAATGCTCTGTACATTGTGGTTTTTGCAGAGTAAAATACGTTTAGCAGAGTTAACGACAAGTTGATTACTGAGTTAATGTATGAATAAAGAGGCTGTTTAGCTGGGCACAGGCCATGGATGACAGATTACAGTAAAAATAAGAAAACAGCCTGCAAGGAGGAAGAAGGGACAACAACATTAAGCTTACACCAGGTTGCTGAGTGACGCAAGACTCAGCTGCTGCTGCTGTTGCTGTTGCTGCTGCTGCTGCTGCTGTTGTTGTGGTTGTTGCTGGGATACAGTCTGCTGTTGCCAGGTCACGTTAGTGGGCAGCAGACCGCCAGGTGAGGCCAGGGCATGCAGAGCCGTGATGTCAGCACTCGTCAGCTGGTATTCTGAGAGAGAGTGGTCGAGAGTGATTAAGAAAAAGAGAGAAAAAGTAAAAGAAAGAGAGAAGGCCAGAAAGGTTTGAGGTCATTGGGATCTGCCAATTTGAATCACGATAGAGATCAATGATGGGGAATCCTAGAGAAAGCGCTTGCTGTGCCAAATATTACAGTCAGGTCAAAACATATTCCAACATAATAAATAACGACTCCATAAAACCAGAACTTTTGGCCAAACAAGGGGGAGAGGCGAGGGGTTTCTGACTGTGGGAGTGTGTGTGTGTGTGTGTGTGTGTGTGTGTGTGTGTGTGTGTGTGTGTGTGTGTGTGTGTGTGTGTGTGTTTCCCCCCTTTCATTTGCTCCATCTCACCTGTGTTGTACGCGGTGGGCATGGCGGAGAAGGGCATACCCTGGGCCAGCAGGCTGGGCGTTGCCACGGAGACCACGGGCGTGGTGAGGGTCTGGGCCAGTTGGGCCCCCGCGGCTAGCCGCTGGGCGTTCTGCCGGGGGTGGGGGGGGGGAGAGAGCACAGCGGGGTAAGAATGGGGGTGTCAGTCGCAGCATCGCTGAGCACAGAACCCGCGGCCACGGTAATGGGAACCAGGATGAGTTCGATGCACTTGCTCTGCGGGGGGACTTGATGGCACGGTTGAGGTTGGACGCCATGGGGAGCACGGTGAACAGGGCAGGAGAGTCAGGAGCACCTCCCGACGTCATGCATGGTCGATTTAATGTACACTGCCCAGTGGAGGCCCTGCCCTTCAAGAGCAACCAAACGCAAAGAATCCCACCACAGGTATAGAGGTAAAGTTCTGCTGGAACGGTTAAAGGTGGGAGCAAGTGACGCCATTTTTATCCAATCAAAGAGCATATATTCATCCCCTTGGATTGGTGCTACTGTGGTTGGATTTCAGCATTTGATATTTCTTTAAAAAGGCAAATCACATTAAAGGCAATTCCCATCAAAGCCAACAGATATATTCTCCCAGAATCTAAAAGCGTATGCACTTTTATGTTGTTATGTTGTGAATTAACCATAACCTCACAAGGACTGAGGGTAATTATCGGGAGAAGAGATGACATTGACTGACAGTAAAATGCCTTTAATGTGACTTCAGCTAGGTCTCATGTGATTTGGTGGTTGGTGGAGATGAGACTCAGTGCGGGTTGCTAGTTAACAAGGGACATGCTTTGCGCTTTAAAAATAATAAATGAATACAGAAACATTCCTTCCATGCCTGATGCCGTCGAGAATGGTAACAAGGCAACATCTCCAAATGAAGACGTTTCAGTTAGGCACAATCAACCAGGGAGTTTCTTGACTGTTTTTCCCCCCATCAACGAATTGCAACAAAAACAAGTTTTCTTTTTGTTTTCGATCACACGGGGATGATACTAAGATCCATGACCATGCCGGAAAAAATATCAACCACCAGTTTTGTACAGCATGCATCCACGTGAACAGAACCACTGACCCCCCCCCCCCCCCCCCCCCCCCCCCCCGATCAAGACCAACCCAGAGAAAGGTCAGTGGACATATCAATCCCAATTTTCTCAGGCATGTGTGGGGAGGGGTGATTTAACACTGAGCTAATGAGTGGGGGTTGCGTTGAATGGCCATCGAGTCATGCGGAAGAAAATACAAAAATGACGCTGAGAAGATTCACCTCGTTCACCAATTCCAGCTCATCCTCTGTCTGCAAAGAGCAGCAATAGAGAGGGTCACATCTCTGAACCTGGTGCACAGTACCTTAAGCTGACGCTAATGCTAAAGCTTATGCTAATTCTAACATGAATGCTAAAGGGAACACCGAACATCAGTAGGGCGACATCACGTAAGGCGGGTCATTACTGGACCAACGCTAACAGCGTCCTGTTCACACATGGAGCAGAGCGTGGTAGGATTGAGTGCAGGTTCATCAGTGCTCTGCAGAGCATCGCTGGGTGGTAGAACCTGCTCCAGATCAGGGACTAGAAACACAAAACCACCCCCGTCTGTAAACACGGCAAGGCTATCCTTCCACCAATTCAGAAAAACGATTATTTTTTTGTAGAAACATAAAGATTAAATTAAAAACGTAGAAATGTACATTGATATGTTTGTACCATGTTGCCAATTCATGGGTTTGGGACATAATTAACCACATTTGCATCTCTAAAGCAGCATTACAATTAATCAAAAGAAAGCCAATACAAATATCTTTGATTTATGTTTGTATGAGCCACTCGGTTTCCCCCAACACACATGGGATCCAGCTGGTTCTTACTGTGCTGTTAAAGGAAGCTAAACTGTGTGGCTGTGTGTCAGATGGGGGAGGTTGCTTCCTGGTCGGGTCTATCTTACCATCTGCATGAGGCTCTTCCCACCCTGTGAGGTGATGACTCGCAGGTCTGGCTTGCGGCTATTCACTATCTGGGGGCTAGGGGGCGGCGGCGAGGACTTGGCCGGAACTACTTTCCCCAGACTGTTGCCGTTGGAGACGGTGAGGAGGCCCGGGGAGGCCCTGGCACTGTTGTATCCGTTAGCTGGATGAGAGCAAGAAAGGTTTCATCATTGACTTGCCCTCGTACAAGAAATATGCAAAAAATAAATATATGTGAACTAAGGGGACATGTGTGAAATTAATATAAAGATATATTTTTACAAAATATTGGAATGTGCATGAACAAAATGTTCAAAAGACCAACAGTGAGTAAGTGTTGCTGTCTCTGCCAGTGGAGATAGTTTGCGCCCAAAGGATCACACACCTCTTTGTGTAAACGTTGTAAACAAGAACGGCATGTGACGAGTGTTATGTGCAGTTTCCTTTCTGTTACTGTTCAGCTCATTATGTCAACATTACACCAACTTGACCATGATTGTTCCAACACAAAATAGTGTTTTTGACATAATTGCAAGCTTATATGCAGTGTTTTTTATTACCGATGCCAATCCAAACAGTTACACTTATATGGATCTGCGATATTGACGAGCACCTCAGAGGAATTTTGATCATTGTTGTTAACATATCTGAGCTAAAACAGGGATTTCAGTAATACTTACGGACTGGACTTGGACATCCGCCGTTAGAATTGTTGGGATCCCCTCCTAGAAGAGCTCCTGTTAGAAAACAAATGATTCACACTTAATAAGGCGCAGTGTGTGGGATATAGTGGCATCTTGCAACCAACTAAATACTACCCCCCCCCCCCCCCACCTACTGATGTCCTCTTCTATGGCAGCATCGAGCAGCCAAGTGCAAACCTACAAGGTTCATAAATTGAATTAACTTATTTAGTCTGTAAAACTATAGGTCATAGCTTAGAAGTGAGATAGCAATCCTAAAATTTGATTAGAAAGCGTCCTCTCTGTGATCTGTTCTGGGCTACTTTAGAAGCATAGTGGTGCAACAGAGCAAGTCAACAAAGAGAAAGGTACGGACAACGTTAATGAAATCCATCGATCAGACTTCAGAAATGTCCAGGTCACTTTAAGCTACAAGCCTGATAAAGGGTTACGTATTGCAACTTTAAGGTGAGGCAATTCTTTAAGCTTAATCGAGGCTTCTAAATGAATTATCGAAGACTAATTATAAAAGGTAATTACATGGTGGTTAGTATTTCCCATTTTGGTAATCAAGCAATTCATTTCTTTGCAATATGCAAATAATTGCAAAGCATATCACTCCATGAGAATATTAAATATACACATTTGATATAGAGCAACACATCTCAAGGATACCTCTAGGTGATTCGAGAAGCGCTCTGGATCTAATGCTCAGCCTTGACTCATTGTGGTTGCCACCAGACATGTCAAGTGAAGTTAAATTCACTTTTGGAAAAAAGGTCACTACGGATTTAAAACGGCAACATTACATCACTCATGAATAACTACATCAACAGATCATCCTCCAACTTCTGGTCCCTATGTGAGCTACAGCACAGGCAAAATGTTGCAAATTAACACGCTATTTTTAGCTCCTCATTCCACCGTCCAAGCCCGTCGATACGAAGCAGAAATGCGTCCATTTCCCCCCTGATGAAGACGATCGTGAGGTTATCTCACATTGGGGGGTGATTAGACAGTACAATGAGGCGCCCGGGCTTTAGCTCAAAGTGACGGGCCGGGATTTTATGGATTGATCGCAGTGGCTCAGCGAAGGTTCAATTATTGGAAGTGTGTGAAAGCGTTGCAGGTAGGCTGGTCAATGTGCCATTATCCGTTAGGCCTGATTAGGCCGTCCCTCAAGCGCATGCTGAGGAATCTCATTTGCCCCCGTGGCTCACCTGCGCTGGCCGGTCGCTGTGGCAACCCCGGAGACACCGTGTTCCTTTGGAGCGTCGGTTGCTGTGGCGACAGGAGGTGCGTGTCGGAGAGAGTGGAGGAGGTCACATAGGACGTGGTCACCAGGGTGTTACCCGGGTTACTGAACTGCAGTGGGCTCTGATTGGACGCCTGGACTGTCACGGGCATGGAGAATGAGGGGGCAGTCGCCGTCGACTGCTGTAGAAAGGCAGAGAAACGACAGACGTTTTAGAGTGAAACACAGCGGCAGACATGGGAGTGTTAAGGTTGGGACTGGGGCCTGAGGCGGGACTCACTCCGTAGCGCTTGAAGAGGATGTCCAGGTCTTCGGTAGTCTTACGATACTTGTCATCGTTCAAGGGACTCTGATCGATGGAGTCTTCCCCGTCGGGCTCGGGGCTGTCGCAACCATTGAAGCCCTTCTTCCGCAGAGTCTGAGAGGGCGAGGAAGAGGTTTAACCAAAGGGAGGAGGAGGAGGAGGAGGCCAGGAACGTGCTCATGCATGCCATTTGCGTTATGTGCGGCGAGCACAGCGCAGCGTACGTGACCCGTTGGAACAACACAGCACACAGCGTAGCCTCTAATGAACCTGGTCAAACTAAGCCTAGCACCCGAAAAAGACCCCTGCCGCTTTGAACCCATTCTGATTGAATGGATACGCAGGCCTTGTTAAAAAAACACTTCTCTGTGGTCAAAGCATGGTTGACCAGCTGGCCCTTAATGAAATCAAACGCGGGGCTCACCTCGATGATGTCGGCGTTGGTGCGGCTCTCGTGCGGCTCGTTGTACTCTGTGTATTTGAGCAGGACCTTGTCCATGTCGGTGCTGGCGTACTGGAACAGCTTGTTGGAGTGGTTGAAGATGATGAGGGCGATCTCACAGTCGCACAGCACGCTCAGCTCGTACGCCTTCTTCATCAGGCCAAACTTCCGCTTGGTGAACGTCACCTGGGGGTACGGCACACGACATTTATACACAATACTAACACATTTCTGACCCGTGGCCCCTCAAAGCGCCACACATTCATCCATTCATACACACATTCACACATCGATGGAGTTAGCACGTCGGGAGCAGTAAGGGTCAGGCTTCTTGCTTGGGGATACCTCGAAGCTTGGCAAGGGATGCCGGGGATCGAACCAGCAACCGGCTCTACCGTCTGAGCCACTTAAATTTATTTTGTTTATGCACAAGTGCCCTACACAAGTATAGTGAGTCAGTCACACTGCCTGGGGGAAGGGCTGGCCTCCAGCACCTACAGCAGAGGCCTCACTCCTCAGTCTTGCTGTTAGTCTAGATGCTCTCCATGGCACATGTGTAGACGATATGAAGCCAACCCTACCATTGGTCAGCCCCTGCTCCCTGTCCACTCCTTGCAGGAGCAATTTATCAAATGGGGATCTCGCCTAAACAGGATGGCGGTAGGTGGCAGTGAAAAGCACTCAAACATGGAGAAGGAAAAGAATTGTTGATTTTGGTGACCACAGCGACGGATCCTTGTCATAAACAGCAAACGGTCTCCATAGCAACTGATATCCGGCGAACAAGCCCATGATTCCATAAGTAGAAGAAGTAATGCAGATTAACCCCTGCATGTTCAAGAGAAAGTGATTTGCTTAAGATCTTTGGGATGATCTTTCGGAGGAGAGGATTTTTTTTACACATCGTCAGCCTATATAGAATAAAGCAATACCTTTATATGTTTAAAACAGAGCCTCTAGCAGCCAATGGCTTGTGGGGAGCTTATTCAGAGAACCCCATGTAATTTGTGGATATATTATGCAAGAATCGTTAATTGTGTGTGTCCCAATCTTTGTCCTCAGCTCTGACTTGGTTACCCCTTTAAAAGGCACACACAGTCGTCATAGTTGTGCCGCGGGTTGGGGTCTCCTCAAATGTTTTCCCAAGTGGTTTAATAGCCTCAAGCAGATTTATAATCCCCTTCAGCAACATTGATGGCCAGAGAGCCTCTTTACCCCACTGGCGGCCGATCAATGCTGAAGGTCTAAGCAGCGATCTGCAGGAAGAGGAATAAGAAAGAGGAGCGAGCATGACTTTTAAAGTCATCATTAAAGGGTGCGGTACCAGCAGTCGATGGGCTCTTAAGATCTCGATCGTCTGCTAATTCCTGGCCCCGGTTCTGCTTAAGCCTGGAGCTCGTTAGCGGCCTGATGAGAGTGTGTTTGGCTTCAGAGTCACTTAGTTATGAGTGCATTCACACATCATAGAGCTACATGATGTGAAGCTCCTCTTGGTGGATGATCAGAGACTCCTGAGTTTCCTTCACTGTCTCGCCTTCTGGCCCTCCAGGAAGCCATGCTATCCAGCTGGGCCGCCTCACACATGGCCTACTATGACCCTCCGCGATTTAGATAAGACAAAATGCTCTTTTGATTCAGGGCGGTATGTGTGGTGTGGTGTTACTACTACTGTGGTGCAACTAACTAGTAAATGTCCATATTTGACCGACAGCGGTGATGTGTACCGCACAAGACTCTCATCTCACCTGCTTGTTCCTCTCATCCGTGATCCGCTGGATCTGGATCTTTTTCCTTCCCATGGTGCCTTGGGACAGCGGAAACGGACGGCCGCGTCAGTCAAGAAGAGAACGGCCCCTCGGTGGGTGTGACCTACGACCTCTTACTCTTGCACAGATAGCCCCAGACACGGTCATGCATGCCACTGAAGGAACTCTGACACACACAAACACCCACACGCGCACACACTCAAACGTTGGGTTTGGTGGAGTGGACGACGCTCAGTTCATCGTTTGCTCAGTAGGGACAAAGGTGGCCAATTGCCCCCCCCCCCCTCCCACTGTTGCCGTGGTACGACAGACGTCACTCTCCTCCTATGGTCGGGAGACACAGACACAGGGAGACAGAGACAGAGAGGTTAGACAACATTTCTCTTCCCCGTGATCGGCCACACAAACAATCGATGTGAAACCACTATGTGTGGAGGGAAGGAGGGGGAATCCCAGGGTCATGTACGCCGTATTTTATTCGTTGAGTGAGCCAGCCGGAGACTATGATGAAGTAACCTGTGAATCATCGACATATTCAAACGCTTACAGCCCGAAAGCTGCTTATCACGTGCGCTGTGCACCGGCCAGCGACTACACTGCGAAGGACCCGTCATGTCGCTGGAGAATAAAGGAATAATAACAACAACGGCAACAGGCATTCAAGGCTTTTCTGTTCCTCCCCGTGGACGTCATGAACACAATACCCAAAGGGACAGGATATTCGTTATGAAGAGATCAGGGATCAGTTAACTGATTGCAGCTGTGGAACAAGAGGGAGTAACTGCTGCTTACATTTTGTTTCATCTGGGGTTTCGTGTGCACGGTAGTGTGACATGCACACACTCTATAAGGGTGACTGACAAGGGTGTGAGTGAGGATACTCAGACGCTCATCTCAGAACTAGGCACCACTCAAGGCGCCACATTGACATTTCACTTTTATAACCCCATTTGCATCCACTCAAACTAACACACAATCTGGAAGTATAGAATAAGTTTAATATAACGTATATATGAAAAACAGTGCATTGGTTTGGATGGTCTGCATGGTTCTCTCCTGATACTACAACCCTTCTCACACAACCCTTGAGTCATACATACCCCCCCCACCCCCCGCCATATTAATCGATTATGTTTGAGAGGGTTATAAGATATTAACAGACTGTTATTGCCGTCCACTCAGTAAGCCTCGACAGGGCGATGTTCACAGGAAACCGTTCCTTTCCATGTGAATCTGACCACAGCGGGGCAACGCCATGGGGGTTCATCCTTGTGGCGCTCTGCCTACTGCCCCCTGTACGGCTGCTCCCTCGTTACAGTAATGACACGGTCTCTCTCTCCCCCCCCCCCCCCAAGGCGCTGATGGCTCAATTAAGAGCTGGCTGGAGGTCTGATTGAGGGCCAGGATAATGAGCTTGAACTCTGGATCCGGCCGGCTCCTTCTCCCTCTGTGGCAGTAAGAGAGAGTAACCTAGAGAGCAACCCAGAGAGGCTGGGAGAGTTAGTCCTTATAGTGAACCCGGGACTCTGGACTGAGGCTCGGTTGGACCATATACCAGTATAGTGACCTGGGCCATACCAGTATAGTGACCTTGGCAATATAGTGACCTGGGCCATACCAGTATAGTGACCTTGGCAATATAGTGACCTCGGCCATACCAGTATAGTGACCTGGGCCATACCAATATAGTGACCTGGGCCATACCAATATAGTGACGTGGGCTATACCAATAGTGATCTGGGCCATACTAATATAGTGATCTGGGGATGGCCATGCTAATATAGTGGCCTTGGCAAAAGAATAGTCCCCTGGGCCCTACGAATAAGTCACCTGGGCCAGCTCTGCGTTATAACCTTTGGTGGGGTTGATGTCACACCGATAAAGGACATGGTGCTTCGCTGAAATCACTCCAGGAATCCCTTCTGCGATGGATGAATATTCTTTTGATGGAAAGAAAAATAAGGGGCCGAGGGTGGGCATCTGTCCCTTTTGGAAAGTGTAATTAGTGGCAGTGACCTTTAGCAGATTCTGCCTCGGCCAATGGAACGCTCATAAGATGAATGGAGGGTGCCTAGCAGGAGATAGCCCGGCCAAAGCCCCACGGACGAGGGGCGTGTCTAATGGGTTCACCATGCACTGGGAACATGGATCCATGATCATGTCAACACAATGACTTGTACCTATACGTACCTAAAACAAAAACCTGCAGACAATGAAGCAGGGGGTGTAATGACACGGCCATGTTTGTTATTACATGTGTTGATCTAGCTTACATGTTCTAGGCTAATATTTCACAATGCGTTGGCAAAACCAGTTTCCATAGCATTCGAAGATTAGAGCAACTGAGTAACCAAACACTATAGTGAAAGACTCAGGTTGTAAATGGTGATTGCCTTTTCTAATTAGCTAGGATGAGGCCAGATAAACCAAATGTGTTACTAGAAAATATCAGGATTAGCAAAAATGTCAACAGTACAGAACCTTGTGCTGGCCAACAATAACCAACTCATTGCCATGGGGCTTCATTGAATTTAACTACACAGAGATCCAAATAATGCTTATTTATAGCAACTTTTACAGGTTTTACATTAAAGAAAGGGTTCTAAGCCTCACAGTGATAGATGAAATGAAATTAAATGAAAGGCGCATATGGTCTCTCAGACTCTCAAAAGGAGAATTTGTCATTCCAACAA
>NC_044069.1:12215611-12225611 GCF_902167405.1 Gadus morhua
TTAATAGATTGTTCAACGCATGTAAAATAACAACAACAGCTACAGAAAATCGAGGTTATTGGATGTAGCCCGCTACTCGCTGACATGCTGGAACAGTGAAACATATAGGCCTAGGCCTATAGTACAAACAATGATCCTACATTATTAATTATGTGTATGATAAGGCATGGACTCAGGCCTACGAATGCTTATATTTCACTGATCAAAAGAGGGTGCATGTGCTGTGAAAGTATAAGTTTGCTTCCACGATGAATATTCTTTGTTCATCCAAACCCCATTAAGAACGGAATGACACATAAAACGAGAGAGCATTGATTTATGATAGACTACCTTGTCAAATCAACTTGACATATTTGATTCAGAGCTAACAGGACTAGTGGTTGAGATGTTGGGGTGCGAGAATTATTGTCGTCAGACACGAGACTCTTCTCGGTGCTGGCTGCTCAATTATAACATCACGTTTTTCTTTTGCAGAATATCCATATCAATCTAAGCAACCGTGGAAATTGATCCCTGACCAGCACATCATGGTTAATATATTAATTTATATTATATTCATATTATTTTGTTACTTCCATTTCTGTCTCTTTCCCTTTTTCTCTCTGTTTCACACACACACACACACACACACACACACACACACACACACACACACACACACACACACACACACACACACACACACACACACACACACACACACACACACACACACACACACACACACACACGCACACACACACGCTGTGTGGAACTAATTGATTGCGCTGGGGAATTGTTCCTAAATCCCTCTCGGTTCCATGGCAGACGCCGAACATCGCATATTGCACATTTAGAACCCTAACAACTTAAAAGACTGTTGTGGCACGTCATGAGAACTACAGTGTGTGAGATCACACAAAGAACAACAACAAATGTATACATTACACTATTGCATATTTTGTCGTTTACCGACATTAAGTTGTAGTAGGCCTAACTAGTTATTTGGACAGAATAAATAAGTAAATATGCCTAATAATTCTGGCTATTCATTTATTATTATTATTATTATTATTATTATTATTATTATCATTATTAATATTGTTATTAATTATTAATATTGAATGACTGTAAAGAAAAATATGCAACGAAAAGTAAGAAAGAACAAATAACATTACTCTGATATAATGTCATATTGTTAGAGTTATATTATCTATTATAATACAGCTGTAGCATTACCCTATTTAGAAGGTATATTTCGCCCAAAGAAAATAGGCGTAGAATAAAAAAAAAAGCATTCAGCTATAGTCAGGACGCCCGCATTAAAAGCAACCAGGGCAACAATCTGACGCCAAAAACATTGGGGGTTTTCTTGGCAACGAGCCAAGTCCAATGATGTGATAGAGAACATTCGTTTGTTACATTAAACATTACATTCGTTTCGTTTAGGCATTAGGATTTTTTTTTTCTGATTCTCTTAAATACATTGAAATACTCAAATTGGGACGTGTGTGTGTGTGTGTGTGTGTGTGTGTGTGTGTGTGTGTGTGTGTGTGTGTGTGTGTGTGTGTGTGTGTGTGTGTGTGTGTGTGTGTGTGTGTGTGTGTGTGTGTGCGTGTGTGTGTGCTTAGATTAATTAGACATCACACCTCGTTGAAAATGCATTAGCTGAGAGGCAGCAATCCACATGACGTCATCCCCTTCCCTTCTTTCATCCAGCCCACTTTTCAAAAGCTATTTTTGTAAACTGCGTTACCCAGTCCATAAAACCAAGCACGGCATTTTTAATGGAGAAAAAAGGCAGACACAAACAGAGCGTTAGGAAGATAGAAAAAGAGAGAGATATAATGTTCAATTATTAGGTCGAAGGTATGGCCACGATATGACGTTCATAATATTCATAATCCTTCCTGAAAAACATAATTGTATGTAAATGATATGCACAATCTTCATGAACCCACCACAATTTACATCCAAAAAGGAAGATGTGGTTATAAATTAATCTTTGAGGATAAAACCGTCAACAATTAAATGGTTCTGTTTCCCCAACATAGGCCTAATATGTTTCAATTTCAATAAATGAATCAAATAAATAAAATATAAGAAAGGCAATGTTTAAACTGAAAGAACATAACAAAAACACCTTCTATACCTTTATAATACATTCACCTCACCACTGGAGATCCATGAAAACACACTCAGCCTTCAGCAGAAGAACAACATGAGTTTCAATCGGCAGTCAGACTGGGCTAAGGGGAAGAAACTAGCTCTACTCAGGCTTATGTTATACCACAACATGCATTGATTGATTACCAATGATCCTTAACTGTGCAAAGGTATATTCTTTTAAGATTGTTTTCCTGTTCATTTTTTTAAAATCAGTTTTCTCAATGTCTTTGTTCACACAGGTGTATCCACACTGGCAGGTGTGTGTTTGTGAATCAGTGTGAGCTTGCGTGTGTCTGTGTGTGTGTGTGTGTGTGTGTGTGTGTGTGTGTGTGTGTGTGTGTGTGTGTGTGTGTGTGTGTGTGTGTGTGTGTGTGTGTGTGTGTCGCTGGAGGACCGAGGACTGCGTGACCAAGGCCTGAGGGGTTGTCTGTTATCTTTGGTTATCTAGCTGTATGAGTGGCATACATTCTTCATAAAGCTAGATAACCGAAAGTAACAAGAATCCCATTACACGCTCGTCAGGCCCCCCCCGCCCCCACCATCGCAACCGCCACCACCAGTGAAAACACGAAAACCAGAGACGCAAACACTTCAAGAACTGCACTGAACCACAGAGAAGGATTTCACTCTGACGCCACAGAAAAGAGATCCAAGGTAGGTTGTGACAGGATTTTTCTATTTTCTGTTTGTGTGTTTGGTCAGTGTTTGCGTGTTAATGTGGGGGGCCCTCACAGAGGACCTGTGTGAAACGTGTGTGTGTTGAGAACGTGCAACGGCGTGTGTTTTGGGAAAAGAGTGGACAAGTGTTAACGGGAATTAAGGGAGGTTACAGTGGAAAACGGCTTCTTTTAATTAGATCTGCATATTGCTATTTCTGGCGCTATCAGACACACACACATTGTGTGTGTGTGTGTGTGTGTGTGTGTGTGTGTGTGTGTGTGTGTGTGTGCGTTTGTGTGTGTGTGTGTGTTTGTGTGTGTGTGTTTGTGTGTGTGTGTCTGTGTGTGTGTGTGTATGTTCATGTGTGTGTTTTCATGCGTGTGAACGCATGTCCAATGATTGGGTTTTTGTGTGTGTGAGTGCGTTTGAACGCATCAAGTGTGTGTGTGTGTGTGTGTGTGTGTGTGTGTGTGTTTGTGTGTGTGTGTGTGTGTGTGTGTGTGTGTGTGTGTGTGTGTGTGTGTGTGTGTGTGTGTGTATGCGTGTTGCACCAGTCAAGTGTATTAATGTGTTTGTGTTTGTTCTAATTGTGTGGTAAGCTTTTGACACTAGGCTAGCATGCACCGATGGTGTAGCATAGATACACCAACAGGCGTCCTGATGAACATGACTCCCCTTCGTCCATTTGTGTTAGCAAAAACCCGTAGCTGCCTGTAGGCACTGTCAGTACAAAGGTGTACTACATTCACTTGATACTACCACCATTTGGTATGTTTCAGTTAAACTTTGCTTTAAGAGACAACACACACAGATGCACAATTCATAACACACAGCACAAAACACAGAAGACTTTTGGAGGAAGAGAAAAGGGATTGAAATCCAAGATGGGCACCGCAACATATATTCATCGTTTTATGAATCGGCTGCTATATTTGAGTGTTTTTGGCTAATAGGATGCATTGCCATTATAGGCACTTGCATGACAAATAAACGGGTGGCTGGTATAGTGCGTATTGTGACAGCAAATGCAAGCTGCTAGTTGACGTGTGGAGAGTGTGAACAGGACAAGATGGAGAGCATTAAAATAGTGTCAGTGCAAGCCCATGGCCTATATATATGAGACGTGTCAAACTCAAAATCAGTGTTATCACTTAAAAAAAAAAATCTTCCCTACACAAATGCTTGATTTTATTGCTTTACATATATCCCATGCACCAAAAAAAAACGACACAAATCAGATTCAAAGCAGCATTTCAGATGTATTAGGTATACAACAATAAATGTCAGGGTAAGGATAATGTGTTACAATTTTTTTTTTTACACATGCTCATTCCCAACCTTAGGCTGGGGATGCTCTGCTCCAATTGGCTCATAGCTGAAAAAAGACAGCCTCTAATCATCACCTTTTTCAAGAGGCAATTAGGGGCCAGGGGGGCGTCGTTTGGAGCATCTCCACTCTGCCGGCTACTTCATCGTCCTTGTGTTCTAGCCACGCCACCGGTCTGCGCCGTAAACAAGGTTAAGCAGCAGGGCCCCCCAGCAGCCCATAATACACAGTGTACACATACGCACAGTACCGTAGCAACCAGAGCAAGTGCACGCTTGGCAGTTGGCACAAGAACAGTTTGATTATTTTTTTTTTATGAATGAGGATGACAATTTTGAGTTTGGCGTTTCACGCTGATTCTTTTTATAAACATGAGATTGGTAGAATTGGTGCTGCTCACAATCATTTGTCTATTCATTCATTGGTCCTCTAGGATAGTATGATAGTGTTGGGTCACAAACACACACGCACACACACACACACACACACACACACACACACACACACACACACACACACACACACACACACACAAAAACTGCCATCCACATGAAAAACAACAGATTTCCCCTACATTCCTTTTCTTTAATGCTTTCCTTCATTGATTTAATTTTATTCTTTTGGTTATTTTCCCAGACCAGGTCCTCAGATGGTTGCTCCTGATTTGTATACATTTGCATAATGAATGTCATTTGCATGCTTAGGGGCAGACCATACCATGAGAACGGCTGTGTTGGTTGTTTTCTTGTGTGTGTGTGTGTGTGTGTGTGTGTGTGTGTGTGTGTGTGTGTGTGTGTGTGTGTGTGTGTGTGTGTGTGTGTGTGTGTGTGTGTGTGTGTGTGTGTTTGTAAGTGAGTGTGTGTGTGTGTGTGTGCTTTTGTGTGTGTGTGAGAAAGAGAGAGAGCATGTGCAAGTGTGTGTGTGAATGAGGCACCTATTAAGCATATGCAAATAACATAAATTACACAAAATAGATCATTATACTGTAGTTATTTCGGGTGTATTCTCTTTCCGCATCACCTTTTTCTGTCTGTGTTCCTGTGCAGAACGTGTGGATGTGTATCCGAGAAACGTTACTTTATGCCGCCACGTTTGCCGGTTAGCCAGCACCCTGTCCCTCATCATGCCCCACATCTCCTCCCTGTGTTGGGTGCCTTTCAGCACGGCCGACGACAAGGAGGAAAACACGAGACTCCTCCCCAATCCCCATGATCAGCCTCACCTCCAACCCCTCCCCTGCCAGCCTTACTCCTTCTTCTCCTTCTCCTCCTCCTTCTTCTTCTCCTTCTCCTCCTCCTTCTTCTTCTCCTTCTCCTCCTCCTTCTTCTTCTCCTTCTCCTCCTCCTTCTTCTTCTCCTTCTCCTCCTCCTTATTCTCCTTCTTCTCCTTCTCCTCCTCCTTCTTCTTCTCCTTCTCCTCCTCCTTCTTCTTCTCCTTCTCCTCCTCCTTCTTCTTCTCCTTCTCCTCCTCCTTCTTCTTCTCCTTCTCCTCCTCCTTATTCTCCTTCTTCTCCTTCTCCTCCTCCTTCTTCTTCTCCTTCTCCTCCTCCTTCTTCTTCTCCTTCTCCTCCTCCTTCTTCTTCTCCTTCTCCTCCTCCTTCTTCTTCTCCTTCTCCTCCTCCTTCTTCTTCTCCTTCTCCTCCTCCTTCTTCTTCTCCTTCTCCTCCTCCTTCTTCTTCTCCTTCTCCTCCTCCTTCTTCTACTCCTTCTCCTCCTTCCCCTTCTTCTCCTTCTCCTCCTCCTTCTCCTTCTCCCCCTTCTTCTTCTCCTTCTCCTCCTCCTTATTCTCCTCCTTCTCCTTCTCCTCACCCCCACATCACCAAGTCACACTCCTGCCACCATCTTAGGTAGAGGACAGGCACAAAATGGCAGCTGAAACAGGAAAACAGAATAATAGCCGGCGGTGCAGCATACCACACCACCCACCCCCACCTTCACGTAGAACCCCCGCCCCCCTTCGCTAATTCTGGCGCCGTTCGTTCGACTGAAGACGGTGTTAATTACTGCCAGAGCGTTAATTGCAAAGCTCATCCCCAGGAGATGCCACGCGGTGGATGTGATAGAAGGCAAATATCAGGAAGCCAGTCGCTTTTAAATCTCTGCAAGCTGGCATTTTTTAGGGCAGCTGTGTCCTTGTAATGGCTCTACCAGTCCCACCCCCCCCACACGCACGCACACACACACACACACACACACACACACACACACACACACACACACACACACACACACACACACACACACACACACACACACACACACCCTCTGGCATGAGGATACTCGATGACCCACCAGCTTCTATGCTATATACACGGTATAAATACAATCAGCTATACACTGTAAAAATCCAACCTGCTTTACACTGTATGAATAGAACCAGATATACACTGTATAAATACAACCAGCTATACACTGCATAAATACAACCAGCTATACACTGTATAAATACAACCAGTTATACACTGCATAAATACAACCAGGTAGACACTGTATAAATACAAACCGCTTTACACTGTATAAACACAAACTTCTATACACTGAATAAATACAACCTGCTTTATACTGGATAAATACAACCAGCTATGCACTGCATAGATACAACCAGCTATACACTGCATAAATACCACCAGCTACACTGAATGTATATAATATAAATATATAGCTGTATATATGTACACTTCATAACCAATAGCACGTATATATTAATATCCTGTTAACGAGCTTAATATATATAAACTGTACAAGTACCCATTCCTATAGATTGCGCTGTGTTTTTCTGTAATAACCAGAACAGTAAAACATAAATGGCTGTGTGCATCTTCGGTCTTGTCGCATAACCACACAATACCACAGTACAGAGAGTAAGAGAGCAGTCTGTACTGTCGGAGCGGAGTACTAATCAAGTCATTATTTACTATGAGATGGCTGTGGAATTGAAACAAAAGGGGGGAAGAAATGAAAGAGAGGGAATATATTGTTTCCAGTTCATTTCCAGTTTACGGAGGAAAGTACAATCCCAGTGACCCACCTGAGACTTTTGGGCACAGAAGCGGGACAGAAAGCTAAAGTTAGGGAAGGTTTTGTGTGTGTGTGTGTGTGTGTGTGTGTGTGTGTGTGTGTGTGTGTGTGTGTGTGTGTGTGTGTGTGTGTGTGTGTGTGTGTGTGTGTGTGTGTGCTGGCGTGTGTGTGTGTGTGTGGTAGGTCGGGGGGGGGGGGGGGGGAGTTCGGACAGACAAGGACACGGAGTCTGCAACAGTGAGGTCTCAATAGTGAGAGGCCCTCTTTGTGTTGCTGTGTGAGGTTTACTTTGGGGGGGAGTTTGGGGGGCAGTGGAGAGGGGAGGGGGGGCATGAAGAAGGGAGACGGCGAGTATAGGGGGGCGAGATGGACAGAGAGACAGAGGGAGGGAGGGAGGGAGGTGTATCCTATCCCGGGGCCTTCAGACAAGCGGCACATTGTCCTCCCCAAATGTGCGGCGGCACTTGTGGCGTAAGGCGGTTATTGAGGCCATCGGAGGGACGGGGGTCTGGAGACCAGCTTAACCAAAACACCCATTAGAGCCGCATCGGCCTGATTAATGGACACAGGAGATTGGTAAACAATGGCGGCCATTGTGGATGTAGCCACACACACCCCACCGTAGCTCCCAACCCCCCCGCCCCCTCCCAGCCCCATCTCAAAGCTCACCACCCCCACCACCATCAGCACCCCCCCCCCCCCCCCTCCAGTCCCTTCTCTTTCACACAGACACCCCCCCCCCCCCCCGTCTTTCCTTCCCGCCTCACACCCAAGAAACACACACACGTACACACTTTATTGACTATGTCTAAGCTTCTTGGAGGCCTTTGATTAACAAGTTTTGGGTCATCACCAGAGAGCTCCTCCTATACCCCCCCCACCTCCCCCAGTTGGGTTTACATTTGTAATTGTAATTCCATTCAATCTGGAATACTTTTCCTTAGATCATGATGTTCCACAAGAGTAATGCTACTTTTTTTTATAGAAAAATTGTAGTTGCATCCCACGTACATTAGTAAAGAATTAATTGTGTCATTATGATTTGACATTATTTGCGAAAAAATAATAATGAATTGCATTGTTGGTTCGACATTGAGAGATGGAACATCTGAATGGGCGAGTGACAATGAAACATTCTCTCTCTCCCAAGCTTTTATTGGGCTTATATGTTAATCACACACCATGCAGTCTGTATTTCAATACGGCCAGCCTCATTGTTGTGTTTTTTTTCTCTTTTTTCTCTCTCTCTCTCTTTCTCTGTTGATGCTGTTTTCCTTAAGCATATGCACAGAATAATTAGCTCGCGACATACTCCAATCAGGGGCATTCCAATGTTGGGTTGCCATGGCGACCTTGTAGCCCCCTCCCCCCCCAACACACACACACACACACACACACACACACACACACACACACACACACGGCACCCCATCCTTTCTCACACCCCCACCTCCGCTGCCTCCACAGTGGGGGCCAACAGGACAGAGAAAAATGAAGCGTGGGAAAAACACTCAGCGTCTCAGACAAGATGAGGAAAGGAGAGAGGAGAGGAGAGAAGGAGATGAGAGGAGGGGAGAGGGGCTTGGAAGAAAGGAGAGGAGAGGAGAGGAGGAGAGGAAGTTAAAGGACATGAGAAGAGCTGGGACAGAGAAGGAGAGTACAAAGGAGAAAAGAGGAGAGGAGAGGGAGGATGAGAATAGAACAGAAGAAAATAGAGATGGGAGAAGGAAGGGAGGAAAGGAAATTAAAGTAGAGGAGAGGAAAGTAGAGGAAAGGAGAAGAGAAGAGAAAAGAGGAGAGAAGAGCAGAGGAAGGAGAGGAACGAGTAAGGTTGTGAGGAGAGCAGCTTGCGTCTAGACGGGACTGTAGACATGGGTGTTTGGGAGTTTTGTCTGGAGTCAAGGGGGGGGGGGGAGCAGTTGGTATATTGTGCCAACTCTGTCTGGGTTGGATTTAGTGTGTGTGTGTGTGTGTGTGTGTGTGTGTGTGTGTGTGTGTGTGTGTGTGTGTGTGTGTGTGTGTGTGTGTGTGTGTGTGTGTGTGTGTGTGTGCGTGCGTGCGCTCGTGTGCGTGTGTGTGTGTGTGTGTGAGAAAGAGAGACACTTACACGCCACCTCCATTGTAGTCCAATCAACAGACAATAAATGTCTGATTATAATATTCAGTGTAGCATTTGACACTGAGACTCCATAAAACAAATCTAATCTTATACGACAGAGGCCCGTAGGCGAAAGAAAAAGTTCCCTCCACACACGTACATTATTGAGCCCCCATTTGTCCTCGTCTTTACAAGACATCAAAGATTAACCTCATGATTTAAGCCCATGAATTCAATCAATAATTTAGCGTGACAGAGGGTTCCCTTTGTTCAAACTTTGTCTCATCTCTACAAAACAAATTTGTGGTTCACACTTTTTTATGTTTTTCTTTTTGTTTAGGAGCCATCATCTGGCGGCTGGCTCCTCTGTGGACTCCAAGAGAAGCAACGCAACCTTCGGTTGTAGGACGATGTGGCCCAGACTCTCTCCTCAGCCCGAAAGCTAGTGGAGGGAACAAAAAAAGGTTGGATCCTTCCGGAACAACGAAGCTGCAAACAATGTAACAACGACGGACGGCGCTGTGATTCTGATGCGCCCTGAGCGACAACATGGGGCCGAGTGTGGAGGAGGGAGCCATACGCTGAGGGACACACGAGGGACTGGCGGGATGCCAGAATCTATTTCTACATAAACTGAGAGAAAGTTGGACTATCATGAAGATAATCTGGGACTAAACTCACCCAAGGGGAGTGTGTGTGTCTGTATGTGTGTGTGTGTGTGCGTTTGCGTGTGTGTTTGTCTTTGTGTTT
>NC_044069.1:12233111-12488111 GCF_902167405.1 Gadus morhua
AGAGAATGGCAAAAACATGGGATATTTTTTTAGTCACTGACATAATTTTGGGAATGAAGACAAAATGGCATAGATCACCATGTTGATGATCATACACAACATATTCCAGCATTTATACAGTATATCACCAATATCCTGGGTAGAGAAAACAAGGAAAGTGAACTTAGTAAAAGGAAATCTGCAGACTTTTCTTCTAAAGTCACAAGATTGTTCAGACCCCACAATGGAGTGAAGAGAAAGAGGAAACGTGGTGTGAATGGATGTCTTCTGAACGCTGGCTCATAATGGAATGTTAATGGAGGTATTTCATGAAGTGGACGAGGGGCTTCCTCACCGCGACACCAGGGGAAGATGGGGTCAGACCCAGGGTCACAGCGATAATGGGCCATTTCCTAATTCACCCTCTGCCGACCCCTGCTGACCTGTGTGTGTGTGTGTGTGTGTGTGTGTGTGTGTGTGTGTGTGTGTGTGTGTGTGTGTGTGTGTGTGTGTGTGTGTGTGTGTTGTAGCATGCGTGTGCCTTTGCATGGTGGGTGTGTTGGTGTGTGTGTGTGTGTGTGGGGGGTGAATAGATAGAGAGAGAGAGAGAGAGAGAGAGAGCGAGAGAGAGGGGGGGAGAGAAGGAAGGAGAGAGAGAGAGAGAGAGAGAGAGAGAGAGAGAGAGAGAGAGGTCACTCAGTTAGGAGAGAGGACAGGCAGCATATTGCTCTCTGTGTGGCCCTTCACGATGGCCCTTTAAAAAGCATCAAGTAGCCTAACCTTTGACCCCGACACTTGTTACCCTACTTTTTTAGAAGGCCCAGGGGATTCGGACGACGCATGCAGATTTACCATAAAATAGATGTGACTTTTTACATTTTAGTATTTATTTCAGTAACTTCTCCAAATGCATTGTTATTTTTGGTGAGTAAGAACAATGAGTTTTCTGAAAACATTAAAGATTCTAATTCGAATAAAAAGTTTGGTTCACAGATCAACACAAGTCAACTGAAGGAGAGAGAGCTTGTTGACCTAGTGTTGTCGACCTCTTGGCCTCCCTTGCTGATGAGAGGTCAGAGGTCAGGTTCAGACAGGCAGGGTCAAGGAGAGGCTTTCATGGACGGTCAGCGTGGGGACAGAAGTGTGTCAATGTAACAAAACACTGGAATGGCTTCCTGTGACTTTTGGTCAAAGGATGGGACAAAAAGACTAAAGTGTTTTTTTCTTCAATCAATGTCAATGACAAACTCAAAGACATTTTAACTAATCAAAATAAGACTTCTCATCAACCCAATGCAATACAATATGTCAATAATTCATTTATTTTAATGTTCAAACTCAAACCAATCAAATTCATGTGACTTAATAACTAAACCTGAAATATATATATACTGTATATACAAAGAGATATATGAGTGTAAAAATGTATAATAATCTATATTTAAAAAAAACTGGGCTAAAATATCATGGCAGACAGATAAAAAGAACGTCAACAAAATGTTTAAATAAATGTCACAATATCATTGAGCCAGTGTCGGTTTTAACCTTTTGTCCACAAATGAAAAATCAATTCCCATAGCCACCCCTTTGGCTAATCCCCCACAAAACCCAAAACCGGAACAAAACGTCTAGTTATTGAAGAGGACGTAAATCTTTGTGGGACGTTCTCAGGGCGTCCGACCAGAGGGCCACCGAGGTAGATGGGAAAACAATATCATCCTGTGTGTCTGTGCCCGCCCAGACACACATGAAGACCAGCAGGAGGTATCAGCCGTGAGTGTGCCGAGGCATGTTGGAGGGTCTGACTCCTTAATTAGACCTATAAAAAGACGGGGTCACACGGAGTAGACAGCCAGAGAATGGACGGCGAGATGAGACACTTCAAACTGTCTGCGTCACAGTGTGTGTGTGTGTGTGTGTGTGTGTGTGTGTGTGTGTGTGTGTGTGTGTGTGTGTGTTTGTGTTTTTGTGTGCATGTGTTTCAGAGAGAGCGTAGTTGTGTCTGAGTCTATGTCTACTAAGTAGGAGTGTGTTTAGGAATGTGCAGAGGTGGTGTGTCTGTGTTTGCATGTGTGGGTGAATTCATGAGCACTGAATTAATACATGAACCTGATAAACTCTGCCCTGATTGGGCACGGTCAACATAGATGTGTTGTGGGTGAGAGGAAAGTCAAGGCCGACTTAACATATCTACATGCAATATAAACCGAGACGATTGCAGAACTTTGACTAAATAATATATAAAAGAAGAGCTCTGTCTGGCTGGGGTTCCTGCTAATCAAAATAAATAATGCTTTTACACTTTGAATAGATATTTAATTATTACTATTATTATTATTATTAATACACAAAAAAATAAGCACAGCTGCCTTTGTTTGTCTCCGGCTTCATAACAGTGGCAAAAAAAATTGAATCTATACAGGTTAATTAGACTTAATTTGCAGAGGTTGATACATCAAGTCTAACCATTGCATTATTTTGTGTTTATCAAATAACATACAACGTATCAATGACATTTCAACCTATCGTTTGCAATTTGCCTCCTATGGATTCGCCGAAGTACAGATTAAAACTAAAACATCAATATCCTCATATAAATATCAGGAATAACATCAGATAAGATAAGTAAGATAATAGTTTGAGATGGTATCTCCCCTCATGGGTCCACATGTTTCACAGTAGACCTGGGAGGGACCACTCTGCTTATGCCACCATCCATTCTCACAGCCAAACCCCAGCCCACAGAGATGGCCTGTGAGTGGGGAGAGCAGGGGCTGAAGGCCCCCCCGCCCGCTGCCGGGTGGGGACCATCAAGTCTGAGCCATGAGGGAGGCGGAGGGCATCAGGCTAGACATGTCCGACTCTTTCTCTGGTGTCTACATCCCTCTATGGCTCGCTGAGGCGGGGGGGTGGGGGGGTGGGGGGGGGGGGGCTGGGAGCAAGGGGTGGGGTGAGAACCAAGAGGGGGGGGACCTCACAGCTCAGCCACTGCTATTTGCTGTCTGTAAGACACACAGTGGTAAGGTCAAAGGGCAAATAGGTTCACAGGAACTAGAGGCTTTCACATGCTAATGCAGCCGGCGGCAGCGCAGGCCGTCTGCACAGCGCAACGTTGCTCTTGGGGGGGGGGGGGCGGTCTCGGCTGCTTAATATACTGGACAGGTTGTGGAAATGGGTTGACACGTATGGCTGTACTGAGTTGGTGTACCGTTAGTTTCATTCGGATTACACGCTGTTTAAAATGTACAGTAGACCAGCTCACCAAAATAGTAAGCTGTCCTTCACAACAGCCATTGCACCTGCCCGTCCGATGCGCCCTACCACTGCGGTAGTCCCTCCTGGCTGACTGGGGTGAAGGCCTACAGGAGGTGAGAATGTAGTGTATAGGATGTGAACGTATTGCACAGGATCTGAGAACGTATGGTATCGGATGTGTGAACCCATGGTAAAGGATGTGTGAATGTATGGTGTAGGATGTGTGAATGTGTATTGTGCAGGATATGCTCTGGAACTGTTTCATTCAGTAGATACTAAAGTATAATACAGTATAAAATATAATTAGTCATCAGGCCCTCTCAAGATGTTGACTCGGTAGCGCTCTCGTTCGAGAACAGAATGCCATCAACTTAAACAATTGAAAAAGATTTCATTACAGAACTGGCCAATTGTATAAGACACAAAATGTTTAAGTAAGAAAATCGTTAAGGCACCGTTCAACATTGAATATGTATTTTATTTTACTAGACATTGTTAACTGGTGTGTGTGTGTGTGTGTGTGTGTGTGTGTGTGTGTGTGTGTGTGTGTGTTTGTGTGTGTGTGTGAGTGTGAGTGTGTGTGTGTGTGTCTGCCTGCGTGCCTGCGTGCGTGTGTGTGTGTTTCTTTGCAAGGTGCCTGCGTATTTGTGCATGTATGTGTGTGTGTGTTTTTTCTGAGATAGGGTCCAATCAATGGTGAGTGGAGCCCCAGAGTCGTGAGAGCCAGACAAACTCCCAGACGCATGCATGAATTCCATGGACACACAACAAGGTTCTATTGTAGCCGCCGTTGCATGGGATGCATAGATAAATGATTTCCATGTAGCCGTCTTATTGATGTACAAGTGACCCCTACTGGTCGCTTTAGATATTGCAATGCGGTCTCTTGAAACCAGGACATGTTCCAATCACACGCTAAGCAATTAGCAAAAGAAGGTTGACGTCTTCACGTGACGTTATAATCCGATTTTAATGTTTTTAACTTATTTAGGAAATTACTCTTTAATAATTCTAAGATAATTCTACGATAATGTGAAGAAAATTAGAAAATATAAAAGTTAGTAGGCCTACTTAAAATATTTGATGAGGCTCTAGGCCTACTATAAATGAAAAAAATATATGTTTACATATATGAATTTGAATTGACATAGAAAAGGAAGATAATGCTATGATATGTTATATGCCACATGTTACATGAATTAAGTTATCTTTCCTGTCACAAAATCGATGCTTATTCATGTTAACTAAATTGAGTCGAATATGAAATACATTATTCAATTATTATTAAAATATATTATTTAAATGATGATGGCAACACAAATATAACCCCCCTAAGAAGATAGAATCATACAGGCCGAGATAATAAAGAAAAATAAATGTGACCAGTGTCTGCTTATGCGGCACTTCTTCATCATTTCCCACATCAACCCCCCCCCCCCCCCCCCCCCCCACCCACATCAACCCCCCCCCCCCCCCCACCCCTCTCCACCCATCCGTCTGTTTGTCCGTCCACAAAGTCTTTCATCTTGCTGTGTTCCCCCCGTCGCTCCGCAGTCAGCCCCCCTCCCCCGGCCATCAGATCACGGGCGTTAATTACACCCTGATAGGGCCACGGAGGCAGAGGAAGACCACGGTGATGGGAGGAAGGCTATAGGGACGAAGACTGTTGGTGATGACAAATTATGCTGACGAAGACGATGGGGAGGAAGAACATGGGGATGAGGACTATGATGATGAGGATTCTGGTGATCAAGACGAGGACACAGTGACCTTCCAGATCAATGGAGTCCTAACGCTTGGATAGTTTGGTGTTAATGTTTGGCATAATGTAAAGCACCATATGTCACTCCTTTCAAATTACATTTATAATGTGTCTTTTAATTTGGCATCTCTTGAAGCACAAGACTTTGAAGACTTATACATAATAGCTTACATATATAATATCTTATATTTATATATACAGATATACAGTAGATATAGAAACCTATATATTTATAGATAAAATACACATAAACCTGATTACACTCAACACATTTCACATCCGTAAGTCGTCCGTAACGCCTCCCAACCCGCCCACGACGAACATACATCCATGGATCAGCAAATACTTCATTCATACATCACAACACAACTGTGTATGTTGTGTTGTGTGTTGTTGAACAAGATGAATCGCGTGTACTTTGCCCCCTGGTTGTGTGTGCTTGTGCGGCATTGAAGTGGTGCGCAGAGGGAAGCCTTCGCCCCGAGGGCCCTCACTGGCCAGAACAAAAGCGCGCAGCGTGCACGTGGTCGGCCCGTCCATTAGGATGCAGGGCTGGCTGCGGGCGGGCCCCGCACGCAGCCGGCAGAGAGCCTGCTGGGGACCGCGCACTGGGGCCGTTCCCAGACCCAATGGGGCCTCTGTCTCTTTTCTTCAGCGGGGCCCTAACTTTTTTCTATGCTACTTCTGATGTCGTCGCTGTCTCGGCTTTTCACAAGGAGCTCGGGGGGGGTGGGGGGGATGCAAGATGCATGCCGTCAAGTCCAGCCCTATTGTGGACTCGTTATTTATATTTATTCAAGAACCCCTGCCGACAACCCCCCCCCCCCCCCCCCCACCCGCCTCCCCCCCCTCCCCTTCAACCAACACGAACACACCTCCTCTTAACCATCTACTCCCTACATGGATCCATTGAATGAGGGCCTTCTTGATGATTCAATCATTTATTATAGATCCCGAGCGAGACAACCTCAGTTGCGTCGTAGAAGCCAAAGTTCTCAAACTAAACATAACGGCGTTAAGCCACCAGCTCCCAGCGCGACTGAAGAGCAATGTGTCCTCGTTAGTGGGACACCATGGCTGGCCTGCTGCAAAGCCCCACACCCAGTTCTTCCTTTCACCGGCCAGAAGACACCCAGGTCACCCTAGGAACCAGGGGTGATCATTATGGGGTGTCAAGGACCTCACACCAGGGGGTGTGCTAACCCCCCCTCACCCCCGGGGCCGGGCCTCAATTAGCCAGCCACACTTCCTCTGGTAGGGGGAGGAAGTCCATAAGGAGTCCTTAAACACGCCGTTCATCCCCGGGCCAACCCCCGCGACCTTAAGGTCACAGGCCACAATGCGGCCCCATCCAGAGCCGTGTCTCAGGCCCCGTGTCCGACGGCTGAGGGCACCGGCCCTCTGCATACACACCCAGCCGCCGCAGCCGCCACTGCCGCGTCCGTCTATTGAGGGGCCTGAGAAACACGCCGTCCGCCCCACACACATGCCCACAAGGAACCCCCTCGCCCCCTCGCCCCCGGAAGGAAGGGACAAAACAAGCGGTCTTTGTCGATTCACATCGCCTGGGCTGATTAGGAGCGATAGGGTCGGTCTTTGTTGACATGATGAAAGTAGAAGGAGATTAAAACAGGGGGTTTGGGGCGTGAGGTTGGGTACATAAGACTGTGTCTCAGTGGGAGCCACCTGGGATGCCCAAAACTGTTAGCGGCTAATCCGTTAATGCGCTGTAGACGTCGGGGCCTATCGCTGACAGCCGCTGTGCTGGAGCCCTGGGTCACATGGCTGTTTTCCAAACATGGGCCATGATCTATTCTTAATGCATGGTGGAGGCTTGTGTATAATTGCAAATACAGTAGAAATGTCCCCGTTTTTGTAAAGCGTCTCTGTTCGAGGAGACGATTAATTACAATAACTTTATTTCTGATACTTTCGAGTTGTATGAATGCATATGTAAACATAGCTTTGCAACGGATTCATAAGCATCTACATTTTGTACAAAAATAATATAAGTTATAAGTTTTATATATATATTTTTTAAATCAAGAAATAGAAAAGAAGGTTATTTGCCCAGAGCAGAGGACACCATCGGGTACAACATAGGGTACTTTCAATTGTTTGTATTTATTGTCAGCCAATTTTATTCATTTTAAATCATGACCTCCTTTCAAATTGTGATTTTTTTTTTCTTTTATAATTATTCTTTGAATAAATAATTCACTATACTACTAAATACACTATAACTATTACTTGAACTATTAAATAAAAGTTACATTGTATTTGGTGTTTAATTATGAATAAAGTTGATGTGCATAGTGCGTCATTAACACTTTTTGTTAACGGCTCTTTAATGCCACCTGGCGGCGTTTTAGAATCCCGAGCGATATAATCTTGTATGTATTTCAGCATATCTTCAGTACTACCTACACACTAGATTATGCAACAACACATCAAGGACAGAGGGGGAAAGGAATTTATTAAACTGTACATTATGGGCCCTGCCCGTTTTGGATAGTCTTAGGCTGGCTAGGAGAAGTTATAGTGCCTGCAAACCATGTTTGGTTTTAAATGACAAACGAATTATCGATGCAAGCAGCATTGGAAGGAGGAAGATGGACCAGGCGCCATATGAAAGTTAGCTTATTTCTGACCTCGATGAGCATGAATGAAGATGATGGGATTATTCAAGAAAAGTTTAGCAAGAAATAAATATGCTACAATACAGTCAATGATAGTCAAATACAAAATATTTTTGTGTAACTGAAATGGTTTGTGATTGGCTAATGAAAGAACAAAAAAATGTTTAGGTTTAACTCAAATAACGCTTGGGTTATGGGTAATAATATTTAAGATACCAATACATGCTCACCTGAAGAAGATGTATAGGTCTACCGAATGTACTAAAGATTGTTGGCAAAGGCAGGTGAGTCACTAGTTGGCAGACCAATCGAATGAACAAGATGGCCGCCATCTCTTGGTATGTGATAGGCCACGCACACAATTTAGACTCCTATCCACATTGTACATGCTATATGCAGATATATATGGACCTGGTCCTACCACTAATGATGTGATTCTCGAATAAGAAAAAGGAAATGAAACTGTTATGGTTTAAGAAATGTATTTTAATCACCGCGCTGTCCTACAGAACTTTATTATAACATAAAGTTGATGGACAAAGCTGTGTCGGCAATGGTTCCCCACAACAAATGATAGGAAAAGTATTGACGGTTTTGATTTGTTGTGTTTCTTATGCGTGTCTAGCTAAGAACCATCGGCTGAATATAAAAACATAATAGGTCTACAGGTTGTACATTTTGTTTTCTGTTTTGAATAATAGCCTACTCTAAATCCACCTTTAAATTCATCGGTTTGAAAATATTTCTAATTCAACACGATCAACCAAATTATTCAGTAGACGTACAAGGGTTCTATGGCGCAATAGTACCATCTAGTGGCGAAGGGCACTAGGTGCAACATCATCTTATTGCTTTGGACACAGCAGGGTTTCCTTGGATGGGTGTATCCAATTTCACAAAGTAGAAATCAGTAGAAAGTATAAAAAACCCAGCTCCTTTTTTTTTTTCAGTTAAGAACAACATGTCTCAGCATTACAAAACGGTGGTCTAACTGCTTACTGCTTATGTTTTGTTTGGAAGCGTCATTATAGCATATGTCAATGCACAATCAAAAAGATGGGCTCTAAAGCAGTTGTCGGTTTAAAACTTGATGTCCCAATACTGTGGCGACGCCTCTGTCGTTGTGGCTTCATCGTCAACATCGTCTTGGACAGCCGCGAACATCACTCCGGTGGATGAATAGATGTGACCCGCTGCCTCCAACATCCTCCCACCGACTACAACAAGAAAGGTTATTACAGTTTAAAACCAGATAAAACGTATATTACTAAATAATAACTATGAATGGTTGCAAACTATGAACAGGATTACCATTACACAATAACCGCAGACGGTTCCGATTGAATAATGAGCTGCTAGAGCCCGCCCTTCTGTCTCCAAGGTCTCATTCACTGAACTGCAGATTTCACTTTGTATAATCATGGATATTCCTCAAAATCATCATTATGATAGTCTCAATAACAACTGTACAACTATACACCTCACAACAGCATTATTAATAAGCTGCCAAAAACAAACTGATTTAATAAGGCACATTTTTTCGAATTTTAAATGTGATTGTTTGTGTAGAGTTATCTCCAACTGTCTTGGACTTGGTTTTTGTCTAACATTAAAGGTGAAATATTATCCCACTAGATGCGAGTGTGATTAGGTGTTACAAGTCGTATTGAAAATCTGCCTCTTCTGACGCAAGTTGGCATGTCCACCTAGATGTATGACGGATAGATGAGCAACATTTGCTACAGTCCCCTGGCTTGGCTGGTAGACTGATCCATCCATCATCGCACACCTGGTGATATAATATGTCCCCTTTGAAGGACTCGTCTTCTGGGTTGTTTATTCTTCTTCCTGGTCCAGTTGGAGGCGTGGCCTAAGGCTTACCTGGGACACATTGGATCCGAGGCTCCTCCCACACGCCCCCTGACAGGCAGCTGACCAGGGGGTATCTCCTCTGCCGGAAGCCTTCGGCGCAGTGGTAGCGCACGGACGCCCCCGTCTGGTACCTCTGCACCACTCGTCCATAAATGGAGGCGTTCTTCACTTTAGGCGGTGGGCCGCACAGCGCTGTCGGGGGGGAGGGGCGAGAGCACTTAGGAAAGATCCCAAAGATCCCAAAGATCCCAAAGATCCCAAAGCAAAAGATGCGATCCGTTCTGATCTGGCACTCTAGGATATTGGACGAAATATCGGAGTAAGCACAGAGATACCTATTACATGGACTAGGCGGAGTAGTGGGTTCAGAACAGGTGTAGCTCAATAAATTAATCTGTGTGTAGGCGTGCCAGTGTCTGTAATTAACGTTATGACATATACCTGTCTGTGTTACCCCTTACGATGACTCTGCTGCGATAAAACGCCTGACATACATGACATTACAAATGACCTTCAGTTTAATGTGAACGCAACTTAAGTCATAAGGTTCCTTAAGGGAGAAAAGGTCACTCACTGGTGCCTTTCTTGCAAGTGTATGCCAGGTGATAGTTACACGGCACGTCGCTCCATCGTCCACCATTGTGCCACATCATCACCACACAGTCTTCCCCGGACAGGAAGTAGCTATCTGGCTGCCCTCTGTGCCAGTTGTCATAGAGCTGTACAGAGGGAAAATGAGGACAAAGCGCTTTTATTTTCCTACTCCGAGATGTACAGAGGGAACATGAAACAAGCAATTTTATTTTCCTACTCATAGAGATTTACAGAGGGAACATGAAAGCCCAATTCTTTTATTTCCTACGTAAAGAGCTGAGCAGAGGGAACATAAAATCAAAGCGCTTTTATTTTTCATACTGTTAGATCTTTACAAAAGGACCATGAAAATGTATGCTTTCACCTGACCACTCATTGTGTTGGCTTTCTATTTGAAAAAGGGTTATTTTAAAAAACAGATCTGTCACTTCTTTGTTTATGTATATTAACTAAGAAGTATTTAAATACATTGAGGTGGTTGTCTTAATGTGTTCAGTATTAAGTCAACCACCACTTTTTAATTGAACGTTGCACTGCTGCTCTCTCGTCTCACCAGGGGGTTTCCATCAGACCAGCGGAAGTCTCCTTCGATGGTCTTGTCATTCAACCCGGTCCATTGGTACTCTTCGTATTTACCTGGGGAGATGACAAGGGGGTGACTTTCTTACTTTTGGGTTTGCTTTGTTTTTATTGTCTTTAAATCCTCCCGCGCCACATCCCTCCTCCACATTATTCTAATATAAAGAATCGCCAACAGCCAGAAGCGACCGCACTCACAGCAGTGCATCTCGGACTAAATAAGAGAGCCAACCTAACCGACAACAATCATCACATGGGCAGCAACACATGACTCATCAGCGGTGGCCCTGTGCCACCTACTGTTGAGGAAGGTCTGCTCCTCGGGGCTCATGATGGACACCAGGTGGGCCCCGGCCATGCGGCAGTGCAGCTCGGCCACCTCCCAGCTCAGACGCTGGCCGTAGTGGCGGTAGCAGAAGCCCTGGAACTTATCCCAGCCCGGCTCACACCGGTGCACGTCTGGGAGGTCAGAGGTTAGGGAGAGACCGGGTAGGCAGAGGGTGAGACAGGCCCCCCTTTAGACATGATGTCGATTTAATATATATGGATTAAAACATGTGTATTACATTACATTACATATTATATCATGCATTTCATATTTGTTTATTTAAATTTGGAGCTTTAACGGTGCAAGCCCCAGATATATTAATAAACGATAATTAATGTCATGTTAATCACACAAAGCATCTACATCCTCCTATAGGAGGTTGATTTGACCACTAAAACAAAGCAGTCAAATCATATTGATTTTCTGGAATAATTAGACATCAGTGTATATATTCCACAGTAAGCACTGTATTGCAATGGGAATATATACTGTAAGTAGCAGTGAGAGTTGGTGCTGTAGGTATGGTTTAAGAGCATTTTTCAGGGGTGTAACTTGTAAGAAATGGCCTTAGCTCAATAAAGTGCAACATATCTTAATGACTGAGAACCATAGGGAGGGAGGAGGCAGAGATAGAGGGGAGATATTTTGGGCTGTTTTCAGCTTATAAACTGTCTTTTGTGCTCTCTCTCCTAACGACTCGAATCGGACGGCCTTACAGCGCCTTTAACATCTCTAATGGTATTTTCACATTTTGAACATAGCTTACCGGTTTGGCAGAAGTCCCCTCCATAGCTGGGCAGACAGAGGCACTGGACGCGGCCGCTGTGATCCACACACGTCCCCCCGTTGAGACAGGGGTCCAGCAGACATGCATCTAAAACATGCACAATGTTGTTGTTTTTTAAAGAAGACTCAAGAGCACATTTTCACAACTCCCCAGCCTATTGGTTCATCGTATTGTTTTGAGAGAATGTCAGTGGGGTATAGGGAAATATGCCCTATCTTATGTCTCTATAACTCCATAACTTTTTTTAGTCATTCATACAATTTCGATATTTTGTACAGTCTACACCAGCGGTCACCAACCTTTTTGAACCAGAGAGCTACTTCATGGGTACTGAGTCATACGAAGGGAACCCAGTTTGATACACTCTTCTGAAATAACAAATTTGCTCAGTTTGCACATAGTTATATATTATTATTAATGATGAATGATACTCATCTATGTGAAGACACTGATCATATTAATGATTTCTCACAATAATTATTGACAATGATTTAAAAAAGGTGGGCAAGAGTTGTTCAAGAATGAGTTGTGCTATGTTTAGAACAGGCCTGCGGCTCCTCCCATGGTCCCTGCGGGCGCCCTGGGGCCTGAGGGCACTGTGTTGGTGACCCCTGGTCTACACTATACAAATAGTGTCAAACATAGTCAAATCCTAACATTAAGTTACAACAAAACAATTGTTTGTCATGTAAACTACGATTGGCTAAAGAGTTTAAGGTGACAGGATAATGTTTAAAATTGTCGATCTCATCCAACCTTTAATCTGCCATAACCTCTTATATCACCATCTTTAGGCTTTGATTGTGTCTCATTTTAACTATCGTCTAAATAATAGAGACATTCCTTTTCCACTCAATTGAAAGTGTTGCTCCGGAAAAAAATCCAAATCTTCTGATTGAAATTCATCATCATTATCATCATCATCATCATCAGCAGCAGCAGCAGCAGCATTAGCCTCCACTCAGAGGAGGAAGAGGGGATCGAGGCAGAGCAGTCACAATGTGCATTGAGCGATAATTCCTATTCCGCAAACACCGCTGATGAGGCGGATTAAGGGCATTGTTCAGAGTGCCAGTCAACGGCGTTCCCGTTCCGGATGCAATGACTCAAGCTAATGGGAAGCTGCTGGCTGCTATAGAAGGTAATGAGTCTATTCACACAAAAAATTACTAAACTTTCTTTTTTTGAAATACAGGCCTACATTTAAAATCTTAATTTAATTTGATATCATCTAAACGTGTTTGCGACATGCGAATAAGGATACACGAGTGGAACAAAGTGGAACATTAGGTTTGTTCTCTGGGCTTGGTGTTGGTGGAAAGCTTTCCTGTAACAATGAAAGGGTGCATTGTTCCACCTCTTCCTGCTGTTACCATTATAACATCAAACACTGCCTGGCACCCCATGACTTCAGGATAAACTAGGATCACTTTTAAACTATAGTGCTTTGTCTTAAAGCTTTAAAGTGCTCCTAAATAATTTATTAAAAATGTATTAACTGCCTGTTTTATGCTTTATAGTGGAGAAAGCAAACCAGCGCGATGAGCTTCAGCGTATAACCCTATACAAAGACTACAGACCTAACACCAACACAGTCATTCATTTAATAATTTCTTGAAGTTTAATTGAGAACAACTGACCTTTTTTTGTGCAACAAACAAGATATTGTGTGCTTTCTAATTAATAATGAATAACCATCAGGATTTGTGCATTAGAATATCAGCATTATCTAAAATGATTGCATGTGCCATCCAACAAATACAAGTAGTCAAAGTCATGTTCACAGTCATGTTCTGAAGCTATATCATATCATCTTTTTTTGTATATTCTAGATAAAATAGAAAGCTGCCACAGTGCCACCCCTTCAGTTTTTTTTGCAACCTGTCTCTGGGGTATTTTACTGGTTGGAGTTCGAAAGAAAATATCTAGGTCTACAGCAATCACAAGGCAGAAGATCTGCAGAAATCCTGCTGCTCACAGTTGTTTTTTTCATTAAATAACGTAATATCATTCAAAGTCATTTTTTAAAGACAATTTGATTGTATTTCTGATACTGTTTTGTTAAGCGACAGTAGCACTTCACTAAGTAAGAAACATAATGGTCACTACAGAGCCAAAGCCTACGTTTATTATCTAAACTAACAATTGATATTGTATACCCATTCACAGTATTATCTAAAAACATTGTGCAATTGCATTGATCAACACAGTGACATTCAAGTTTTGAGTCCTTTCTGCAGCTATATGCTAGCCTGGGAACCAGACAAATCTGCAAGCTCATGTTTTGTTTGCTCTGGCCCCCCACCCGTTCAGACAAGTTTACAGTAGACCGGGTTAGGCCAATCCCGGGGGGTGGGTTTCATACATGACTGTACAGAGGTACGCCCTATGGGAGCGGTGTTTAGGCAGTTTCATAGAGAAACAAGATGGCTGCCGTTGATTTGTCCAGCGTTTTGTTGCTCTGATTAGTTGTAGGTCTATCCAATGCATCCAGGGGCATTTTGGTTTGTTGAACGCCCCTTGGATATCTAAAATGAAGTGAGAGGTTCCGGACTAATACGCATTTTGCTGATACGCATTTGCGTAATATTCTGGTTGTGTCAGGCTGGCTATATACAGATTGCTTCAGAAAAAATATTGGCTTTTTTTGGGAAGGGGGGGGGGATTCATTCAAAGGTTGTAATCTCAGGTACGCAAACATTCAGCCGGACCTGGCAGAGATTCAGTTAAATTCAGTTGAAACAGGCGAGATACTTTGAAATGTGAATGGCATCACCAGTACCATTTGACTCGGGGGGGGGGGGGGGGGGGGGTAAATAACGCAACAGACATTCCTGGTAAGAACTTCATAGAAGTCAATCTTTGAGTAAGAAAAAAGAAGAAGACATCAAGCACAAATAGACATGGCTTGTGTAACTTGTGCAGGTCTTGGTGGTTGGGGGGGAGTGGAGGAGTAGTGTGGGGTTGTGGGTGTCAAACGGAGAAGAGGTGCAGAGTATTTCAAAGTAAATAGGGAGGAGCGTGTAGCGAGTCAGGGGGGTGAATGCATCGAAGGACGCCGAAGAAAAAAAGCACGAAAAAAGGGAGGCCAACGCTGGAGGAGAAGGAGGAGGAGGGTTTGAGGAAGACGAAGAGGAGCAAGTCAATCAGAGAGTTTAGACAGGGAGCCAAGCAAAGGGGGGTTGGACCGGGCATGATTTTTTTGGAAGGGAATCATTGAATCGAATAACAAGAGAGCAGGGTAGTTAGACTGATAAGAGTGGCTTCAACGTTACCTGAGGGGTTCCCTGCGCTGCCCACAGCAGCCCTCTCATTGGGCAAGATGAGCAGTGTGGGCGGCTGCGTGAGCATGAACTGCTCGTCAACCCGCCCTTGGTTCACGGGGGGCAGAAACGTGGTCGTCTGCGGCGATGGCGGCGACGGCCCGGGGGTCTTGCGGGAAACCTTGGCCGGCGTCGACGCCACGGGGCTCCGCGTGTTCGACCACATGCTGAACTGCTCGCCGTCCCCGGGGACCTTTCGGGTCACCACGGAGAAGAGAGAGGGCGCCTCCCTGCTGTGTTCGGGGGCCAGCGGGGACTCCTGCGCCGTGGAGGTGGCCTGGGGGAGAGTCCTGCCGGGGCTCTGGGTGTTGATGGGGAAGCCGGCCAGCTCTTCGTCCTCCGGGGAGGTGTCGCTCGGTGTGGAGGTGGACCCGAGCTCCCGGAGTGCGGCCCGGGGTCCCGCTGTGGGGGCCCCTGTGAAGGCCGACGTCGGGTCGGCCCCGGCCTCCCCGCGGGGGACCGCTGCAGTGGGGCCGGCGGTCTGTCGGGCGCCGTTGACCTTCCTCTCTGGAGTCTCAGTGGAACTCACGGCTGTTTCGTGGACGGTGCTGCCCACAGACGACACCGCTCCGGTGGGATGCGCCTCCTGTGTTGTGGTGGTGGTGGGGGCGGTGGCTGTGATGACTATATTGGTGGTGTTGGAGGTGGAGGTGGTGGTTGTGGTGGTGGTCGCATTGGTGGTGGTCGCATTGGTGGTGGTCGCATTGGTGGTGGTCGCATTGGTGGTGGTCGCAATGGTGGTGGTCGCAATGGTGCTGGTCGCATTGGTGGTGGTCGCATTGGTGGTGGTCGCAATGGTGCTGGTCGCATTGGTGGTGGTCGCATTGGTGGTGGTCGCAATGGTGCTGGTCGCATTGGTGGTGGTTGCATTGGTGCTGGCGGTGGTGGTGGTGGTGGTGGTCGCATTGATGGTGTTGGAGGCGGAGGTGGCCCCCATCAGATCGTCGTATTCTGAGCTCCCGCTGCCTTCCTGACTGGTTGAGATCTCCCAGGGGTTGACGACCGCGGAGTACACCACCTGAGGGAGCCCGGCCTCAGAGACCTCCGGAGGAGACAAGAGGGTTGCTCCTGGGCCTTCAGATGGGAGGTCAGTTGGAGTGACCACCACTGTGGCGGAGGACGGGGCGAGGTGAGTCGAAGAGACGGGTGAGGTGAAGGCTACTGGCACGATGGTTGATGCCATTGAACTGGTGTTTTGTCCATCAGAGACGTTTTCTGGAGAAAAGCCACAACACAGTTGGAATTGCACAAGAGGAGACTTTTAGATCACAACACGGCTTTATCAATGTATTAACCATATTTTTATACTATTGTGTAAAACCTTGCCAAACCTTCCCTCACCACGTATTTGATTAAACAGCGTTCTTATCGTACCTTGAGAATCTTCGGCCGACCCTTCGTCGGGGAACCACAGGGAGGTGGACTCCCTGGTCGGAGACCCGGTGGAGGTCAGAAGCACGCGTCCTGCTACCTCTCCTGTGGGCCGGCTCGATGAGGACGCTTGCTGCCTTTCGGTCGTTCGTTCGGTCTCTTCCAGGTTCAAATCAAGCACCAGGGTCGTGGACGGGACAACGGAGGCTACCGCCTCTTCCCTCTGGTCGACGTCTGGACTGCTGTCGTTACCTTCCGAGCGTTCCTCCACGTCCAAGTTGGTCTCGGGCATCGGCTGGAAATGCTTGGAGCCATCTGACAGCTGAGACTGATGCTCTTCCAGATTGACATCTGGCATCGGCTGGTAATGCCTGTGAGGCTCGTACGACGGCTCGGGGTACTCCAGCGATTGGACGGTTTCCTCCAGCTCCGCTTGGTAAAGGCCGTTGCTGGCGTTGTGGCTGGTATCCGTCACATTATCGCCGTCAGGCCACAGTGTGCTGGACCAAAGGGGACGGTCAGTATCGTCTGCGGTGGCGCCGGTAGCAGGCACCGGTGTCGAGGTGGCGGCGGCGGCGGTGGTGGTGGTCGTAGAATCGTTCCCTGTCTTGTAAAAGGGCGGGAGGAGCTCCTTCAGGGAGGTGGTGTTGAGGAGGCGCGTGGTCTCGGCGTCGCCCGGTGCCAGGGATCGCCCCTGGACGGTCGGCTCCGGGGAGATGGGGAGGGACTCCAGCGCGCTCTGAGCCTCTCGCTCCTTGTGGTCGTACTGCTGCTTGAGCTGCAGCTCCTCCACGGGCCGCAGGAGGACCACCACGTCCTGGCCCATGTCCTCGGGCTCCGTGGCCGCGTAGTCGGGTGGAGAGTCGGTCTGCACGTCGCCGAGAGCTGCAGAAGGGTAGGTTCAGAGTGGGGAATGTAAACAGGTGTCGCTCATGACAGTAATGATGGGTCTGCTGCTTTAATGTACGGGGTCCGCACGGATGGCAGACTAAACTAGAGAAGAAAACCCACATTGACCAAGTACCATGTGACCTGTGTTTCCTAGGGCGACTGCTCTGTGAAAAGGGTCTGTTGGCTGATACTAGAAAAAATGTAACAGAACCAGCTTGATTCATATAACCTGGTGGGGCTGCTCGATTATGGATACAAATCATAATCGCGATTATTTTGGTCGATATTGAAATCACGATTATTCAAACGATTTATTTAGTTTCATTATTCAACCTTTCTCTCCAAAAAAACACTTTGTAATAGAGAAATGTCCCCTCAAAAAATACACAAAATGTCCAAACAGAAATATGTATCCAGCTGTTCTTCTACAAAACGCTTAAGAAATATACAAAAATAAATAGTTTGGAGATCGAAATCGTAATAATTGCCCCGCCCTTTAACCTGGCACCGTACCAAGCAGTACTTAGACACGGGGGGGAAAGGCTGACCTCGGAAGCAGTAGGCGTCGTGGAGGACAGAGCGCTCTGGGAAGCCTGTCTGGTTGGTGAAGCGATACAGGGTCTTCACCCCGGCCTGGGGTCCCCCGCAGCGCTCCCTGGGGGTGAGGATGGGGTAGCGCACGCTGCCGTCGGCCAGCCAGCCGGGGCTGCAGCGGTCCAGCCCGTCGCTCCAGGCCGCGTACAGCTGGGCGGTGGAGGCCAGCGCCGCCCCGGCCCGCTGGCAGTAGGCCCGCGCCCCCTCGTAGGACAGGGCCTGGGGGAGAGGGTCGTGGAACACCTCCCCTAAACACACACACACGCACGCACGCACGCACGCACGCACGCAAGGAAACACACACACACACAGACACATTTTATGTGTTTATGTATGTATCATTTTTTTCATTATTTTTTATTTCATTTCACCAGTATATGACATGGGTAATTGTTTGGCTATATGGATTCATATAAATCTGTATGTTTAAGATCAAGACATCTCACCAAGCAAAAGCTGAAAGATGCTAGATTCACAGCCCCATTAATATAAAGAAACCAAAGAAACCAAATCTCTCTACTATCTATATGATACTATCTGCTATGGCATGACATGGGACACCGGTTCATTGTCATGACAGGAAAGTACATTAAATAGACGCCTGTCTGTCCTATCCTGAAATGGCAGTGAAGAACCATCCCTTACCATCAATCTGCTCCACATAACAGTACACATCATAGAGGTCCTTTGGATCTATGGTCCCATAGTTCCTTACTCCCGGTTTTCCGTCCATGTCCCCAAAGCAACCTTCCCGAGGCACCTGGATGGGATACCTGGAAAAAGAACAATAACAAAGAATACATAAAAAAAATCAATGACCACCAGGAAAGTAACATAACAGTAATGTTTGGGCTGGGGTGGCGGACACTAACTCAGAGGCTGTTTGTTAGTGTTACCTGACGGACTGGTCGGCCAGCCAGCCGGCGTCACACTGCTCATAGCCATCATAATAAGCAGCCAGCAGCTGGTCTGGAGTTGCCATGTGGGCTCCGATGTCCTCACATGCCCTCTGCGCCTGCTGGAAGGAGAAGGCGTAGCGGCCAGATGCCTCTCTGTAGTGGAACACAACGCCTGGACGGAGATGGAAAGCCAACATAAACATGAACCCACGCACACATGCACACACATGTGCACCCCTACACTTAGAGCCGCAAGTACTGGGTACGCAGTGGAGGAAGTTAGATTAAGTGATATTCTATGAATCGTTAAAAAAAAACGAGTATGTATGGAAGAAATAATGGATAGATACTTTAAGAAACGTGTCCGATAGAAACAACTGAAATGATTTCACGTCCATATAAACGCACCCGTGTTCGAAGAACGAGCCCGTGGTTTGTGGTCAGTAGAACCATTTAAAATGGAGTCATATTCAAGCAAATGTCCTCTTTAAGACGCAGTCCATTAGCCCCTAGAAGACCAACGCAGTAACACAACAGGGGGGGGGGGGATCGCCCTTGAGTCACCTTTGACCTTGAGCTCCACGAAGTCGCTGGCGTCCTCCAGGCCGCGCTGGACCTCGCAGCGGTAGTGGCCGCTGTCGCTGGCGCGCAGCTCGCCCAGCCACAGCGTCAGGTCGTCCAGAGGGGACGCCGTGTAGTTGAGCAGCGCCGCCCGGTCCCGGTACGCCTCGTTGACCTTCACCCTCTCGCCCCGCGCCACCAGGATCTCCGTCTCCACGCCGCCCGCCACCAGGGTCCACTTGACCCGGGGGGGCAGGGCGGGGGACGGGGAAGGGTCGGAGGTCGTGGTGGATATGGAGCAGGGGATGGCAATGGAGCTGCCCAGCGGGACGGAGAAGACCGCCGGGGTGGGGATGTCTACCTGGAGCTTGGGGCCGTGGTCTGGGAGAGGGAGGGAGGAGGAGAAGGGAGGAGGAGAATGGGGGAGAAGAAGGGAGGAGAAGAAGGGAGGAGGAGAAGGGAGGAGGAGAATGGGGGAGAAGAAGGGAGGAGGAGAAGGGAGGAGGAGAAGGGAGGGGAAGGGAGGAGGAGAGTGGGGGAGGAGAAGGGCGGAGAAGGGAGGAGGAGAAGGGAGGAGAAGAAGGGAGGAGGAGAAGGGGGGAGGAGACGTGATTCACTGCGGTGGGGCAATAAATTTAACCATGTAGCAGATATAGATATTGATCTTTCTCTCTTTCTCAGAGGCCAGCGCAGTCAATATTGTGTTTTTTACGACACGTCCAATAGAATGAAGGATGTTATTCCCTACACGCAAGAGATGATAACCTTAAGAAATAATAAAAGCAGGGATATAACTACCTTGGGCATAGTGGGTGGCTGGGAAGGCTGTGGTGAGCTGGCAGAGTGCGCAGAAGATTGGTAGAAGCTGGGCAAATCTACGGAGGAAAAAGGATTAAAGCTTTAAACAGGGGCGGAAATCTCCCGAGATTTCTAGAAGAAGGAAAAAAAAATAGAAACCTGAATAAAGTAACAGACGACTAAATACACCCTGGGCCTATTGTGGGTTTTATCCATCACACATGGTTAAACGTGGCCCAACGTTACATTTTATTTCCTTAAATGGGAACGGTTAGATCATAAGCGGTAGACAGGCTTTCTGTCATGTCCTGTGAGGCAGTCGTCCAAACACTGTTGGTTTTTGCCGAAAAGTTTTTCCTGTGCGATGGTCACTGTGTAGCCCACACAACCCTTTGTAGAGACTGTTGCCATGCTGATTCAACAGTTCCCATCAGTCCTCTCCTCTTTGATCTGGTCGATTAGCAACAGGTGGTATAGAATCAACCATTCAATTCATCCGTAGGAATATGCAACAGGGGCTGGACTGTAAAAATAGCCGATTCCCTTGATGAGTAATGATGAACTGTTTAGTGTCCTGGTTTGGCTTGCTTCTGTTTTTTCCATTTGGTTGTGTATAAGCACTGCAGCCACTGAATATCCACTGTTTTACAACTATTTCCCTCTAAAGCAAGTAATCCCATTGTAAATTGTGGTAAGGGGTGTTAATATATATGTAATGTCTTTCAATTAACAGCCATAGGTTAGTAGGCTAGATTATAAAAAAAAAAGGTCTGGATAATATTTGGACAAATATTGGCTAAAATAGAATAAAAAACATTACAGGCTTTTACTGAAAAGAAGAAATCGCAAATGTATATGAATATAACTAAATCAATGATTGAAATCCAGTAGCTTTGCTATACATTGGCGCACAACGTAAACCCTGGCTTAACATAGAACACAAAACCGCCTGTAATTTAACCATTACACACAAGACTCCTGAAAACGATGAAGAAAGCCAGCGTACAAAAAAGAAAGAGAAAATATAAACGTGGAAAACAGGCAACGCTCCCGCTGGCTTTCAAGGAGGGGAAGGCTTGGAGCGCGCACACACACAACACACACACACACACGCACACACACACACACAGCCGTCTCACCACAGACTGTTCATCACCGCTGCGAGCTAATGACAAGTCTGGTCTTCCCCGCAGGCCTCCTGCCAGCGCCCCGTCACCCATCACCAGCCCCCCCCCCCCCCCCCCCCCCCCTGGCACGGGAGACCGCCCAGACACTGACCTCAGACCACCGCACCCAGCGGCGGTGCCCGCATCGCAGAAGCGACTCACGGGCTACCAACCATCTAGCGCTCTCGGAAGAATATGCTGCTCAGTGAGTTTTAAAAAGTGCAGTGATCGCACACAGTGGGAAGGGATCGTGATGTGCTTGTAATGAAGCTGTGATCGTTCAGTGTGGGGGTGTGTTTGTGGGGAAGGGGGCCTGCTGGTCCAGCTGTGATGTGCCACTGCGACCGGGCCATTTCCTCCTACACGCCCTCGCCACTGGAACGCATGGAGGGCGACACCGGAGGTTAGCGACACCGGAGGTTAGCGACACCGGAGGTTATACTTAGGCGACTTTTATTTCCATGAAATGGGTTAACCAAGTCAGAGCTATGTTCCACTACCGCTTTTCCTGTTGGATTTGTTTCAGCTATTAGGTAGAGATCTTGGTTAAGGGTTTATTTCTTTTTTTCAGACAGCTAGGTCTTTGACTGCTGCTCGTAACAAAAGCAGACAACCAGAAGTCTAAATCATGAATCTAACTCACACTCTTCATAGTGAAAGAAGCCTTGGGGAATACAGCACAGAGGAGGTGCTGTAAACGTTTGTGTGTCTGTGTGTGTGCATGTGTACATGCGGGTATGAGTGCATGGTGTGTGTGTGTGTGTGTGTGTGTGTGTGTTTGTGTTTGTGTGCGTGGGTGTGTGCGTGCGTGCATTTGTGGGTGTGAGTGTGGGTGTGTGTGACTGAGTGAGAGAGCTGTCATTGACACAAATCTCAGTGTGAATAAAATGAGATTACCTAAAAAGAGTTGTATAATAAACACAGAATCATTGAACAGAACTCCAACTGTATCAGAAATGCATGGCTGATAATAAATTGAGGGAGCGGGGGGATCGAGCACAAACGCAGCACACACTTCATGGTTATCTTAAATGGCGTTGTTCGGAGGTTGAATAAATGTGAATCTGTTTCCAAGCCAGCTGGGTCACTCCACGATTTGGGCATGACTATTAGTATTCTTGACTGGATAGCTGCTCACAAAGACAGGCAGTGGGCAAGTAGGACAGCTGCATGCTGGCCATTCACTCCGGAGAGACTTGCATACACAAAATCCCTTAGGGAAAATTAAAGGACATGGCACAGGCACGCTTGCTTTTTTTTTTAATTTTCTCTTCTGCGTTTATCCTTCTCTCTTTTCAAGGATGAAAAGAGAAGTTTAAAACCACTAAGAAAAGGGCCAAAGAGAAGCCCTGGTAGGGTATAGTAAAGGTCACATTAAGATACTGTCAGTAGAAATGTTTCAAATGGTATAATTGTCATGAAAGCAGGGCTGAAAACCACAGTGTGTGTTGATCCAACAGCAGTTGACGGCAGATCAAGGCTTGGCAATGGCTTTTTGCCATCTTCCTCTATCAAATCATCGTTATTATCATGGACTCATTTTCACCATGGCTTTGCGCTGCTATTAATTAGCAAAAAGAGTAAAGACAAGCGAGAAAACTCTGCTATCAGTGCGGAATATACCCAAATATACGAAAAACCACCAGAAATCATGGTAGTTAAGGGAGTTTGGTGTCATACTGGTCAGCTATACAAACAAGGAATGAAAACCTAGACCTATTCGGAAAAATCCTAGGGGATAATATGTTACAACTTCTAAATATGAAGCCTAATGTTCCAAACTAAAACAGAAACAACAAAAACCATTGGTTCGTGTTTGGTAAACAAACATTTAAATGCTAAGTTGTGCGTGGTACCACAACTTTGTGGGTGGGCGCGGCGATTGTATGCTTCAAGGTCGATTTAGCTAATTACCTCAGGTAGCAGTGACCAGGGAAATTACTCCTGATCCCGGTTTAGCCAGGTCAGGCTTATGTGGGACAATAATTCACCGCTGAACCTGGCTCAGCGGACTGTGGGGCTAGAGCTCCCTGTGCTACTGTCTGCACATTTCTATTCCATTTCCCAGGACAGCCACTGTGCCACCTGTTCTCCTGAGGAAGAGTTCCATTCTCTCCTAACCCTAGCCCATCTCAAATTTTGAATCTGCTGACCTCCAATTAATACTTTTCTTTCCTGTCGTCTCTTACATTGTGATAGGAAGCCATTGACATTATTTTATTAACGGTAGCCAATGCCGAAGCAAAATGGGTATGATATATTTAATATAATCATCGGACACTCCTTGAATGAGTTCTGGCTCATGTCCTGTTGAGAAAAGTCACGACTCATCACTTTCAAATCTGTAGTATGCCTGACCAAATGCTCATTGGTGCATCCTTAATTAGAACCACTCCATTTCCTTATGTTGCATGCATCATCACATTTTTTATAATTCGGACCATTGATGCAAAGCTAATTATGATATATGTCCTACCATGTAAACCATTTACTGCTTTCACATCACCTACGTGGCAAAACTCAGAAATCAAAGACATTTTTTCAAAAACATATCTGAATGAATCACTGCATCCCTTTCTTAGACTTTGCCATTGCTATATTTTAAAATGGCTGTGGCAGGGTACCACATCGGGACAAGGAAACCTTCTGCCTTCCCCATTACATAAGATATGTCATATATTCTTCTTCTCCACTCTCACTCTGTCCTTTAGTGATGACCTTGCAATGGGTCTTGAGGTCAAACCATGGGCCAGGGGAATGCTCTTAAACTTGCCTGTGGCTCAACTCTCTTGTTTAAAGAGAGGGCAGAAAGGCACATTCATAATACAATTCAACACAATTAGATACATATAGTCATTGCAAAGTATAATGGAATATTTTATGGTTATTGTATTGGTACCATATTGCTGAATGAACTAGGCTACCATGTTAAGTGAATTAGGAGTTTTTTTATTATCATATTCCCAATGTATATGTAGTCTATATAAGTACATTTTCTTCACCTAAATCCGTAATTAGTTCGCTTGAAGATATCTTGCGTTTGCAGTGCATTGGATCCCACAAAAAACAACCGCCAGCCAATTTGCTTTCGGGTCAGGCTGATTGACAGATTGATGTGGCAGGGGGAAAAGAGCAGTGAAGTAGGCTAACACAGGTAGGATGCATTCTGGAGCCCGTTAACTAAGGCTAATATAGCTCTTAAAAAATATGCATGACCTTAGTAGCCAAGACAAGGCAATTCGTTAATTCATTTATTCATTAATACTCGGATCATTACTTTTTAATAGCCAAAAGTAGCTTTGAACTTGTTAGTAGATAGGCTACTACGTGACACAAATGAAAATAACCAAAAGTAGACGGCAAGGCAGATGATGGATTGAAGAAAGCGTCACCCTACCGGATTCCCCTTAAAGGCATTTCAGCTGATGAAATCAATCTTTGGTGAGGTTTCTCTCTGTCCGTTGACCGTTTCCAGTGAACTTGGCGCAGTGCGTAGACTTCAGTGCACTGCGACGTCGACGACCACGAGTGTGCAGGCGACGTGTTCTGCGCAGGTAGGGGAACTTCAGCGTCCGGCCGGCTCCAGAGGACGTCGAGAAAGAGAGACCTCCGCCAAAGTGAAGCCAAATATGAACCACTGAACAGCCCACTTTCTTAGGACCCCCCACCAAACAATCAGAACGAAGACAGTGCATGCTTGAGTCAAAAAGGGGGCGGGGGAGTGGTGACATCTAGAAAATAACTAATGTCAGTGAGGCTGTTTAGTGATGACGGTGACTGTGTACTTTCAGCCAATAACGTTTAACTGCATCTTAACACGAGAGACGCACAGTGCGCCTCGGAATGAACCGAGCACTACGGAGAGTTTGGGTCAATGCGGTGGCGCTGATATCGGCTCGGAGGCTCCCGCAGGTACGCGCTCTACTGCGGGGATGTTGCAGATCAGCCCCGCTGGTTGGAGAGAGAAACGATGGGTATTCTGGTGGGATAACTGAGAGCGGCTATGCCTACTGATATGTGTCTTATGTGTTATTTTCGTTCTGTATTCCCACTCTCTTCAGTGTATGGTCATACTTTGTTCAATTGACTTTGGATGTATGGATATTGACTTTTGTATCAAAACTGCCTATGATAATTTATAGGCCCAGGCTGCTGGATTAAAGTTTTTATTTTATTTTAAAATTATTTACTTTCAAATTACAGTTTCTTCTAGTTTGCCCTAGACATCAAATATATTTTTTGTTAGATGCAATTCACAGTCCCGGCCGTAAACCCGGTTTAAAACCTTTTGAGGAATCACAAAGAGGAATCACCTTGCAAATAATCACAATCATGAGCATCCTCGGAAATAAGCAGAAAATAAACAATACGATGATAATACCGCATGGCCTAGGGCTCGCCATCAGCTGGTGTTTGGCCGTGCGCCATAGCCTTACTATCCTCTTGGCACCACCATGTTTAATCGATTTATCCTACGAAATCGGACACTTAAAACACTTTATTGAGTCAACAGAGTCCTCCGTTTAAGATGAGGTGAGAAAGGTGGAATATATATGTCACAGGTTGGGTTGCATCAACCGTGGGTCGAAAATGAGTGTGCGTGTGCGTGTGATTGCGTGTGTGACCTCGGTGACCTTAGCTGGCTACGGGCATGTGAGTGTATTCTTGTAATTTCTGAATGGAAGCAGAGCCCCCCTTTAATAATAATATAAATAACTAAATGCATTATTTATGGCAGGCTTACATGGCCTGAGTGTATAGAACCTATCCTACTCTATAGGCGTAGTCTTTAAAATACTTTTTGAAAAATCAGATCATGATTCTGCACTGAAATTCTACACTGGTGATGAAACATGAATCACGTTATCTAAGCTGAACTGGAACCATTCATTATGAATATAGGCTATATCCTCGAAGAAATAAATAGATCACTTTTCTCCCCATTCATTTAAAATGATGTGTATCCTGTGTACAAGAATGCACAGAGAGAAAGTCTAAATTAGATCAAACGTAATCAATAGTTACACAGAAAGTCATGCTTCAGATCTCAGAGGCAGGCTGAAGTTATGGTTTCCAACAACAATAATTACAGTCCAATGTCATACTGCTCCTGGGATGAGGTCATTGAGTTGCTTTGCAGTGGGAAACCGTCTCTGAATTAAATGTTTCTTTAATTATTTTTCTTAGTTGTGTACCAATATTGACATCTAAAAGGTGTAATACACGTGTTTACAAGAAGATTAAATGATTTGTGGCTCATTGACAGGTCAAATGTGCATTGGCGGTAGTGTTCTATGTTCATGGTTACCTGGCAAGGATGTTCCGTGGTGGTTGCTAGCATGTTGCTAGGTGCTTGCTCAGTGGTTACTAAGGTGTTTCTAGGCACTTGCCCTGTAGATGCTTTAGGATCTGGGTTGTCTGGGATAAGAGGGTCTTGTGGCGTTGAGTGGCTGCTATGGTACTTGCTATGTGTGGTTGCTAGCGTGTTATGGTTGCTAGGGTGTTGTACATGGTTGCTTTGCGACCGAGCTAGGTGGTTGCTATGGTGTTCTGAGTGGCTGCTATGAGATTCCAGATAGTTGCTATGGTGTTGTGGCTGGTTGTTAGGATCTTCTGGGAGGCTTCTGTGATCTTCTTGGTTTTTGCTTAGTCAGCAAAACTGTCTCTTATATACTAGTACCTCCCCTCTTCCCACCAATTTTCCCTGGTCAATGCATTTCTACAGGAGTTTTTTTCACAATACCTTAGTGTTCCAACAGAACTGTAGGTCTATTTGAATCATCACTTGTAAAACTAACAGCTGTGCTCACTCTGCCTATAAAGTCTCATCTTTTCTGCCTGAATCACTGCCGGGTTCACTCAACTTGGTTACCAGCAATGGTAACCAAATTAATTGACTCACCAAATAAGGCAATGAAAGACAATAGACCAAGGTGGATATTTTGCACGTCCATGCCGTGCATGCCCAGACTGATAGTGTAATACTTTTTAATATGACATACTTATGGCAAAGAAACGCCCACAACCCAACTTTTAAAACACCAGTCACCCCTTGCCTTCATCCCATTATAGTCAAGTCCTGATCCTCATGCAGTGATGAAAAAAAAACCAAACCAATCATTCTCTGCTCCTTTAAAACAGGAAACCTCAAAAGTCTTGTTTCCGCTGACTTGCTTTTTTCCCCCTCCCTCCGGTGATGCGAGTGGCAGCAGCATTGTGGGATGCAGCCTAAAGAGCTGGGAATAGAAGTCGTGCTCCACGTCATCATCATCCCCTTCTCCTTGTTGCATCACCCAAACCAACGCTTCACCAATCTTTACATGTAACACCGGGCCACCTACTAAAATGTAGGCGACAACACGTGGACAGACAGTGGAACTGTGACGCACTTCATATCCCTGACGCATCCCTTTTGGGCGTACTAGTAAGCTATAGATGCCTCTGCAGCTGTAGACCTGGTACCTGCTAAATTTAGACACAGCATGTATTAATAGGATAGTGGCTGCAAAAAACGGAGATGGCAAGCGAAAAGTAAAGAAGGGGCTATTTTTCTCTATCTCCAGTACAAAGATGTTAACATATAGAGCTGAAGTGGCTCTTAGTGAACTGCACAGAAAGCTCATAATCCCATGCTATGATAAATGGATGGGAGAATTATTGGGTCTTGAAAGCTGACAAGCATCGCATTAAGTTAGGATTTATTGCTTGTAAAAACTGTTGCAGGTTGTGCGAGTGTGTTATATCTAATGATAAATTATATTAAATGCTAACTTAATATAAACACACTCACACGACCTGTATACAATATATAAATGATAGATATACACATAATATTTTATTGTGTATGGGCTATGATTAACAGCCCCAGATAAGCGGTTTTAAATGTTTTGTAGCCCTTAGACCAGAAGTTAACAGTCACCCCATATGACTGGAAGGAGTTAAGTATTCTGACAAACCACAGTAATAAGTTTGGGGGAAAGATAGTCTATTGCGGGAAATTGTACCACTATTCCAGTTAATTGGACATCCCAACCGAAGATCCCTCATGGCTCAGAATTAAAGCAAACAACCATAAAACAGTAAGGACTGTAGCTAGACATTGATATTAAGCCACAGGTCTGCACAAAGACCATGCTGACTAACCAGAAAGAAAGAACCTTTGAGAAATCACAAGCAATCCAGAGAAGGGCCTGGATCAAATCCCAGCACACAGACTGAGGCATCTGGAAAGTGAAAGATGCCCACGTCTCAGACCGCTACCCTTCCCTTACGCAGCAGCTCAGGGATCAATGACTAAGGACTATGGTGTATTAAATGGCTCTTGTGTGTCTTTTCTTAATGTCTAACAAAGGCAAGGCAGACTAAAAGTGCAAAAACAGCCATAAAATAGGATCCACTTGAGATAAAGTGAAGTGCTTCTTTTTAAACTTTGTATATATTTGTTCATTTCCTGTGCCATGCTGATTTCTAATTAATTGGTCAGTGCTCTTTTTAAGGAGATTCTGAGTCATACTTTCCAGTGTCAAACAAGGATAATGGGAGGCTTCTGTTGAAGCTGCTCATTCGTGAAACCTCGTCCACATGGTATTTCCTTTTGGAGTTCATCCATTACCTGGTATGACTCTGTCTACCAACTTTTGAAAAATAAAAAAAACTGAAAAGAAAGTTGTGATGTTGGACACGGCGCCTTGGCAGCTCCAGGACAGAACTACCTTTCCACAGCATTAATTACTCATCGGGGCGCAGTAATACAAGTAAGCTACTTGCTACCTCACACAACATCGGCTTGAGGTGGTTAGATGGGCAGCGGTGGACGGTAGGGACAGAACCCAACATAAACTATGACTAGGCATATTGCAACAGTTGAACCAATCGTACCACTGCTGAAACTACTTACAAGCCTGAGCTATCGAAGTGCTTCAACGAGGGAGTCAATGATCGTGTGTTGACTAATAAATGAATGTTATATAATGAACAAAGCTTGCATACAGTAAACATTTATCGAACTTCATGAAATGTAAATGTATTTGCTCCACAATCTTAATGTTCCATTTCGCAATCTTAGGAAGATTTAGGAAAGGATTACCGTCTGCGCCATGTATGAATTGATTGTTTTGCACTGAATGATGTACAGTCCTAAATAAATTCCAAACCTTTACACAACTAGTTTAGGTGTATGATTTATTTTTGTAAAGAGAAAAAAAAGATAATACCAGCTCTTCTACCATTAATCATTTCAGGTAGAAACCATCTGGGATGCAGGGTATAATGACAACTCTGTTGATGTATTAATTTCCCCCCCATCATGGGTTTCGGCATAAGAAATTCCACATAACCAATGTTGTATGATTGTTATCGTGTCCCATTCCAAATATGCCCCTTCAGCGGTTCGAGAAATAACTCGGCATCTTCACGTGCCGTGGGAAAGAGACAGTGAGTCTGAGTGAGGGCCTCTCTTTGGTTCCTCAAACTCAGTACCAGTAAGACCGCCGGGGCCTACGCTGCTCCTGGATACCCAGCCTCTCCATCACCTCCTCCTCCAGGGTTTTCAATGACGGCACGTAGGTCTTCTCTAGAGTGTCGTCCGGACTGGTGTCTTTCGGCCCGTCTGCAAAGCCATACATGGTCATGGTTCAGAATAATGTCAACAAGGAAATGATGCAATGTCTCGGCAAGCACAGAATTCTAATTGGTGATCCACATTTTGTGCAACTCAGCAAAGCCATAATCACTTAAAGCGGTCAGCGGGATGGAATAAATGTTTTATTGCCCGTAATAACAAGAAGTGTACTTTATGGCGTTATGTCATGTCTACTAGTATTTAGGCCCCGTGAGGATTAAGAAGTCATAATTGAAAGCTGTGCATGAAATAAATATGTCATCTCATCACTACAAAATCAATTTCCATCAAGCCAAAGCCATAACGGCCACCGCTGCACACCTTTCCACTGCTGCGTCACAATGCCATCGCAGCGCTCAGAGATGGGCTTGGGGATGATTCGACCCGTTCTGGAGGAAACCCGCACCTTCTCTCCTTCCTCTGTGAACTTCCATTCTATCGGCGTTGGCTTCCTGAAAAGAGCGCTATGGTCATCAAAACGACTCCCTCATAAACACACACATTAGCTATGGCAAAGATTTCTAGTGCCATGGATGTCACTATTAATCTGTTACTGTATTTCTCTAGTTACTGTAAGGATTACCTGTCTGTGGGGTCGATCAGGGTTACGTTTTCTAGCAACAACGGAGCCTCACTGGCTATGTACGTGCCACGGTAGTCCCATGTTTTTCCAATGTACCTGAAATGCTGAGAGAAGAAATGGCAGAGGTACAGAAGTCAAGTCAAGGCAAGCAGCTGAGTTTACGCATCTCAGCCCATGCTTGGAGAACGTCGTCTGGCTCCATCTAAAGGATTTAAGTAGTACATGTGGGACTATTGAGGAAAGCTATGTTATAAAAAATAATATTGAGGAAGGTATAAAAATATCTGTTCGTTTCATTAGCTGTATAATACTGTAAGCATAACAATAATAAACAAACAGTCTTGTATGGGTAAATTAGTTGTTCTTACCGTGTTAAGCCCCTCCAGAACAACCCAGTTTCTTTTTCGGATGACTTGGACCACCTTTCCTTGCTTCCCTTTGTCCTTACCAGCTAGAATCTCAACCTGAAATAGGGTTGCACAGTAACAGACAGTAAAGCATATGTATGCATTCATCTTAATATACTTTTGAAGAGCAAAACAAGTAGTTTAACTCACAGTGTCGCCTTTGAAAACAGACCAGTCTTGAGAGGCTATTGGTTCAATGAACACCTTTCTCCTCTTCTTGCCCAGTGGATTACGCTTTTTTGCTGCTTCTGTCCAAGGCCTGCTCATTCCATAGCGATAGTCCTTGGGCAAAACAACCTTGGCTGCCATCGAAAGAAAAGCTGTAAGACGCATTCTGCTTCACACTGATTGGCGAACAAGTTGTCTTGGTGCGTGTCCAGATTCTCTCCTACTCCTCTTGTAAAGGAACGCTTCGGGGCAATGCTAATATTATCCCGTTTGCTGGATGATGCATATCAATATGTTTCACGATCAGAGTGGTCCCACAAAAATAAGAAAGATTAATTCATTCTAGCTAAATGGATATATTCAGCAGTGCATTGGTCCGGGATGCTCTTGGTTCAATGTCACATGTACACAGGTCAAGAAACGAGTTGGATTTCATCACCGCCCCCTAGTGGAATGGAGGACACGGTTTATAATATAAACCTGATACAAGCTATTTATTATATCTCCTCCTTATAGTGTTCACCTATCCGGATTTGATAAAAAATCAGAGGAAGTTGAATTGCTTTTTAAATCAGCCGAAGCTTTTTCTAGGCAGGAATCTGTTTCTAGAGGCTGAATAATAATGGTTTTGTGTTGTATTCATAAGCACACTGTTCTATTCTTCCAAAAAACGTTTGTGTCGACATGCTAGGGAAACTTAATTCAAGATTGATAATAAAAAAGACATAACACAGGTATTTTTCTAATCAACATATTTATTAAATGTACTGTCTACAACTGCTTATACACAGTATACTAAACTTGAATGGTAGTCAGCAAAAACAGAGAAATGAATGCAGAAACACTCCCACTCTTAAGTTATTTCTTCAGTAAGTCCTCAGCCATGAAGCCAGGGGCCATATCCCTTCTATGCTCAATAAATCAGTGGCAACAGTAGTGGTTGGTGACATGAATAGAGGATGTCTGCTTGGGAGAACGGCAGTTAAACTTAACCATTCCAGGTTACCATTACTTATGGATTTTTATTTTGTTTTTTTAAAGGATTTAGATCATCATTGATTCCACATTGGATTTATAATAATAAAAACATGTATGAAAGAAACATAATTAACTTTGAAGCAGACTAATCGCGAGGAAGAATGAAAACATAACTGCATTTAATTTAAAAATAAATGAAAAATGCCAACATATGCACGATTAAATGAGATGCCTTTGGGAATGATACAATCAATTTACTTGCGGGCAATAGGGCTTAATTACAGGTTTATATGTCTGGATTCAATTGTATGCATTATCAATGTACTACAGCATTCTTAGCAACTTAGAAATACAATATACGTTGTACAACCATTGTAAAATGCCCCCCAAAATTTACATTTAAATATAATCCTAAAAACATTGTTCAAAAGTATGGGGGAAAAAAACAGAGCTACATTTTACATCAAAATGCATTTCCAAATGCAATTTCTCCACTTTCTAACACCCAAAATGTACACAATAATATTTGGGAATGTCTGTCTGCTTTCATTAATGCATGTCATCGACAGGGCAATGGGCACAGAGGAAAATCAACAACACCATCAAAATGTTCACTTTATTTTTTTCCTTTTTTAAAAGATTCTTTCCAAAAAAAACAATACCCTTGTGAAATTGTCTGTGGGATTCAGTGACATTAACAGCACAACATGGTTACCTACTATAAAGCATGCAAAAGCAATCAAAAGAAATAAAGACTTCATAATCAAGTACGTTTCCTACATTGAACAAGACGACATTGTACTAGCGACGACTTTTGTGAAAGATAAATCACTGAAGAAACTGAAATATGTCGAGAGGCTAGGTGAGACAAATGAAAGAGAAATTAAACCTTGACTGCATAAACGCTGCGTTGAGGCTAAGATCGAAAGGTAAGAGATGTACTTTATGAAGCACCGATGTCCCACCAAATGGTCAGACGGGAGATTTAGCGATACATGATTAGGGATGAAAGCATTCTTTCTTTTTATCCACAAAAACACAAGACCATTTTTGGAATTTAAGTATTACTAGAAATTTGTATGTCCATGTTAGCTCACAGAAATTAACCATGTTTGACACCTAGCGTATGTGATTATGTAATTGCACTTGGAAATAAAAAATATATATACACACCACCAAATCCCATGTATAAATGAGCATTAAATTGCTCCATTCAAATTGTTTGAAATCAGATTAGGAAACTTTAAACTCTGGGATATATAATACCCCAAAATGACAAATAAATGTTTTGGTTATTTTTTTTTTCTATACAAACACTTTAGCTTTTAAAACTCTTCTATTGGATAACAGCCGAAATCTAGCATCCTGCAGTGCAATCAATTTGGCGCCTCGGATTCCATTAAATTCCAGGTCCTCGATTTCCATTTGCTGTTAGGCACTCTCCGTCACAGGCTAGAAGGAGAATGGGGGATAGCGCAACAAAATGATTAGTCCATACAATTTCTGAACAATATTGTCTTTCCCTTATCCCCCTCTTGACAGGTGACGCACCTTATCTGCGCTTAGCTTTTCCTCCACGGGCGCATCGCTCTTAGACTCTGCTTTCGACTCGCTCTGTGAGGAGAGTGCGGCAGATGGAGGCCCCACCACGTTGTTGGCTTTGGCCTCTTGGTTGGACTTCTTGTCGTCTGCCTTCGAGTCGCCTTCCCCTCCTGTGTCCTTCAGACGCTTGGGAGAAGCCTAGCAGACGGAAAAGAGGATGAGGCCGGAGCATGCATGACTGGAAGATCACTTTATGTTTTTTTGTTTTATTTCCAGATTCATTTTTGCATTTTTAAGCTTTATAAGAGTGAGATAGACAGGAAAGTATGGGAGATAGAGGGGAGGACAGGCAGCCAGAGGACCACGGGCAGGAATCGAACCTGCGTTGCTGCGATCAGGACTGAGCCTTAATCGTACGTGCCCTACCCAGGGAGCCACGTTTTTAACCATTTAGTAGCGGTTTAGTTATTACCATGTCTTTCTGATTCCTATAGCTACTCTTCACACTGTAGTTAATATTATGTTTTTACTTTGTCATGCTGCACTTGGAATTGTTTGTACTAACCCAACTTGATTGTATGATTTGATTGTCTTCTGCCTCACTTGTGAAGACGTTAGACCAAAAAGTTCCCTCTTCCAACGGCACCGTGGAAGCCTACCTCCGTTGACTCCCCTGCCTTCCGCTTGGCCCCGCCTCGTTCGTTCTTCTCGTCGATGACCAGGGCACCCTCGTCTTCATCGCTGCTGCCCTCTGCCTCAGCCTTCTCCACGGCAACAGCCTCCTGTTTCCCATCGGCCAAGCTTTCCTTCTCTTCAGCCTAAGTGGGGAAAAGATGTTCATTACGGTACTTTTATTTTTCTACAATTAAGCCATCATCTTATCTTAGAACAGGGTATTGTTGGTGGCATATTACGGGAGTCTATAGTATTGTATGATGCATGTTAACATTTTGTTTGGGTAGCCTAAATGTAGACACACACTTGGATATTTGATGGAGCACAGTGGTTAAAATTGACCCAAGATTGTGATCACATTAGCAAATCACAGAATAGCTCTTGATTCTGATCAAAACCCTGGTTTTATTGGTTGGTGGTTTTACATAGAGTCAATCGAGATTTGCAAGTCAAAACTCCCTTGACCCTGGCTGGTTAGGCAAATTGAAAATACATAAATCTCAATTAATGCTTTAACGAGCTTGTGTTGAGTGTCCAACTGGATAGGCTCTCCTCCAGATGTTTTTTATTATTGTTTCCTATAAAACAACCTCAGGGCCATATTTCAAAAGTTGTTCCTATACATAGCCGATCAAATTGAAACTGCCGTTTAACAAGCATACATAGACAAATCATTGATAGCGTCCGGTTTGCAGCCAGAAAGATGTGACAAGCCTTTGACACGCACCTCGTAGGCCTCATGCGTCACTGTGGGGTTGTTCTCAATCTCCCAGAGTCCCTCACTGAAGCCTTTCCTTTTGGTTGGTTTTCCAAACTTCTCCTTGGATTCATCGTAGGGAAACAGATCTTTGGCCCCCAGGAAGGCCCTGGAGTAGAAAAACATGACACTGATTATTCTGCACCACCTTCCCTCTTCCGTTAAATGGGTTCACAAAAGAACAACTCCGTACATACATACATACATGCATACATACATACTTTTTGCATACAAATATCCCCAAAAATATATACATTGACCTTTTTATGTACATGTTTTTAATAACATGAGAATGGTGCAGCCATCGTGACCACGCTTAACTCACGTTTCATGTGTGCCAAAGAAGAACACCTGATACTTGTTGGAGGGTGACTTCACTGCTCCTTCGGGCAACTCGTCAATCTGTGATCCAACAGATAAAAACGTACCGATCCCATATATATATATATATATATATATATATATATATATATATATAAATATGACAGTGAAGTTGTGCCCAAACACATAGTCAATCAGATACAGACACACAACGAGTGTGTGCCATACAGAGTTAGTCACTGTTGAGGTTTCCAGCCTCTTTGAAATGGCCATTCATAGATGAGGCCAGTTTGTCAAGTTACACCAGGTAGGGCATGTAATTAGACAACAAAATACAGTAAAGGAGAGAAATGCTAATCATGGAACAAGGACACAATAATCAAGGAACAATATTAAGTGTTATGCATGCACGTTTTACTATAACACTAACACTATAATGTTGATCATTGTATTTCCTAAACTGGTCAAATTATTTTAATAGCCTTTCCCCAGTAATCTAAGGGAATGAATGGAGAGAGGGATACACTGTCACCTAATTTCATTTAAGTGGTGCAGTTTACTCAGAACTACTGTACACAAATTTGAAAGTGGCTAGACAAGTAGCGCCCACGCTCAGTCGGCGGCATTATAGTCTAAAAGGAACGAGTGGACCATAATCATACTCATACAGGTAGAAGCTTCCACTCAGTGGGAAATGTGCAGCTTCTGATAAGAACCGCGGGCAGAAGGGCGATTAGAAACTTTCAATTCTACACTGAACATAAACTAAACATGTTTCCAACAGCTGGTGAGCGACGTGGCTCCTTTTCAAAAGCACCACATGACCGTTGCCTCTACCCCCCAGCGAATGAACATACACATTCACGTTAGCGCACATAATGTGAACAACAGCATGTGTACCACGAATGTACCTTTTGTTACGTCAAGAGAGAGCCCGCGCCAGAACAACAGCCTACACGCACAGCCATTGGTAGTTGTAGGCGAGCTCGTGCAGTCTTCCTTAACGGATCCCGATTGACACCAAGTGAAACGGACTTGGGTCCAGGCGGCCCGCAACGTCCACGGCCGCCGGAGACGTTTCATGTTTTATAGTGAGCTAACACAACCGAGCTATGCTAATGGTAGCTAACCCACATGAGGCCTTACATGCATGGGCTACGAAAACTGAACAGCCGTCCGTTGTCATCCAACAAAATAAAAAAAGGAGGAAAACAAAACAATCCTGAATGGTTGCTTGCTTGCTTACCCTCGCAGGCCAATGTGGATATCCCTTCATTTTGGCGAACACCAGATCACCAGGTTTGTATTCCCTTTGCCTATTCGACCTCGGCATGTTGGAAGGAATACGTGGAGATGTATGAGAGCGGACGGTTATAACGCTTGGTTTGGTATCCCGAAAAAACACCTGCAAATAAACAAACAACGCCGTGGTTTGAAGCAATAATATAAAATGCAAGGAAGGAACAACAAATGTGAAGAAATTATATTTCCGCAGTTTTTGTCCCTTCTTATCGATCTAAACGCTAAGAATAATATTCTATAACCTTTAGCTCGCTTTAAAATGGATTTCGGATGATATTTTCCCGGTCTCGATCTTCGCTCTCTTGACTGTTTAGGTTTGAAATTGTAACCCGCTTCCCAATTCGTAGACGCACCCACTGGTTTCAGTGGCAATTAATTCCAGCGCCCCTGTTGGTTGCGTACAGTATGCAACTAATGGACCTCCATTGACAAAATGCATTATTCTTGTTTGGGCAAAGCTTGGTAAACGGTTCAGGTATAACCAGCTACGAGGCCATTAGAACGACGTATATGTACTCCAAACACCGTCAGTGTGATGTGACATGATGCATTTAAGTTCAAGTAAATAATTTAATAAAAATGCATTTGGAGATGCAGATCCCACTGCACAACTGGGTGGCGGTCGTGAGCTGTAGGGCCTGGAGGTACATTGGGACAACGCTAAACTCAAAACGAAGAAGTAAACATGCGCGAGAACCTGCGCAACAGTGGATAGTATTCGACTTGGAAAAAAGAGGTATGTTTTGATCCGACGTTGCTATTTTTGGTTGCAGAAACCCAGATATCAATTTATCAGTGAATAGATCCATGTCAGACTATTCCTCATGAAGTGACCCGAAATTAACGTCCTCCAAACGCAGAAGATAAGTGGTATTATCAATCGCGGCCTAGATTGTAACGTTAATCCGACTTTAGATGGACCCCAAGCTCGCTGTGATGGCCTTGTCATAGCCACTACTCATTCTGCATGCTGGTAGTAAAAACATTTTTTTTGTTGTTTCAAGTAAGATACGAAAGACTTTGGCAGCCAAGCAAAAAACGCAAGTAAACGTTAGTAGGAGTGGTTGAAGATTAAACAAATTAGTTATACATGTCCGCTAGGTGCCCCAGCATCACAAATAACATCAGCCAACATGTCTTTAGTTGCCTATGCAAGCAGTGACGATAGTGATTCCGAAGAAACTTCTACTAGTGTTGCACCGGAGAGCAAACCGAGTAGAGGGCTATTTTCAGTTTTACCAGCACCTAAAAAGGCAACGTCAAGTGCACTTCGAAGTGAAGAGCCAAGCAGGCAGGCAAAGTCCAGCATCTCATCCAGGGCCACTTCAGTCCAGGATGGCCCCGATTCGCAGCCTCAAAAGGGAGGCTTACTTTTCGACTTGCCCAAACCGAAGAAACGTACAGAGCCTGTCAAAATTACTATACCGAAGATCCAAAGAGAAAATGTAAGTTAACGAAATCTAAGCTTCAATTTCTGCTTCATCAAACGGCATCAACCTAATAAAATAACTACCGGTATTAATATGCTTCTAAATGTGTCTAGTCGGATTCCGATGACGACGAACCAAAAAGGAAAAGGTTATCACAACCACAGGTAATGAAACAACTCCCACTTGGCATGGAAGTAATCTTGAAGATGCAGTGTATACATTTTATGTTACCTAAAGATGTTAAAACCTACTTCTATATTTGGGGATTTAATTTAGAGACATGCAACATCAATCATGCTCCTCAAAATGATGTAAGGTAATCTATGAGCAAATGCTATCTGTTAGTATAATCTAGTACACCATTTCATTTGCAAACCTTTCCCTCCAAACAGGGGTCTGGCACAGGCCTTTCCTCTCTCTTACCTCAGCCCAGGAACATGAGCGTGAAGGCGATGAACAGACCGCTGATACCCTACACACTCACCAAGGCCGTGGAACCTAAAGGTCTGAAGGCTGCAGCGCTGGCTAAGGGCTTTGGCTCCAGCGCCTCTCCATCGGCTATCAAGGCTGCTGCTAAGTCCGCGGCCCTGCAGCTCGCCAGGCAAATAGCCGCCGAGGACCATGACGAGGAGGATGTGGCCCCAGAAAACTACTTCTCCCTCGGGGAGAGTACGGTGTCGCTCCCCGTCGCAGCGGCCCCCATCCCAGACCTCGAATCCCGGGCCCCTATGGTTACCCTTCCCTTCGTGCCCAGTGTCGACGAAGACGGTCAATCGGACGCCCCCCTGGACTTTGGCTCCGGCCAAGAGGGGCCTGGGGCCTGGAGCGGCAACCCCCCAGAGTACCCACAGCCATCACCGGATCCTGGAGCTCCGGTATGAAGAACTGTAGAATGCCTGCTGTACATTTCTGAGCTGATCTCCATCTAAACTAAATGGGAACCTCTCTTACTTTCTGAATGTTTCCACATGGGACAGGGTTTTTATAACCAGCCGTACTACCCAGAAGCAAACCCGGAACAAGCTGATGATGACGAGGACGATGATGAGCCGGGATCCTCGGAAATGTTTGATGAGGAGGCAGTAAGCACAACCTTTCTCCATTGTTTTGGTTTTGGTTTCTCTTGCATTAATGTACTTTTATACCCTTATTGAAAGACTCTATCGAGTTGTAACTGTCTATTTCAGAAGGGTAATGCTTATTTAAGCCTCCTTTTTTTGTTTTTTCCTTTTCAAATCTTTTTCCCGCGACAGTTCATGAGGCTTCAGGGGAAACGCAACCGGGGCAAAGAGGAAATAAAGTTTCTGGAGATTAAAGGCGATGACCAGTTGAGTGGCAACCAGCAGTGGATGACCAAGAACGTTACTGAGGAAAAACAAGAGCGCAAGTCCTTCAGCAAGGTGAGTTGTGACGCTAACACATGCTCATCTTCCACCAACATCAGCCTGCACTGGAGGTTTTGATAGATGAATCACAAATGAATGATATTTGATTTAATATTGATTACTTGTAGAAGACTTTGGCCTCGTTTACACGAAGGGAAAACGCAGATATTTTCACACGGTTTGGCCTCTCATTTACACGAAAACGCTGTTTTTGTCACAGAAAACGATCATTTCCCAAAACTCCGGCCAAAGTGGAGATTTCTGAAAACGCCAGTTACGTGTTGTCGTGTCAACGGGTGGAAACGGGGTTTTAGGTTCTGAAACGTCACATTATGCGCCAGGAAATTCTTAACGTCATATGAGCGCCCTATGTTTACAGTTTGTTTGTTACAGGAAGACGCTCGTGTTATTCGTTGTAGTTGATTCTGAGGATTCTGATTGGCTTGCATGGCTTTATCCTTCTCCCTACACTGCCGCCCATAGGTTTGGCATAGTTATAATGTCGCTCGACGGCGTATTTATGCATTTTGATGTAAACAACATCTTTTTTGAAAACGATGTTGTGTGCACAATGTTATTTTTGAAAACGGAGGGGGGGAAATATTTGTTTCTATAAATACCCTGCTACGTATAAACGTGGCCTTTATGTCATAACATTTTCTTTGTTGGATTTAGTAGTCGGGACATGAGGGCAACTTCTTCTTTTTTAAAGGAGCTTTAATATATGCAATTTCAGGAAATGTAATGGAGGGGATTGTTATGAGGTCAGAGTAGATAATTCAGTTTTGTACATATTTTATTAAAAAGGAAATAGTTCAGAATGCAATGCACAACGCATCAACCGTACAAGTCATCCAAATGTATCGCATCCACTACTGCAGGAACATGTTAATCGAACAGGCCGATATAACATTTACTATAGAATCGCCATTGCATGTCAGTAAGCCCAGCTATAACAACATCTAATATCACAATTCTCCTAACCCAATGTCCAAATAGAAACAAATGATACAATCCATTATTTTAAAAAGTGATAGGGGCAAAAATCAGCCACTCTCAAAAGTGGTGAGAACATGTCCCCAGTGTAGATGTCAGCTGAAAACGAGTCACCATTTTGGCAGGGTTTAAATGCTGTAAGGTTTTGTTTTGCTATTGTTTGTGTCAAACATGATTATCAGTTCTAAATGTGTAATTGTTGTCTTATTTGTTTATCTCATCTTATTGACATTTAATTCGTTCATTTGTTTTCAGAAAAAGGGAGACCAACCTACAGGACAGCAGAGACGAAAGCACCAGATTACATATCTTATTCATCAGGTAAGTCCTTCTGCGCTGCTATTGCTACTGCTGCCACCTTTGAGAGGGATATGTATGATGGATGGATGGATGGATGGATGGATGGATGGATGGATGGATGGATAGATAAATAGCAAGTATTGTCAAGATGCAAACCAATTATTGGTGCTGTTTTAAAAAAGATAAGAGAGTGAAATCCCTTCGGTATACAGACAGGCGTAAAATTAGGAATTCAAGTATTTATGTAACAATTGCAATGAATCTGTTCTAAAATCATTCGTTTTTATATTCTGAAGATTTTTTTGGAGATTTTTCCTTAGAAACAATTTGACAGTACTAAATCTTAACCTTTTGAATCCTAACCTCCTGTCTCTTATCTGTAGGCAAAGGAACGGGAGCTGGAATTGAAGAATAACTGGGCCGAAAACAAGCTAACGCGCCGGCAGACCCAGGCAAAATATGGCTTCTAAGCAGCTGTATTCTTTCAACCTGGGGCCTGCCGAAGCATTTTTGGCAGAAGCATTGACCGTAGATATAAAGCTTTCCAGTGTTTTTTCACCCGAGCCAAGGCGTTCTTCAACTGTTGCTTGGGATGAAATATTTTTCTCATAAAACAGACCTCTCCATTTTTCCCCCCTTTTGTCCATCTTGTGTTTAAAATTGTTCATTTTGGGATTTTTTTGTTTGTTAACTGTATTCTAACATAATGTTTGGCTCCTGCATTTCAGCAAAAGCTGTCCTGTGTCTACCCCTTAACAGCTTCTGATAAGAGCCTAAACATATTTCCTAAGATTAAACAAGTGCTTCATAACTATTCCTCTAGCCAGTAAATGCTAATGTGACACCCTCACCCTAACCCATTCACTTTCCATGAGGTAGAATATATCTTTATTATATTTATCATCTACCATTGATCATGCTCTGATTTAGTCCACTTCAACTCATCCCATAGCATTAGTGACATGTTGCATCTTCACCCTAAATTGGTATTAACGTAATAAAGATTATTTTTGCAGGGCATTTTCTTTCCTTTGACTTCCATTTACCACTTTAGACACTGACCACTCAATTGTCACATTTGGGCAAAGCAGTATGGGATTTCTGTGCTGATGTTATCATCTCAATGACTTTGGGGCCAGCTTTTATAAACAAACTCAAAAGTTTTGATGAAATTAATAATTTTATAATTGTCAAACCATAATGTACAAGAACAATATATATAAAGTTATAAACAAACAAATCACACAGACCAATGCTGGAACTGGAATACTTTTGAATCTGTCTGAGCATGTGAAAGTATAATTTTCTAACCGAATGCCAGTATTTACCCGTTTTACATTTGTGATGCAGCCACTAAGTGGCAATAGAACTGCATGTCCATCTTTAGGTTGACAAGGAAATTAGAGAATAAAGATAGCTAGGGGCCCGAAGAGTTTTATTTTGTGGTATTCTTTGGTGAGGGGAGACCAAAAGACTATGCTATGAGTTCATAAAGGTAATACTCAAGGCCTTTGGTTTTGGAATTTAAGTATTTTTATTCCTGAAAATAATCAGCCAAGTGAAGAGATTTCTTGGCATTGATTGCAGACATGTTCGGTATAAAGTATAATAAAAAAAATCAAAAAGACACTAAATTGATCTTGCATTCTTTATTCACATCGATGTCCCCAGATCATGATCCATTATTTTTCTATTAACATGATAATCCTCCTTTCTTTAAGTGGACTTTTAATTCACAGTCCATCTTTTGGGTGGTTTTCCGTTGGTGGTCCTGCCTTGTCTTCAGAAAGCAAGGTCCCTGGAGGGGCAGAAGGCTCCACATCAGGAGAGGTCCCAACGTCAGAAGCTTCCAACGCTGCAGCGGCCGTTTCAGAACTAGCCTCCATTGTAATAGAAACGGCATTTTCTTGCCTCAACCTTTTCTGCTCCCTTGCAGATGGGTCTTCGTAGGGCAGAACCGACATTGGGATACGCACAGTGTCTATTCCATTCACCTGAAAAGGAAGAAAAAAAAAAAAAACGTCTTTTGATCCCAGTTTATTTTTGATCCAACTATTGGACTATACTATGACCAACATCCTCTAATGAAACAAGAATTATAGGCACATTTATAATAAAAAACCAAAATCAGACATGCATACAACTTGTTGTCTACACACTATAATGTAGTATTGAGTAAGGTTGTTAAAAGACCCCCGAGACATGTCTTACCGTAACCTCACACCAGTACTCTCCTACATCCTTGATGGGCTCCTCTGGAAGTGTCAACGCATGAAGGGGCACAATAACTCCCATCTGAGTAGAGACGTCACAATTTTGAATAATCCAGCAATTAAAGAAATATATTTGGTCTAATATCACCCAGAAAAGAAATCAGAAATACCTTCCGGGCAAATTGCCTGCAGGCAATCTCTTTGGTGAGTGTATACTCATTCGAGGACCATTTATTAATCTTCAACTGTGAGGATTTCAGGAGGTCCACAGTCTGTAAATAAATAAAAAATACTTTTAAAAGGTCCCATGGCATGAACATTTCCCTTTCTGAGGTTTTCTAACATTAATATGAGTTCCCCTAGCCTACCTATGCTCCCCCAGTAGCTAGAAATTTCGTTGGGTGTAAAATGAGCATTAGGCATTATGATCCGCCGAAGCTCAGACGCGTCATTTTCCCCGTATGTCGTCATAAGGGAAGATGCCACCTCCTCTTTCTCTGCCTTGCCAGCCCAGAGAATTTGGCCCGCCAACGAGACAATGAGGTACGACCGTGCGTGCGCCACATGTGTGTGTGTGTGATTACACACACTGTAACGTAAAGAAGTACACTTCTTTGTTATTTGGATAACTGACATCTCTGGTATTTCCACAACGAGACTGTAGTTGGGGTTATCTCAGCCATGGTTGAGAAAGAATTGGGGGAAAGGAACTATGGCTTTGACTCCCTGAAGTACATGAACATGCGACATGGAGGAGAAAGGGATTGTTGCCCCCGAGGGACCAGCGCCTCGGCACTGCCCGCTGCCGAGGAGGTGGTCCCTCGGCAGCAGGCAGCAGTCGTTTGAGATTCATAATATCGTCTGGAGGCGCACACAACATTTGGCAGTGATAATATATATTATATGATATAGATATCTATGCATAATATGACATTATTTAGATATAGAGCTCCAGGACTCCCGTCGGAGAACCCGGAGTGTTCTAGAATATTTACAGAACACGGCCAAAGGCTGTGTGCGCCTCGCCATTGCGATACATCGACTGTAAACAGAGCACATGGTACCGTGGCCGCAAGCTGCTCTGGGCCACACCCCCACCCTCCTCCTTGACCCGCCTCTCTCCTCCTCATTTGCATTAAAGCTACACACACCGAAACGGCGCGTTTAGGGAAAGTGCGACTCAATGTGCGACTGGCTCGTAGTGGCTGTAATTCTGTACCACGGCTGAATTTTGGGAACGTCTACAAATGGTGTGTTAGGGGCCCACTAATATCTATATTAAAGCTTAAGGCAAACGAAAAAACAATGAAAGGATATATGAAAAAGGAAGTAAAACACTTACAAGTTGTCCTGTGCGTGTTTGGATTCTATCCTCTGGCTTCCCTTCATGCAAAAGCTGTTGATGAAAGATGTTTGAATAAGTTAGGGGCATATTTATAACGTAAACAGGTTCAAATAACCCATTGTCATTTTACCAAGTGATTTGAAGCAAGACCAAACGCATACCCGTATCTCCTCGGCGAACATCTGTTTGTTTTCTGGTGATGAATAAACCGCGAGACCTTGAGCCAGCAGTTTATTTCTGCCAACAGATTTTTTCACACACACTGTGTCTCCTCGCCCCCCAAGCTCTGTGAAAAACAAGCACATCGACCATTAACGTCCTTATTGAAAGTTCCTGATAAAATGAGTAACCAGACACATGATCGGCAGCATTTGGGATACTGACTTTCAACCGTTTGTGTCAGAATCAGCTCCATGTTCTTCTCTTTCGGCACTAGTTTGGTGTCCTCCACTAATCTGTAAATCCTGTGTCTTCGTGGATGGAGTCTGGGGGCCCGACCTACTTTGGCCAGCGGGACTTGCCACCAACGCTCCACCACAACTGTATTCTATGGGAAAGTATGCATGTACATACAATATACTGTTAACAATACACACTTAGTTATTATAAACGTGGTACAAGCAACCATCACAAGCATTGAGCCCAAGTGGGGACTAGAACGCGTACAGATATTTGTTGACCATTTGGCAGTGCATAAACTTGTGCATTAACTTGCTTCAGCCATTTCTGTGCACCATATTTAAGGATCGGTCAGTTATCAAGCAATGCACGAACCTTGCATGGTGTCTGGGAGAAACACCTGAAATGAGATGTCACTACCTCCTGAAGGACACGGCGGCTGGATCCCCACATGCTTACAAGCAAAGACCCGGCCACGTTCACAAATTAATATAAAGAAACCACTTGGGACTAGATACAATTTTGGCAACGACGCTCTTGAAGGTTATGTAGTTATATGTCTTAATCACAATGCTAGCGTTCCGTATAAAAAAAAAACAATGCGACTTTACAGACCGCTGACAGTAATACGACGACATAAGGCGCGAGTATAGAAGAAGGACCCTTAACTCGAACAGGCAACTTTGCAAGTGCCTGAAACAATTAAATATTATGTATTTCCAAATACTCATAATTGACACTAATGGTTTATAAATATAGAGGATGAATAAATGTAAGCCAATTTATTGATTGATTTAATGTTTTGTTTGTTCAATTTATTTATTAACAGACACACACGCACGCACGCACGCACACGCACACACACACACACACACACACACACACACACACACACACACACACACACACACACACACACACACACACACACACACACACACACAAAGCTATCCCAAAATTCATGTACAGCCATTTGTCACAATAGAATGAGAATTTGTTCCGCCATACGAATCATTATTCTTGCGAGACAAACCACGCCCCCTGGTGCCAGCGTCCAAGCAGTTCAGCAGAAGGAGGCATCCGCCGTATAATAACGTCACAATCACAAGAAGCCAGCATAGGTTGGTGAGGTAGAAAGCAAAATGGTAGACATTCTTTTGGCAGTATCCGTCCACGGCGTCTGAGTAGCTGGGGGGGTAAATAGAATAGACCCACAGGGTGCCTATAGAGGGACAGAGACATGCAGCTTTCATAAGGATGGAGGATGATAGTGTGTGCACTCACTTCGTCCGTTGATTTATAAATTGGTCTTTGATTTATGCTTTCCAGAGTTAGCTGTGTTAGATCATCCAGTATATGAATAATAAATAGATTGCTAAGTGGGATTTAATGGTCCCTAATTCCTAATTAGGGACCATTAAACCTCAGGTTTGTGACCTCATCTCTTATTACCAATAGCAACCAATCCTCTGATCCTCTCACCTGCCACAAACCAACAGGCGGTAAAGATGTGCAGAAGGCTGATGCAGGCGGAGGTCATGATGCTGACCACACCCTGCTTCCTTGAGCTTTGGACGTAGCTTAGGGCCAGCAAGAGAAGACTGCTGACCCCCAGCACCATCAGGTAGATGGGGATGTAGGGCTGGGCAGGACAGCTGTTTAAATGGATGGTCCCTGGTTGAGTATTGTGGGATATCAGAACATTATTATTATCATGATGAGGATTCTAATAGGGCTGAAATAGTTGATGATTTGTTTTATGGTCAATTCAAATCTAATAAATACCCTCCCACATTTCTCTCAATAAACTACAGAAAATGGCCTTTCTACTCCTTTGCCCTCATTACAAAATCGTTTTTATTTTTTTTATTTCATTATCTCATGAATCGTTGAGTCGAAGTAAAAGAGCTGAAATAATTTCAAATATCTATTACCATTTACTAGCATCACCCCAAAGTGATTTACTGACCGTCTAGTCATAAATCAAAAGTTTGGAATTTTTCACTTCAGCACAAGGAACCTACCCAGTCCAATGGCAAAGACCATTATCATCCATATCATGAGATTCAGTACAACTGCATGAAGGAGGCAGAGAAGAAGGTGTTCAAGGACGTGCACAACATTAAAGGCATACTGATCAACAGAGAAGTCTAGACAAACATGAGCAAGTTACGGAAGAGTACACCGACCTATCACTGAAAGCAACAGAGGACTTTGGGGCTTGTTCTCCATGTTCTGTATACTTGGCACTCCTCAACACCTGTTGAGGAGGGAGAATGATGCGTGAGATTTATCATTAGAATGACTCCAAAAGAGAAAATACAATTTGATAATCCTACAGTGCATACTTTCTCCGGAACTCCTCGTCTTTACGCAGTGTGCAGAGAGAATTAAGGGGCTCTCTGTCGAAACAGGATGTTAAGACATTTCCCCTATTGATAAGTCATTTCTTCATCTCCTAGAACTATAACACAGCATGACTTTGTGTATTTTTGTGGGAGTGTACGTTTGTGTGTGCACATGTTGTGCGTGAATTTCATAGTTTTCATATTTTCTGAAAAGTGTAAAAAAAACATCAATAAATGACACAACCTAACCTAATATTTATGTATATTTAGTTTTGATTTTCTTTTATTCAGTTGTTATATTCAGAGTCTTAAATGTTAGATAACATGGACTCATACAAATATACAGCTGAATCAGAATTTCCTGATATATTTCATAGGCCATCTCAAAGTTGCATTCAAATCTTGGATGTGTTGGAGGCCATGTTGTCAGGCTTCAGTTGAAGTCAATAATCATTTGAATAATGGGGGCTGCTGGGTAGTCCATGATGATGACTCCAAAGCGGTGGTCCTTCCCCGTTTTGCCAGTCAAGTAGTTGTACAGTTGGGCATTGATACGCTGGGCCACGGCACTTGGGTAGGCGAAGACCCCAGTCCCACTAGTGTAGGTGAGAAACATCTGGGCCATGTTTCCCACTGGGGCCAATTCCAGATGTTTGTGAACACTCTGCCACTTCTTCGGCACTTGCAGTAAGGAGGGTACCTATAAAGGGGGCAAGTGACTAGAATGAGTGATCAAGGGTGACTAGTTAGGGGTAAAGGGGGATTAAAGCGAAACAAATAATAAAATGAAACTGCATGGACACCTCTCTTAAAACATATGTGATTGCAGTGGCTTCTTTTTAATTAATGACAAATTGGTTCCACCTTGGTAGAAATACTATGAGCCCATCAGATAGTATTTCATACCTTCCAGTCATCAGCTATGTCAAGGGAACCATAGCGCATTCCCAGGTCCGGTCCGTGGAAGTCTTGCAGGATGATGAGCTTCCCCCGGGCCTGCCCCACGGTTGGCATGAGCCGGCTGTGCCACAGCATGTCCCAGCTGGCGTAGCGGTGGACGTAGCTCACCACGGCGCCGTAGATGTTGTACGTCTCGCTCAACTCCTCCTTCACACGCATCAGCACGGTCTCGCTGGGATACTCGTCCAGGAAGTCCACCACGCCCTGCAGGACATGGCCGAAGTGGGCCCTCTGGTAGGACACGCCGTGGTGGATGGTGAGGTTCCCCTTCACGTGGCGCACGCGCACATCCAGGAAGCGCACACCGGCACGGAGCTGGGACCCAAGGCTCCAGGACTGGCATTCGGCGAGAGCGCCTCCAAACACAGCCATGGTGTTGTGGGTGCCCGGCATGGTGACCTCGGAGAGGAGTGAGCTGTCGGGGAGGCCGGACATCCAGGAAGGGTTGAGGAACTCTGGGAGGGGCGTGTCATCGTAGACGGGTCCTTGGATGGCGCCACCAGTCGGGCAGACGACTCTGATCAATTGAAGAAATTAGGGGGCTTTTTTTTTTTTTTTCTGGAGAATGCAAAAGCTTTTACTTCTTGCTTTCATTGAATATTCCCCCAGATTTAAATCAAAGAAGCTTACCTTGTTTGAATTTGACTTTCATGAAATGTACTTTCTTAAGTTTATAAAACAGCAACATTAACCTATAAAATACACTATATCATTCTATAGCATAATCTAGCACCAATTTAATGACAAGCAACTCTACTCACTATTGGTTTAAAACAAGTATTAACTATTATAACCTTACTCACCGGGCAATGAGAAACAGCTGTATTAGTGTCTGATACATTTCTGCAGAACCTGGTATGACGCCTGTAATCAGGTCTAGATTTCCAGCATCTGTACTCCAGAACAAAAAGTCTGGTTAACATTGACTTGACCTGGGGTTAAAGCCACTATAGTTATCAACAGAAATGAAAAGAATAAATTATTTATGAAGCCACTCATTGTACTTTTAACAATCTCGTTTTCTCTAAAACTGTTATACATTTGCATAACGTCCACATGCCATAAAAGTAAAAACACGAAAATAAATAAAGCACGGCAGCTCATAAGCAAATTCAGGCCAGGCTGGACTCGGCTCATCCCTCTCGGTGCATTTCAATAGAAGGCTTAACCTTTCTAATCCCCCCAAAGATTAGACCCAAAACATGTGTTTGCGACGTTGCCTTTAGCTTTCGGAGTGTTGTTTACCTGATACCAAATAACTGAAGAGTTCAGGCGACCAGGCAGTCGTAAGAATGAAGGTGGACGGACAAGGTAGCAACAGATGGACAGAGAGAGCGAGTGGTTACAGCCTAACAGACAGAGGAAGGGAACCGACCAGAGATTATACTGTATACTCTGTAGCACATGGAGGACCCGCTGGGTTGTGACGTGTACGTTTGGTTGGGGCACGTGTGTTTGTGTGTGTTTGTGTGTGAGTGGATTCTTAGTGTGTGTGTGTGTGTGGTTTCTGAATGTGAGTGTGTGTGTGAGTGTGAGTGTTGTGTGTGGGTGGGTGGGTGAGGGTGAGTGCGTTTAAGTACACATTAGTTCATGGAGATTGGGGGGATTTTAATTTGATTGCATTCGATATATCTTGATTGCATTGTTTATTTCAATGGCATAGCAAACAGACAATACGTCCAACAAACTGTCCTTATCGTTATGAATAATATGCTGGTGACCCAATACCAAGGGGTGAAAGGTCAAATACCCTTGAAGATGTATAAGGCCTGGAAAGTTCCCCAGGTGATCCCTTTCCCATCAATTATCTTATCAGGAAGAGAAAGATAAACATTACATGATGTTGTATTGATCTTATTACGCAAACAGTCCTATTAATTCTAAAGTTAACACTACTTGAGTTGAGTTGAGGTTAATATTGTATAATATCTTTCTGCTGTCTCTGAATATGATCGTTAACTTTTACGATTATATTCACTGACAGCAGAAAAATATTTGATTGGGTTTTATCAATTTGTAATTTGTTGTGTAAATTGTAATTTTTCCCCATTACTACCACAATTCTGAGACATTCACTAATCTACACTATGTCTGTTATAGAAACTTGGTCATGCAGCATTTGAGTAGTGCTCCACCTTCTTATTCTGAATCATCGATTTTGGAGAGTCTGTTAAATGACTAAATATTTATTCAAATTCAATTGCAAGCCAGTATTTAAGTGCATGTGTGCAGTGTGTAAATGGGAGTGGACTGGGAGTGCAGGTGTGGGTAGGCTTATGTTGTTGGAAGCCTCTGCAGATGTTTTCCCACTTTCACTACCAGGAAGGCAATCACTTCAACACAACCTTATCTGAAGTGCTATATTAATCTCGACATTGTTTTATTTTTTTTTACATTTCAGCAATATGGTTATTTCAACAGGTTGGCCTTAGCACTGCAAGTGGAACCATCGTAATTTCAGTATAGAACATTTCAAGTTTTTCCTGAACCATATTAGATTAAATTAGGATGAGGAAGTTCTGTAAACAAGTGCATAAAGTTAGAAAAAGTGCAAACTAGTTTTATATTATTTATTTGTATTTCAGTATGTTTGTCGGAAATTATGATTACAGGCTAATGGTTTCGTATCAGAATTTGATCATTTGTAAAATGTTATATTTGGACCCTTATACGTTTTGCATATAAATAAATCCAAAAAAATTATGATAAAAAAACAACAACAGAACCGCCTCTTATCGATGCATGTAAAGGTCCTGAGGAAAATCAATTTGTAATAATAATAAAAAAAAACTTGTTTATTGCTTATTCTAAAATGATTCACATTTACAACCAAGAATGGCGACATTCCTAATAAACTGTATTCCTCTGCGGTTGAAAATGTTGCTGTGGAACTTCCTAAATTGTCCGCATTGACCATCCATTGTTTCTGTACTGCGCACATGGACCGTCACATAGGTGCATGCACCGGATCAACACACAGCTGACGACAGGAACTAGTCACTTTTGCCAGATTCATGATTCACTGCAGGATAAACCAGGTTTACAATGTTGAGTCATGCTCTTATTGGCTTTTCTATTCGTATTATAAATAAGATACTATCATTGCGTATTTTCTTTTAACCAACACGGACTAGGAGGGTTTGGCTATGATCAAAACAACCAAAACGATTTGCCCTGCCCCGCCCTGCCCTCAGCTGGTGTTTCTAAAACCGCAGCGGACCGTGGTGTTTAACCAACAATAAGCGCTCCCTTTCGTAGACGACCTTCCTCGCTAGCAAATCAACGCTCGTCAAATACAAACCACTTCCCCGTTCCTATGCCCTTATTTGGAACAGAGGGGCTGTGCTTATTTGACTAAAGAGAAAAATGGTGGAAGGAGAGGTCTCACATCCATGTAGACAGAATAACCTCAATTGTTTACCCTCAGGTAAGTCAACGTATATAGTATCAGTCAGTTAGCGTGTGTTCGACGAGAGCATTTAACATTCTGCGTTACAGTTGATTGTGATTAAACGTGGTTTGAACATGGTTTGAACAGATGAAAGAGAAAGGAAGTCCAATGGTTGATTGTTGTATTGTTAAGAATCAGGGAATTACATCAGTCTCATCAAAACACATAATTGCACTGCTATGTGACTATATTTAATAATTCCATGTGGATATGTCTATGAAAGGTGAAATCCAACATATAAAAATATGTATTTATCCTTCACGTTACTGTAAAGACTAGGCCTAAGACACACCCACTAACGACTCTTCTTTAAGTTATGGTTCCAGTGAAGCAGGATATGATACTGGTGATTAAGATCATGGAAATGAATTGACACAAAGGGTTTCATACCATGTTAGTGGGTGTGATCATAATCTTGCCTCGTAAAATAAAGTGCCACTGCTACTTAGGGACATTTACAATTATTAATAACATGGTCATATTCCAAAGAGATGACTAATTCCATGGAATAAAAAATTGACAACTGTGTGTTAGCCCAAACATTTGATTTATGTTGCGGGGGAATTAAGACGTAAGTGGAGAAGTGGCCATATGGTGGACTTACAGGCTCCTCTTACATACATGTTGATGGCGCTGCACATTGAGAGCCACCCCACCCACCATCTGAGCTCGGGTTCCCTTGGTTACCCACTGACGCTAACGCAGCAATGACAACAAACATTTAACCAAGCCCCTCGGATCTTACTCATTGCTCTGTTAAAAGACACCTTTCACACGAACCTAGGCTATTGTAACTGATGATAATATCATATATGTTTTTAATAATAACTCTAGGACCTATTGGGTCGAATTAGTGAAGCTCCAGCTTGACGCTCCAGCTCCGTGTTTCCCCTCGGCACATACCTTGTCCAATATCCACAAAAAGAATGCAAGGGACCACAACGTGACGTTTGAAAGGTTTACTCCTCAAAGGCAAAATACAAAAATCCTTTTCCACAATATGAAAATATAATAAAGTGAGAGCGAGAGAGGTGAGGGAGAGAGAGGATAAAAAACTGTCTGGCTCCACGCTTGTTAAGCCTGACTGTCTGTCACACGTCGTCAACACAATAAAGTTTCCCCTCACACAAAATAAAGTAATTGAATGTGCGCATGCACCAAAAATAATGCAATTGAATTTAAAAATAAATGTCTGTGTAGGCCTGTTCCGAATGACCACACTTGACTATTATATTATTCACTCATGAAAATCCAAACATTATCATGAATTATCAACTTAAAATAACGAATAGGCATTGAGGCTCCTACAATAATAAAAAGATCAAGATTGACTTCAATGTTAGATAAAACCACTGTGTTTCTTTTTTTCTGGGTTTCCATCTTCAGTCTCAACACCACATTTCTAGATCTCAAAGTACAGAACAGCCGCCCGGCCGTGAAGCAGGAGCCATGGCGGACGGAGCTCAGGTGAAGAAGACGGTGGTCAAGGTGCTGTGCTGCGTGGAGAAGGTCACGTCCTTCGCCTCCTCCGTCGACCCCATCTGCGGCATCATCTCCCCCCTGGTGGGGCTGCTGCGCAAGGGCCTCCAGGAGGATGAGGCCCACGTCCTGGAAAAGGACTTCCAGGCGCTGCACTGCAAGATGGAGGACATCTCGGCCAAGAACCGGCAGTGCCTGCAGAAGATCCGGATCGACGAGGTCAACGAAACCTACGGCAAGTACGAGGAGTTCATCAAGCACCAGTACGCCGCCTTCGGCAACATGGTGGCCCGGGTGAAGAAAGAACCGGACGCCGCCGACCTCCACATGAGTACCTTCGAGAGGATCTACGAGCGGGACAAGGCGGACATGAGCCTGGACGTCTACTACCGTGGTGTGATGGGGAAGGGCTCCGTGTTCGGCCGGCCCCTCCTGCTGGTGTACTATGAGCACTGCGGACGCAACCGCACCGTGATGGAGCACCGCTGCTCCCACCTGCGCCTCCTCTTCCACATGGGCCTCATCGCGCTCATGGCCTACACGGCGGTGACGGAGGACGACGAGGAGGAGGTGGCCCAGAAGTGGGCCAAGAGGGTGCAGGAGATCCAGAGCAAGATGGAGGAGGTTCTGAGTCATTGCCAGGAGGAGAGCCCACCCTAGGTTCTGGGAGGGGAGGTCGGAGGGGAGATGGGAGATTGGTGGTGGGAGGGTGGGAGGTTGGGAGGGAGGAGGGGTGGGGGGAGGGATACGATATTGTCCATGTCAATATGGAAGCACTTCAGGTGGGGTGGGGTCACTTTACTCCCTGAATCCAAACTCGACCAATCCAAAGATATTTAATCATGCCGGGAATATTTTGGAGATTTATTTGTATAGTCAGGATGCCTGCCATATATTCTAATGTTTTTATTATTTTGGTTGACACATCGATGCTGTGTGAGATATTTTGTTTAAATGGAGACCATGCTTTTGTGTATTAGCTGCCTAAATAAATGCTGCTGTTATGCGTCAAATGTTCTTTTTAAAAGTTTTTTTTTTACTTTTATGCTTTGATATTCTTTAATCATTGGGGGAGATGGGATAAAATAACGTACAAAATACCTAGAGCATTTGCGCTATAAAAAGTCTACTATCAGTCAGTCATCATTAATTGGCCTAGTGTGGGTACACCGGAAACTTACTCTGTTTTTCATGCTTCAAGGCACTAACCCTGAATAGATATATAGCTAAAACAAGGACAAGTAAGCTAAACAAAGGTAATTTTAAACATTTTACAATTTACAGAGTTGTTGCAAAACTGCAGAGAGCAAAGATTCTGGAATGAATATGGAATGATTAACAGGTTTTTGTTATATGCATGAGGTAGATGGAAATGACAGTTTATGCAATACAATAAAAGGCCAACAGCAGTGGATGGCAACTGACGGCCCGCGGGCCATAACTGGCCTGCCTGACATAATATCTGGTCCGCCAGATTCTTCAGAAGTTATATGCCTCATCCTCATCGTCCAACCGCTTATCAGGGATCGGGTCACGGGGGCAGCAGCTCCAAAAGGGGGCCCCAGACTTCCCCTTCCCGGGCGACATCGACCAACTCTGGCGAGGGGATCCCGAGGCGTTCCAAGGCCAGTGTTGAGATATGATCTCTCCACCTAGTCCTGGGTCTTCCCCGGGGTCTCCTCCCCACTGCTCGTACCTTGAACACCTCCCTTGGGAGGCGCCCAGTGGGCATCCTTACCTGATGCCTGAACCACCTCAACTGACTGCCCTCTAAGAAGAGGAGCAGCTCTATACCGAGTTCCTCACGGTTGGCTGAGCTTCTTCATTGCTCAAGAATCAAAGAACCAGTTCTTCTTGTTTTAAGGAACAAGTTCTTGTCGTTCACGTGAACTTGCAGCCAAGTTCCAGAGAACTGGCAGCCAAGTTCCAGAGAACTGGCAGCCAACTTCCTGAGAACTGGCAGCCAAGTTCCTGAGAACTGGCAGCCAAGTTCCTTAGAACTGTCTTATTTCCTGATTGGCGGCTTTGCCCTGAAGTTTGATTGGCTGTCACGGCCAAACGGTTTTGAATTTGAAAAAGATTTTTGACACATTTGTTCAGCTTGGTCCGAAGATCATAAATGGCAAGTTTCATGAAGATTGAAAACTTGAAAAAGATTGTTAAAACACATCTTCATTATTTACAGCGCCCCCTAGAGGTCAAATTGAATGAGAGTCCCCATGATGATGTCATGGGTCTATGTACCAAGTTTGGTAAAGATATGTCAAAGAGCTGCTGAGGCTGTTGGCTGTCTCGACCAAACGGTTCTGAATTTGAAAAATCTATTCAATAAATCTAGCATGGCCTGAAGATCATCTGTGCCAAGTTTCGAGATGATTGGACAGCATTTGTGACAAGAGATGCATTTTGAAGGTTTTTGACATAAACCAAGATGGCGCAAAATCCATAATGGCACAAAACAAAGACAGGATGCTTTGAACTCGGCATGGACGAAGCATTCCAATGATTCCTTGTTTGTGAATATTGGTAGACTGGGTAGGCCCGCCCCTTCTGCCTGCGATTTGAGTTCGCCCTGCACAAGGGTCTGGAGAAGAGCAATACATTTCTTTCTGCTTCCGATACGTTTTTGCGGGAGCCAATCACCAAGCTGGCTTTTTCCCTTTGCGCGCTATTGGCTGGTTTAACACAATGACGACAGGGAAGCAACGGCAAGCAGCCAATCATGTACCGAGCAGCAATGAGGGGGCAAAGCAGAATATGACTCCATAAACTAATTTTGGTGGACAGACAAAATTGGTTAGGTGGCTATTTGATGACCGTCTCAGTAATTTCACCTACAAAGAAAGCTATTGGCAAATGGTTATCACAATGAAAATACATTGAATATTTTCCCTGATAAACAGGAAATACAAAGGATTTCATGTGTCACTCAATGATATAAAAACCAACTGTGTCCGTGTTTCCTTCTAAAGTCTCAACTCCAAATTTCTAGATCTCAAACTACAGTGCAGCTGAGCGGCCGTGAAGCAGGAGCCATGGCAGACACTCGGAAGACAGTGGTCAAGGTGCTAATCAGTGTAGAGAAGGTCACGGCCTTTGCCACCTCCATCATCCTCATCTGCGGCATTTTTGCGCAAGGGCCTCCAGGAGGACGGGGCCCACGCCCTGGAAAAGGACTTCCAGGCACTGCACTGCAAGATGGGGAGCATCTCGGCTAAGAACCGGCAGTACCTGCAGAAGATCCGGATCGACGAGGTCAACGAGACCTTCGACAACCACGAGGAGTTCATGAAGCACCAGTACGCCGCCTTGGGCAACATGGTGGCCCGGGTGAAGAAGGACCCGGACGCCGCCGACCTCCACATGAGCACCTTCGAGAGGATAAACGAGCGGGACAAGGCGGACATGAGCCTGGACGTCCACTACCGTGGTGTGATGGGGGAAGGGCTCCGTGTTCGGCCGGCCCCTCCTACTGGTGTACTTGGAGCACTGCGGACACGACCGCACCGTGATGGAGCACCGCTGCTCCCACCTGCGCCTCCTCTTCCACATGGGCCTCATCGCGCTCATGGCCTACACGGCGGTGACGGAGGACGACGAGGAGGAGGTGGCCCAGAAGTGGGCCAAGAGAGTGCAGGAGATCCAGAGCAAGATGGAGGAGGTTCTGAGTCATTGCCAGGAGAGCCAACCCTAGGTTCTGGGAGGGGAGGTCGGAGGGGAGATGGGAGATTGGTGGTGGGAGGGTGGGAGGTTGGGAGGGAGGAGGGTTGGGGGGAGGGATACGATATTGTCCATGTCAATATGGAAGCACTTCAGGTGGGGTGGGGTCACTTTACTCCCTGAATCCACTCTCAACCAATCCAAAGATATTTAATCATGCCGGGAATATTTGAGATTTATTTGAATCGTCAGAATGCCTGCCATATATTCTAATGTTTTTGTTATTTTGGTTGACACATCGATGCTGTGTGGGATATTTTGTTTAAATGGAAACCATGCTTTTGTGTATTAGCTGCCCAAATAAATGCTGCTGTTATGTGTCAAACGTTTCTTTTTAAATGGTTTTTTACTTTTATGCTTTGATATTCTTTAATCATTGGGGGAGATGGGATAAAATAACGTACAAAATACCTAAAGCATTTGCGATACAAAAAGTCTACTATCAGTCAGTCATCATTAATTGGCCTAGTGTGGGTACACCGGAAACTGACACTGTTTTTCATGCTTCAAGGCACTAACCCTGAATAGCACTAGTCCTCTAAACAAGGGGTGCCCAACCAGTCGATCACGGTCTACCAGTAGACTGCCGACAGATCCCAAGTCGACCGCGAGGGGTGTAGAAGATTTTTTTTTTTTTTTTTTTGAGGGGGCCAAGCAGAATATGACCCAATAAACTAATTTAGGTGGAAAGGCATTATTGGTTAGGTGGCTATTTGATGACCGTCTCAGTGATTTCACTTACAATGAAAGCTATTGGCAAATTGTTATCACAATGAAAACACATTGAAGTTGCTTTCTAAGGGCTGGAATGGACTTGTTGCTAACAACGCATCCGCCTACGGATCAGGGATGCCATATGCATTCTGCGATCGTTTGGTGCGTTGATCGTCCATGTCGTCGCAAGGTAACACGACGAGGTAAAGGAAAGGTAACAACACTTCCAAAAAAAGTGTTTATCCTTCACGTTACGGTCAAGATTAGGCCTAAGTCCAAAGACACACCTACAACTACCCACTTATCAGTAAGTTATTCTTCGTGATAAACAGGTAATTCAAAGGGTTTCATACGTCACTCAATGCTATAAAACCAACTGTGTTTCCGTGATCCTTCTACAGTCTCCACCCCACATTTCTAGATCTCAAACTACAGAGCAGCTGAGCGGCCGTGAAGCAGGAGCCATGGCAGACATTCAGAAGACAGTGGTCAAGGTGCTGATCTGTGTGGAGAAGGTCACGTCCTTTGCCTCCTCCGTCGACCCCATCTGCGGCATCATCTTCCCCCTGGTGAGGCTGCTGCGCAAGGGCCTCCAGGAGGACGAGGAGGCCCACGCCCTGGAAAAGGACTTCCAGGCACTGCACTGCAAGATTGGGAGCATCTCGGCCAAGAACCGGCAGTGCCTGCCGCAGATCCGGATGGACGAGGTCATCGAAACCTACGTCAAGCACGAGGAGTTCATCAAGCACCAGTACAAGGCCTTCGGCGACATGGTGACCCGGGTGAAGAAGAACCCGGACGCCGCCGACCAATACATGAGCACCTTCAAGAGGACCTATGAGCATGACAAGGCGGACCTGGGCCTGAAGGTCCACTACGATGGTGTGATGGGGGAAGGCTCCGTGTTCGCCCAGCCCCTCCTGCTGGTGTACTTGGAGCACTGCGGACGCGACCGCACCGTGATGGAGCACCGCTGCTCCGACCTGCGCCTCCTCTTCCACATGGGCCTCATCGCGCTCATGGCCTACACGGCGGTGACGGAGGACGACGAGGAGGAGGTGGCCCAGAAGTGGAAAAAGAGGATGGAGGAGATCCAGAGCAAGATGGAGGAGGTTCTGAGTCAATGCAAGGAGGCGAGCCCGCCCTAGGTTCTGGGAGGGGAGGACGGAGGGGAGATGGGAGATTGGTGGTGGGAGGTTGGGAGGGTGGGAGGGAGGAGGGGTGGTGGAGGGAAACAATATTGTCCATTTCAATATGGAAGCACTTCAGGTGGGGTGGGGTCACTTTACTCCCTGAATCCACTCTCGACCAATCCAAAGATATTGAATCATGCCGGGAATATTTTAGAGATTTATTTGTTTAGTCAGGATGCCTGCCATATATTCTAATGTTTTTGCTATCTTGGTTGACACATCGATGCTGTGTGGGATATTTTGTTTAAATGGAGATTTTTGCATTAGCTGCCTAAATAAACGCTGCTGTTATGTGTCAAATGTTTCTTTTTAAAGTTTTTTACTTTTACGCTTTGATATTCTTTAATCATTGCGGGAGATGGGAGGTTTAAAAACTCTGAACGGCACACCTTCACAGCACGTATTTAATAACAGTAGAATTGTTGATGGCTCTTAAAATAGATAATGTACAACATACCTATAGCATTTGCGCTATAAAAAGTATATTATCAGTCAGTCATCAGATAGATTGTGCCAAGTCTGTGTACACCGGCAGAAGTATAGATATTTTAATTTAACTCAGGTTTTTCCTACTTTAAGGAGCTAACCCAGAATAGACATGCAGCAAAAACAAGGACAACTAAGCTAATAAAGGTATATCTAACCATTTCACAATGTACCCGTAAAAATATAGACATAATTGATGCAACGCTGCAGAATGCAAAGAAGGTTGAATGAATATATGATTAAAAGGTTTCTTTATACACATGAGGCAGATCGAAATGACAGTTTATGCATAATCCATTTATACAATATAGGCCTACAGTACATACAGCGTACTTAGGTTTATATTGGTCAATGATATATTGGTCAAAAACGGTTTAAACTAGGAAATATAATTAATAATTTGTAATTTGTATAATTTGCGAAATGCAATATGTCCACCCCGCCGCCAGAGTAGGCTGTTATCAACACGAACACCCAACCGGACCCTCTTCAGTTTCCTTCTCCGTTCTGTCGGCAACACATTGAGCGATGAAGGCCTTTAGGCATACAAGAATAGTATAGTTTTTGGAGTAAAGTAAGGTCGATGGCGTCGTTTAACAATGGAATATATATTGAAATTATCTTTCGACTATCTTGTCCTGCATACCTTTGAGAATACACAACTTATAGGTAAGATGAAGGTGTTTATTTTTGGAAAGCGACCAGAGTCTGTTGACTGTTGTCCATGATGCAGCTCATTCGTTTATGAAAGCCTATGATATGATTCAACATAAGGACATCTTTCCAGACGAAAGTACAGACTTTTCTTTAGTTTATCTCGATATGTTAAACTTTGCGTTTAACTGTTGATGAAAATCAACAGGGCGATTAGTTTCCGGGGCGTGACTTAAGTACGAATAAACAATTCAGATCTGTTATAAAAATAGTTACATTTTTATTGTGCGGGGATAAAAGTCAACTTATTTCCCTATTAACGATATGGCTATATCGATTTCAGTTGTAAAATATAAGCTTTTTTACCTTTCCATCTATTTCTACGACCTGCTTCATAGTGATTCTCCTGTGTTGTTGCGATCAACATATGTGGGGATACGCGTTATGTCGTTCCTTTACTTATCTATCTCCTTTTCATCCACACATTTCTTGTTTCAGACATGCGCCTCCCTAGTCATTAATCGCTGTATAGGATGTACACAAGGCCCTGAGGTGAAGGCTACACCATGGGCAACCAGGACAACCTTGAAGAGGTGTTCGTTGCAGTCATTCGCCCGAAGAATCAAGTCAGCTTAAGTTCAAAGGAATACAGAGCAAAGTCATATGAGGTAAATTCACTGTTTCATCAGAGGGCATGCAGTTATAGAATATAAGTGAAGTCAGAAATGCCAACCCTAGATTGAATTATTCCAATAAGTGACTTGAATTAATGCTATCGTTTGAATTAATAATTAATGAAACTATAGAATTCATGTGTGCCTAATATTCCAGCTTGGCAGGAAGGAAAATAATGGAAGCAAATTCATCTTGACACGTATTTCATAAATCATCTGTTTCTCAAAGCAATTACGTACCAAATCCATATACAAAAACCTTAGAATAATACTGCAGTAGCAGTCTCCCAACTTCAAGGTAGCAGGCTGTGGCTTGACCTACCTCCGTGTTGTGTTATGTTCTTGTAAAGATCCTGTTGATAGAAGTACCACTGGAGGGGAAAGAAAAGAAGAGAAAGAAAGTTCTTCTAGCAGCAAAGATCCCTGCCGGGGGAGACAGAACAAGATCTATTTTGAATTATGTAGATGAGATGACCAAGACCATATCCAATAACCAAGGCCTCATAGGTGAGTTGGGTCCGATATAATCTTGGATCAAGCAGTCCCACTATGCTATAGCAGAGCTCATAGTGGGGATACCGCTCAGAGCATGTGCCGGAAACCAAAAACTGTAAAGATATTGGAGTAAAGATAACCAATTTGCAGCAGTTTCATTTCTTGTTTATATTCATTGACTCAATACAGGGAAGCGTGTGGTGCACATGAAGAAATTCACCCTCAATTCTGACAATGAAGGCAAAGAGGTCTCCCTCTTTATCGTGCCACTCGGTGTCAAAGGTAAGCGCCCAGCCCCCCCAATCCTCCCTGTCCCACATCTGATTTCACAGCAGTACTCTTATTCCAATTTGTGTGTGTGTGTGTGTGTGTGTGTGTGTGTGTGTGTGTGTGTGTGTGTGTGTGTGTGTGTGTGTGTGTGTGTGTGTGTGTGTGTGTGTGTGTGTGTGTGTGTGTGTGTGTGTGCGCAGACAACAGCAAGCCCTGCTACACGGCGGGGAGCCCCAGCTTCTACTGCCTTCAGGACATGATGAGGGTGTGCAGTGAGACCAGTGCCCACTTCTCCTCAGTCACCTCCAGGATGCTGCTGGCCTTAGACAAGTAATAATAATAATACATTTAATTTAGAGGCGCCTTTCAAGACACCCAAGGTCACCTTACAGAGCATATAGTCATCATACATTTTTTTTAAAAAACAAACAAGACATTGTGTAAAAATAAATAAACATAAGCAATAAGAAATAAATAAAACAAAAACAAGTATGCACCTCCTCCGCAGCGACCATTGAGCCAACGCTGAGAGACAGACCAGAGCAGTTCACGGGATGGGTTTGAAGCCCCTTTCACACATAACTGTTGTTGTCCAGGGCCAATGTTCTTGTCATGTTTTTATCCAACTAATTTATGAGACGATTTATGCTTTTTAGTGACTACAAAGACAATACATTAAAGGGGACCTAAAAATGGCATGCTAAGAATGTTTATAACAACCTAAAACTGAAATGCTTTCAGCTCAGTTATAAAGAAATGTTGTGTGTTAGGTATTTTATGACGAAGGACAACCCCTTTTTGTGCTGCATCCCACTCTTATAACTTGGACGCCCCCATTGTTAATATGGCGGCCATGCAAATCGTGTACAGTCAATCACGCCATTGATAGACTGGTAGACACCTCAGGAACGCTGATATAGGGTTAGGATACATAGACAAAGCCCTAGGGCGCACATAACAACATGGTGGTACGATGAATCCAGGGTGCCGTCTCTTTCAACGACATCTTGAAGAAAGACGCCATTGACTCTCGGATTGATTGAGGAACAGGTGCAGTTTTTTCTTCTTTTAATACTCAAACTCATGACCGTTGCCCTCCTAGATGGCTGGCGGAGCAGCACACCGTACCCCACGCCATCCCGGCCACCACTGTTCCGGCCGGCGCCGGTGGAGAGGGTGAAGACGACAGTCAGCAACCCGGCGTACGCCAGCGGGCCTGAGCGCGGGCCCAGCGAGGAGGAGGGGCTGCACATGGGCTACACCGCCCTGGAGGTCCGCAGCAAGATGATGTCGCTGGAGAAGGCGGACGTGTGCGTGTTGAACCCGCTCTACGGCTCGGACCTGCAGTACACCAACCGGGTGAGGGGGGGGGGGACGGGGACGCAACAGAGGTTTACAGGCACAACGCCGGCTTGGTCTAGGCTAGTCCTGGTCTCCTGGTTTAGGCTCACAGTAGACCCAAGTTTACATGGAGCATCGCATGTGATTTTAGGGTTGAAGTTGTTGATGAGGCATTAACCCGGCTGGTGTTGTTGTTCCGCAGTACTTCCTTGTGGATTTTAAACCTGCTCTCTTTGATTTTATTTGTAGGTGGACAAAGTGATCATAAACCCTTACTTTGGACTTGGAGCTCCAGACTACTCCAAAATCCAGATTCCTAAAAGAGAAAAGTGGCAGCATGGACCTAACAGCGTTTCAGAAGACAAGTGAGAAACAAACTCATTTAAAACATGTCTTGTTGTCGGTTTTCTTCAGCCCTGCGAGCAGGAGCAAAATTGAAAATGTTAGACATAGCTTATTATTCTAAATGATTAATTTCTCGTCAACATACAATAATCTTCCCACTGCTTCATTAAGACCCTTATCTTTTTCCTGCTCTAAATCAATATGGCTTCACTGGAGAAAAATGGCGGGAGATTCTCATTGCAAGCTCATGTCTTATTCAAACAAAAACGATTTTACAACGCGTGTTTAATCCTCCAACCACCGTGCTCCTGTCTGTGCTGTAGGGAGCGGCAGTGGGTGGACGACTTCCCCCTCCACCGCAGCGCCTGTGAGGGAGACACTGAGCTGCTCACCAAGCTCCTCGACAGCGGCTTCTCCGTCAAGCAGCTGGACAGCGACCACTGGGCGCCCATCCACTACGCCTGCTGGTCAGTCCTCAACCGGGCTAGGGTTAGGGTTGCACCTGCTGGTCTGTCCTCTTTATCCACCAGGCTGGGCTAGCGTAGCACCTGTAGGTCAGTCCTCTGGCTCCACCAAGCTGGGCTAGCTTGGCACCTGTTGGTCAGTTCTCCGGCTCCACCAAGCTAGGCCAGCTTAGCACCTGTTAGTCAGTCCTCTGGCTCCACCATGCTAGGCTAGCTTAGCACCAGCTGGTCGGTCCTCTGGCTCAACCAGGCTAGGCTAGCGTAGCACCTGCTGGTCTGTCCTCTGGCTCCCAAGGCTAAACTAGCTTAAAACCTGTTGGTCGGTTTTTTGGACTCAAGGGTTGGCTGGACGAGCGTAGCACAACAAACATGTGATGGCTATGTTTTTTTTTTGCATTGTTGTTTTGTCGGAATAAGCACAGGGTTATAAAGGCTTCAAGAAGCAAGCCGTCGCTTATAATTCTAGCATAGTAACAAGCTTCTGGTTGACGTTCTACGGCCATCGTAGTGGTTTACATAAGTGCTCCTAGATGGTCGTCAAGCACATATAACTTAGTCATGCATAGTGGATCACGTTTTCTCACTCATCGTTTGGTGTTCATTCAGGCATGGCAAGGTGGAGGCCACCAGTCTGCTGCTGGAGAAGGGGAAGTGTAACCCCAACCTGCTCAACGGACAGCTCAGCTCCCCGCTGCACTTTGCAGCCCGCGGGGGACACTCTGAGATCGTCAAGCTCCTGCTGCAGCACTCTGAGATAGACCGGGTGAGCAGCACCAAGGACCAGCCGAGGCTTGGGTACCCTGGAGCATCATGGGTGTTTTGAGGAAAATGAAAAAAATAAGCCTTTTTGTTAACATTTTTGGTGCTTTTTACTTTCTTTTGTTTTTTTCAATGACACATGTAGGCTATTCCTTTATGTTATTTACTCTTTTCTGGTTCCCCAGCACATCGAGGACCAGCAGAAGCGCTCCCCCCTGCAGGTGTGTGAGGAGAACAAGCCTTTATGGGGATGGCGTACGAGTACCAGTGTCTGCCGTTCGGCTATTCCCTGGCTCCGCGCACCTTCTCGAAGTGTGTGGAGACAGCGTTGGAACCGCTCAGACGTCAGGGAAAGAGGATTCTCTTCTACCTAGACGATCTGCTTATTCTGAGCAACTCAGAAGAGACCGCGAGAAGGGACACCATGTTGGTGATAAACCATCTCTCCTTCCTGGGTTTTGCCATCAACTGGGAGAAGAGCTCCCTGCTCCCCAGCCGGCAGACAGTCTACTTGGGGCTTTGCCTAGACTCAGCCACCATGACTGCGATGCTTTCGCCTCCTCGGCGAGACGCCATCCTGTCGGCGCTCTCCCGTTTTCACGTTCGCAGAAACGTGACCGCACTGTCCACCATGCGCCTGTTGGGGCTGATGGCAGCTGCCCACCCCGTGGTCCCCCTGGGTCTGCTTTTTATGCGCAGACTCCAGCGGTGGTTTGCTCGCCAACGGTTGGACCCCAGGCGACACAAGCTCAGGTTGCTCCTCGTCCCCCGTTCGGTGTCGCCAGACCTGGAATATTGGTATAGGACCCTCCGCCCTTCTCAAGGGTGTTCCACTGGGCAGGGTGGCGTCCTACGTAGTGGTCTTCACGGACGCCTCGTTGACGGGTTGGGGAGGAACGTGCCTCTCTCACTCGGTCGGAGACGAGTGGCGCACGCCCCCTACAGCACACATAAATGTGTTGGAGCTCGACGCTGTGAGGAAAGTGCTGTTGCATTTTTTTCACCTGGTGCGCGGCCGCCACGTTCTGATCAGGACAGACAGCGTGTCGGCGGCAGCGTACATCAACAGACAGGGGGGAGTCCGCTCCCCTGCTCTCCACCGAAAGGCGGTCGAGCTCTGGCTTTGGGCTCATCAGTATCTCCGCAGTCTGAGAGCCCTGCATATCGTGGGCGCCCAGAACTTTGGGGTGGACCTCATGTCTCGAGGCGGTCCCCGCCGAGACGAGTGGCGGTTACATCCCGACATTGTCAGACTGATCTGGCAGAGGTTCGGGACAGCGCAGGTGGACCTCTTCGCGTCCCGGGAGAACACGCACTGCAGGTGGTGGTTCTCCCTCAGCCCTCGGGATCTTCCCCCGTTGGGGGTAGATGCGTTGGCACACACACCTTGGCCGCGGGCTCTCTTGTATGCGTTTCCCCCGCTCCAGCTGATCCTTCCTCTTCTGGAACGGGTCAGACAGGAGAGACTGTCCCTGATATTAGTGGCCCCGGAGAACCGTTCAGCTCTGTGGTTTCCAGAGCTTGCCGCGCTCTCGCGGTCGGCGCCTTGGCCAGTACCATTCAGGCCGGATGCACTTTCACAGGCCCACGGGACGGTGCACCACCCGCCCGATGTCTCGGGACGGCTGTTGGTTTGGCTCCTGAGAGGTTGATCCTGCAGGGCAAAGGTTTGCCTGAGACGGTTATCAACACTATTCAGAGTGCTCGTGCGCCTTCTACTTCTTCCCTCTATGCGGCAAAGTGGTGCGCCTTCTCTAATTGGTGTGAGACGAACCACGCTGTCCCATCTCAATGCGAGGTGGGAAGCGTGCTTTCGTTTCTGCAAAACTTATTGGAAAAAGGTTTGGCCTTCTCCACTATCAAGGTCTATGCGGCAGCCGTTTCGGCTGGCCATGCAGGATGTGATGGTGGACCGATCTTCAGCCATCCACTGGTCAAGAGATTCTTGCGTGGGGCTAGACGGGTTAGGCCTGTTTCACGCGTGCTTACACCACGCTGGGATCTCCCCACCGTGTTGCGCGGATTGTCCAGGGATCCTTTCGAGCCTCTCTCCCAGGCCCCTTTGGATGCCCTGTCATTTAAGACGGCGCTCTTGTTAGCCTTGGTTTCTGCCAAGCGGGCCGGTGAGCTAACCGCTCTGTCTGTCAGCCCGAGTTGCTTGTTGCTAAACGAGGACAGCTCCTTCGCGTTGCTCAGACCTAATCCTGCGTTCCTCCCGAAGAACATTAATAGTTCTTTTCGGTCGAGGGATATTGTGCTTAAGGCTTTTCACCCCCCGCCTCATTCTAGTGAGGCAGAGGCGGAGTTGCATCTCCTGTGCCCGGTTCGGGCGTTGGCTATGTACGTGAATCGCTCGGCAGCGTTCCGCTCCACACAACAGTTGTTTGTGTGTTATAGCGACGCTAGCAGGGGCCGCGCTCTCTCTAAGCAGCGGTTTTCTCGCTGGGTATGTGAGGGTGTTTGCCTAGCCTACTCTCGGCAGGGCTTGGCGCCACCGTTGGGCGTTAAAGCTCACTCCACACGGAGCGTGGCCGCTTCAACGGCTCTACTCAAGGGCGTTTCGGTGGAAGACATCTGCGCGGCTGCGTCTTGGTCCTCCCCCGGCCCCTTTGTCCGTTTTTACATGTTAGACATGTCCAGGGGCTCACTCGGCAACTCTGTGCTAGAGTCCGGGACCCCTTTTACGGCTTAAGAATATAGACATGTTCTTTAAAGCGGCGTGGTTGGATTTCCTCTCGCCGGCTGGCGAGTTGGTCTTGATTACCAGTCTCTTACTCTCCCACCTTTTTTCAAATGAAAAACAGGCTAGGGGGCTCGCCAATTGTCTGGTGGTTTTGTTTACCAGTGAGGCACTCCCGCCGTTTTCTTCAAATAAGAAACGGCCGAGAGAGTCCCATTATTGGAGAGCCGAATTCCGTAGCTCCGCCCCCGGTGGTAGCGGACCTAATGGAAACCGTGTTGCTCTGGTTTTCTTTTCCTTTTCATGGGTTCCATGAAGCACGGAGGTTGGGAGGGAGGAGGTGTGGGGGGAGGGAAACAATATTGTCCATGTCAATATGGAAGCACTTCAGGTGGGGTGGGGACACTTTACTCCCTGATTCCACTCTCGACCAATCCAAAGATATTTAATCATGCCGGGAATATTTTAGAGATTTATTTGTTTAGTCAGGATGCCTTCCATATATTCTAATGTTTTTGTTATTTTGGTTGACACACCGATGCTGTGTGAGATATTTTGTTTAAATGGAGACCATGCTTTTGTGTATTAGCTAAATAAATGCTGCTGTTATGCGTCAAATGTTTCTTTTTAAAAGGTTTTTTACTTTTATGCTTTTTAGGGTGGCAGTTGCCACCCCATGCCACCCCAGTAGATCCGCCCCTGGGTGGCTATTTGATGACCGTCTCAGTGATTTCACTTACAATGAAAGCTATTGGCAAATGGTTATCACAATGAAAACACATTGAAGTTGCTTTCTAAGGGCTGGAATGGACTTGTTGCTAACAACGCATCCGCCTACAGATCAGGGATGCCATACGCATTCTGCGATCGTTTGGTGCGTTGATCGTCCATGTCGTCGCAAGGTAACACGACGAGGTAAAGGAAAGGTAACAACACTTCCAAAAAATGTGTTTATCCTTCACGTTACGGTCAAGATTAGGCCTAAGTCCAAAGACACACCTACAACTACCCACTTTTCAGTAAGTTATTCTTCGTGATAAACAGGTAATTCAAAGGGTTTCATGCGTCACTCAATGCTATAAAAGCAACTGTGTTTCCGTGATCCTTCTACAGTCTCCACCCCACATTTCTAGATCTCAAACTACAGAGCAGCTGAGCGGCCGTGAAGCAGGAGCCATGGCAGACACTCGGAAGACAGTGGTCAAGGTGCTGATCTGTGTGGAGAAGGTCACGTCCTTCGCCTCCTCCGTCGACCCCATCTGCGGCATGATCTACCCCCTGGTGAGGTTTCTGCGCAAGGGCCTCCAGGAGGACGAGGAGGCCCACGCCCTGGAAAAGGACTTCCAGGCACTGCACTGCAAGATTGGGAGCATCTCGGCCAAGAACGGGCAGTGCCTGCCGCAGATCCGGATGGACGAGGTCTACGAAACCTACGGCAAGCACGAGGGGTTCATCAAGCACCAGTACAAGGCCTTCGGCGAGATGGTGACCGGGGTGAAGAAGAACCCGGACGCCGCCGACCACCACATGAGCACCTTCAAAGGGGTCTATGAGCATTTCAAGGCAGACCTGGGCCTGGACATCTACTACCGTGGTGTGATGGGGGAAGGCTCCGTGTTCGGCCGGCCCCTCCTGCTGGTGTACTTGGAGCACTGCGGACACGACCGCACCGTGATGGAGCACCGCTGCTCCGACCTGCGCCTCCTCTTCCACATGGGCCTCATCGCGCTCATGGCCTACACGGCGGTGACGGAGGACGACGAGGAGTATGTGGCCCAGAAGTGGAAAAAGAGGATGGCGGAGATCCAGAGCAAGATGGAGGAGGTGCTGAGTCAATGCAAGGAGGAGAGCCCGCCCTAGGTTCTGGGAGGGGAGATGGGAGATTGGTGGTATGGAGGGTGGCGAGATTGGGAGGGAGGATGGGTGGTGGAGGGAAACAATATTGTCCATGTCAATATGGAAGCACTTCAGGTGGGGTGGGGTCACTTTACTCCCTGAATCCACTCTCGACCAATTCAAAGATATTTAATCATGCCGGGAATATTTAAGAGATTTATTTGAATCGTCAGGATGCCTGCCATATATTCTAATGTTTTTATTATTTTGGTTGACACATCGATGCTGTGTGGGATATTTTGTTTAAATGGAGACCATGCTTTTGTGTATTAGCTGCCTAAATAAATGCTGCTGTTATGCATCAAATGTTTCTTTTTAAAAGGTTTTTTACTTTTATGCTTTGATATTCTTTAATCATTTGGGGAGATGGGATAAAATAACGTACAAAATACCTATAGCATTTGCGCTATAAAAAGTCTACTATCAGTCAGTCATCATTAATTGGCCTAGTGTGGGTACACCGGAAACTTACTCTGTTTTTCATGCTTCAAGGCACTAACCCTGAATAGATATATAGCTAACACAAGGACAAGTAAGCTATACAAAGGTAATTCTAAACATTTTACAATTTACAGATATAAATATAGATATAGTTGTTGCAAAACTGCAGAGAGCAAAGATTCTGGAATGAATATGGAATGATTAACAGGTTTTTGTTATATGCATGAGGTAGATGGAAATGACAGTTTATGCAATACAATAAAAGGCCAACAGCAGTGGATGGCAACTGACGGCCCGCGGGCCATAAATGGCCTGCCTGACATATCTGGTCCGCCAGATTGTTCAGAAGTTATATGCCTCATCCTTATTGTCCAACCGCTTATCAGGGATCGGGTCACGGGGGCAGCATCTCCAGAAGGGGGCCCCAGACTTCCCCTTCCCGGGCCACATCGACCAACTCTGGCAAGGGGATACCGAGGCGTTCCAAGGCCAGTGTTGAGATATGATCTCTCCACCTAGTCCTGGGTCTTCCCCGGGGTCTCCTCCCCACTGCTCGTACCTTGAACACCTCCCTTGGGAGGCGCCCAGTGGGCATCCTTACCTGATGCCTGAACCACCTCAACCGTCTCCCTTCTAAGCAGAGGAGCGGCTCTATTCTGAGTTCCTCACGGTTGGCTGAGCTTCTCATGTGTCTAAGGGAGGCGACAGCCACCCTCCTGAGAAAACCCATCTCGGCCAATTGTACCCGCGATCTCGTCCTTTCGGTCATAAACCACCCTTCATGACCACAGGTGAGGGTAGGAACGAAGATCAACTGGTAGATCGAGTAGGCCTAAAACACGACATAAGCCAAACCCACAACATACTTTTCATGAAGTTATTTTTCCTGAGAAACAGGACAGGTATCTGGTGATTAAGATTATATGAATGGATACAAAGAGTTTCATTCTGTGTAAGTGGGTGTGATCACAGTGTGTTGGCCCAAACATTTGTTTTATGTTGCGGGGAATTAAGATGTAAGTGGAGACGTGAACAGATGGTGGACTTACAGACTCCTCTTACATACATATTGATGCGTCTCATCAAAACAAATAATTGTAAGAGCACTGCTATCTGACCATATTTAATAATGCAATGTGGTTATGTCTATAAAAGGAGAAATCAAATACAAAAAATTAGTTTATCCTTCACGTTACTGTCAAGAATAGGCCTAAAATAATACAAAATACAACTTTATTAATCCCCCGTAGGAGAAATTTGTTTGTTGCAAAAACAGCCCAGACACAAACACAATCATCAGGCACTGTTGAACAGCCAAATGGCTGCCGGCACATAGGAGCACCTGAAGCGCTCCGTCTTGCACCTGGGGAACATGAACCTGTGGCTGAAGGTGCTCCTCATCTGCCACAGCTCAGCATGGAGGGGATGGGAGGGGTTGCCAAGGATGGACTTCAATTTGTCCCTCATCCTCCTCTCCACCACCACCTCCAGACTGTCCAGCTCTAGTCCCACAACAGAGCTGGCTTTCCTAACCAGCTTGTTGAGTCTGTTTGACTCCCCATCCTTGATGCCTCCTCCCCAGCACGCCCCAGCGAAGAACAGCGTGCTGGCTACCACAGACAGATAAAATGTCCTTAGCAGCCGGCCACACACGTCAAACGACCTGAGCCTCCTGAGGAAGAAGAGTGTGCTCTGACTCTTCCGGTAGAGGGCCTCTGTGTTGTCAGACCAGTCCAGTTTATTGTTGATGTGTACTCCAAGGAACTTATACAAATCCACCGTCTCAATTTCAACCCCCTGGATGGTAATAGGGGTTGGGGGCTTCCTCTTCCGGCGGAAGTCCACCACCAGCTCCTTGGTCTTGCCGATGTTGAGTTTGAGGTGGTACTCCTCAGACCATCTGACGAAGTCCTCCACCACACCTCTGTACTCGTCCTCCCTGTCCTCACTGATGCAGCCCACGATGGAGGAGTCATCTGAGAATTTCTGGAGATGGCAGTTTCCAGATTTGAAGCTGAAGTCAGAGGTGTAGATGGTAAAGAGGAACGGTGAAAGTACTGTTCCTTGGGGTGCGCCAGTGTTGCTCATCACCACATCTGACAGGCTGCTCTGCAGCCGCACGTACTGCGGCCTGCTGGAAAGGTAGTCACCAATCCAGGCCACCATGTCGGGGTGTACCTGCATTGCTGAGAGCTTCTTCTCAAGCAGGGGAGGCTGGATGGTGTTAAACGCACTGGAGAAGTCGAAGAACATGACTCTCACTGAGCTCCCCGGCTTCTCCAGGAGTGAGTAAGTCCTGTGCAGCAGGTAAATGATGACGTCGTCCACACTGAGTTGGGCCTGGTACGCGAACTGCAGTGGGTCCATGGAGTCACACACCTGGGGCCTGAGGTGCTGTAGAACCAGTCTTTCGAAGGTCTTCATGATGTGCGAGATCAGCACCATTGGCCTGTAGTCGTTGGGAGAGCTAGGACGAGCTATCTTAGGCACCGGAACAATGCAGGAGGTCTTCCACAACTGGGGAACCTTCTTTAGCCTCAGGGAGAGGTTGAAGAGGTGTTGGAACACTCCAGCAAGCTGTTCGGCACACGCTTTAAGCACCTTGGGATTGATGTTGTCCGGACCCATTGCCTTATTCCTCTGGAGCTTAGATAGCTCCCGCCTCACCTGGCTTGATGTGATGAAAAGACTGGTAGCAAGGGGGAGTGGAGGGGGAAAGGGAGGGGGAGGCACCAAGGCACACCAACTACCCACTTTTCGTTTTGTTATTTTTTCTGATAAACAGCATATGTATCTTGTGATTAAGATCATGGAAATGAATGGATACAAAGGGTTTCATGTGTCATTCAATGTTATATAAAACCAACTGTGTTTCTGTCTACAGTCTCCACAGCAAATTTCTAGTTGCACGGAGCAGCCAAGTTGCTGAGAACAGGCAGCCAAGTTCCTGAGAACAGGTTTACTTCCTGTTTGATTGGCTGTCCCGGCCAAGCAGTTTTGAATTTGAAAAATCCATTCAATAAGTCAAGCATGGCCTGAAGATCATCTGTGCCAAGTTTCGAGATGTTTCTGATGGGGGATGCATTTTGAAGGATTTTGACATAAACCAAGGTGGCGGAAAATCCATAATGGCGCAAAACGACAATTGGCTTGGACCAAGCATTCCAATGATACTGTGTTTGTGAATATTGGTAGACTGGGTAGCCCCGCCCATTCTGCCAGCGATTTGAGTTTGCCCTGCAAAAGGGTTTGGAGAAGAGCAATACATTTTTTTCTGCTTCCGATACGTTTTCGCCGGAGCCAATCACCAAGTTGGCTTTTCCCCTTTGCACGATGTTGGCTGGTTTAAAACGATGATGACAGGGAAGCAACGACAAGCAGCCAATCGCATACCGAGCAGCAATGAGGGGGCCAAGCAGAATATGACTCCATAAACTAATTTTGGTGGAAAGACATAATTGGTTAGGTGGCTATTTGATGACCGTCTCAGTAATTTCACTTACAATGAAAGCTATTGGCAAATGGTTATCAAAATGAAAATACATTGAAGTTGCTTTCTAAGGGCTGGAATGGACTTGTTGCTAACAATGCATCCGCCTACGGATCAGGGATGTCATACGCATTCTGCGATCGTTTGGTGCGTTGATCTTGCACGTCGTCGCAAGATAACACGACGAGGTAAAAGGAAGGTAACAACACTTCCAAAAAATTTGTTTATCCTTCACGTTACGGTCAAGATTAGGCCTAAGTCACGTCCTTCGCCTCCTCCGTCGACCCCATCTGCGGCATCATCTCCCCTCTGGTGGGGCTGCTGCACAAGGGCCACCAGGAGGACGAGGCCAACGTCCTGGACAAGGACTTCCAGGCGCTGCACTGCAAGATGGAGGACATCTCGGCCAAGAACCGGCAGTGCCTGCAGAAGATCCGGATCGACGAGGTCAACGAAACCTACGGCAAGTACGAGGAGTTCATCAAGCACCAGTACGCCGCCTTCGGCAACATGGTGACCCAGGTGAAGAAGGACCCGGACGCCGCCGACCACCACATGAGCACCTTCGAGAGGATCTACGAGCGGGACAAGGCGGACATGAGCCTGGACGTCTACTACCGTGGTGTGATGGGGAAGGGCTCCGTGTTCGGCCGGCCCCTCCTGCTGGTGTACTTGGAGCACTGCGGGTGCAACCGCACCGTGATGGAGCACCGCTGCTCCCACCTGCGCCTCCTCTTCCACATGGGCCTCATCGCGCTCATGGCCTACACGGCGGTGACGGAGGATGACGAGGAGGAGGTGGCCCAGAAGTGGGCCAAGAGGGTGCAGGAGATCCAGAGCAAGATGGAGGAGGTGCTGAGTCATTGCAAGGAGGAGAGCCCGCCCTAGGTTCTGGGAGGGGAGGTCGGAGGGGAGATGGGAGATTGGTGGTGGGAGGTCGGAGGGGTGGGGGGAGGGGTGGGGGGAGGGATACGATATTGTCCATGTCAACATGGAAGCACTTCAGGTGGGGTGGGGTCACTTTACTCCCTGAATCCACTCTCGACCAATTCAAAGATATTTAATCATGCCGGGAATATTTTGGAGATTTATTTGTATAGTCAGGATGCCTGCCATATATTCTAATGTTTTTATTATTTTGGTTGACACATCGATGCTGTGTGGGATATTTTGTTTAAATGGAGACCATACTTTTGTGTATTAGCTGCCTAAATAAATGCTGCTGTTATGCATCAAATGTTTCTTTTTAAAAGGTTTTTTACTTTTATGCTTTGATATTCTTTAATCATTTGGGGAGATGGGATAAAATAACGTACAAAATACCTATAGCATTTGCGCTATAAAAAGTCTACTATCAGTCAGTCATCATTAATTGGCCTAGTGTGGGTACACCGGAAACTTACTCTGTTTTTCATGCTTCAAGGCACTAACCCTGAATAGATATATAGCTAACACAAGGACAAGTAAGCTATACAAAGGTAATTCTAAACATTTTACAATTTACAGATATAAATATAGATATAGTTGTTGCAAAACTGCAGAGAGCAAAGATTCTGGAATGAATATGGAATGATTAACAGGTTTTTGTTATATGCATGAGGTAGATGGAAATGACAGTTTATGCAATACAATAAAAGGCCAACAGCAGTGGATGGCAACTGACGGCCCGCGGGCCATAAATGGCCTGCCTGACATATCTGGTCCGCCAGATTGTTCAGAAGTTATATGCCTCATCCTTATTGTCCAACCGCTTATCAGGGATCGGGTCACGGGGGCAGCAGCTCCAGAAGGGGGCCCCAGACTTCCCCTTCCCGGGCCACATCGACCAACTCTGGCAAGGGGATACCGAGGCGTTCCAAGGCCAGTGTTGAGATATGATCTCTCCACCTAGTCCTGGGTCTTCCCCGGGGTCTCCTCCCCACTGCTCGTACCTTGAACACCTCCCTTGGGAGGCGCCCAGTGGGCATCCTTACCTGATGCCTGAACCACCTCAACCGTCTCCCTTCTAAGCAGAGGAGAGGCTCTATTCTGAGTTCCTCACGGTTGGCTGAGCTTCTCATGTGTCTAAGGGAGGCGACAGCCACCCTCCTGAGAAAACCCATCTCGGCCAATTGTACCCGCGATCTCGTCCTTTCGGTCATAAACCACCCTTCATGACCACAGGTGAGGGTAGTAACGAAGATCAACTGGTAGATCGAGTAGGCCTAAAACACGACATAAGCCAAACCCACAACATACTTTTCATGAAGTTATTTTTCCTGAGAAACAGGACAGGTATCTGGTGATTAAGATTATATGAATGGATACAAAGAGTTTCATTCTGTGTAAGTGGGTGTGATCACAGTGTGTTGGCCCAAACATTTGTTTTATGTTGCGGGGAATTAAGATGTAAGTGGAGACGTGAACAGATGGTGGACTTACAGACTCCTCTTACATACATATTGATGCGTCTCATCAAAACAAATAATTGTAAGAGCACTGCTATCTGACCATATTTAATAATGCAATGTGGTTATGTCTATAAAAGGAGAAATCAAATACAAAAAATTAGTTTATCCTTCACGTTACTGTCAAGAATAGGCCTAAAATAATACAAAATACAACTTTATTAATCCCCCGTAGGAGAAATTTGTTTGTTGCAAAAACAGCCCAGACACAAACACAATCATCAGGCACTGTTGAACAGCCAAATGGCTGCCGGCACATAGGAGCACCTGAAGCGCTCCGTCTTGCACCTGGGGAACATGAACCTGTGGCTGAAGGTGCTCCTCATCTGCCACAGCTCAGCATGGAGGGGATGGGAGGGGTTGCCAAGGATGGACTTCAATTTGTCCCTCATCCTCCTCTCCACCACCACCTCCAGACTGTCCAGCTCTAGTCCCACAACAGAGCTGGCTTTCCTAACCAGGTTGTTGAGTCTGTTTGACTCCCCATCCTTGATGCCTCCTCCCCAGCACGCCCCAGCGAAGAACAGCGTGCTGGCTACCACAGACAGATAAAATGTCCTTAGCAGCCGGCCACACACGTCAAACGACCTGAGCCTCCTGAGGAAGAAGAGTGTGCTCTGACTCTTCCGGTAGAGGGCCTCTGTGTTGTCAGACCAGTCCAGTTTATTGTTGATGTGTACTCCAAGGAACTTATACAAATCCACCGTCTCAATTTCAACCCCCTGGATGGTAATAGGGGTTGGGGGCTTCCTCTTCCGGCGGAAGTCCACCACCAGCTCCTTGGTCTTGCCGATGTTGAGTTTGAGGTGGTACTCCTCAGACCATCTGACGAAGTCCTCCACCACACCTCTGTACTCGTCCTCCCTGTCCTCACTGATGCAGCCCACGATGGAGGAGTCATCTGAGAATTTCTGGAGATGGCAGTTTCCAGATTTGAAGCTGAAGTCAGAGGTGTAGATGGTAAAGAGGAACGGTGAAAGTACTGTTCCTTGGGGTGCGCCAGTGTTGCTCATCACCACATCTGACAGGCTGCTCTGCAGCCGCACGTACTGCGGCCTGCTGGAAAGGTAGTCACCAATCCAGGCCACCATGTCGGGGTGTACCTGCATTGCTGAGAGCTTCTTCTCAAGCAGGGGAGGCTGGATGGTGTTAAACGCACTGGAGAAGTCGAAGAACATGACTCTCACTGAGCTCCCCGGCTTCTCCAGGAGTGAGTAAGTCCTGTGCAGCAGGTAAATGATGACGTCGTCCACACTGAGTTGGGCCTGGTACGCGAACTGCAGTGGGTCCATGGAGTCACACACCTGGGGCCTGAGGTGCTGTAGAACCAGTCTTTCGAAGGTCTTCATGATGTGCGAGATCAGCACCATTGGCCTGTAGTCGTTGGGAGAGCTAGGACGAGCTATCTTAGGCACCGGAACAATGCAGGAGGTCTTCCACAACTGGGGAACCTTCTTTAGCCTCAGGGAGAGGTTGAAGAGGTGTTGGAACACTCCAGCAAGCTGTTCGGCACACGCTTTAAGCACCTTGGGATTGATGTTGTCCGGACCCATTGCCTTATTCCTCTGGAGCTTAGATAGCTCCCGCCTCACCTGGCTTGATGTGATGAAAAGACTGGTAGCAAGGGGGAGTGGAGGGGGAAAGGGAGGGGGAGGCACCAAGGCACACCAACTACCCACTTTTCGTTAAGTTATTTTTTCTGATAAACAGCATATGTATCTTGTGATTAAGATCATGGAAATGAATGGATACAAAGGGTTTCATGTGTCATTCAATGTTATATAAAACCAACTGTGTTTCTGTCTACAGTCTCCACAGCAAATTTCTAGTTGCACGGAGCAGCCAAGTTGCTGAGAACAGGCAGCCAAGTTCCTGAGAACAGGTTTACTTCCTGTTTGATTGGCTGTCCCGGCCAAGCAGTTTTGAATTTGAAAAATCCATTCAATAAGTCAAGCATGGCCTGAAGATCATCTGTGCCAAGTTTCGAGATGTTTCTGATGGGGGATGCATTTTGAAGGATTTTGACATAAACCAAGGTGGCGGAAAATCCATAATGGCGCAAAACGACAATTGGCTTGGACCAAGCATTCCAATGATACTGTGTTTGTGAATATTGGTAGACTGGGTAGCCCCGCCCATTCTGCCAGCGATTTGAGTTTGCCCTGCAAAAGGGTTTGGAGAAGAGCAATACATTTTTTTCTGCTTCCGATACGTTTTCGCCGGAGCCAATCACCAAGTTGGCTTTTCCCCTTTGCACGATGTTGGCTGGTTTAAAACGATGATGACAGGGAAGCAACGACAAGCAGCCAATCGCATACCGAGCAGCAATGAGGGGGCCAAGCAGAATATGACTCCATAAACAAATTTTGGTGGAAAGACATAATTGGTTAGGTGGCTATTTGATGACCGTCTCAGTAATTTCACTTACAATGAAAGCTATTGGCGAATGGTTATCAAAATGAAAATACATTGAAGTTGCTTTCTAAGGGCTGGAATGGACTTGTTGCTAACAATGCATCCGCCTACGGATCAGGGATGTCATACGCATTCTGCGATCGTTTGGTGCGTTGATCTTGCACGTCGTCACAAGGTAACACGACGAGGTAAAAGGAAGGTAACAACACTTCCAAAAAATTTGTTTATCCTTCACGTTACGGTCAAGATTAGGCCTAAGTCACGTCCTTCGCCTCCTCCGTCGACCCCATCTGCGGCATCATCTCCCCTCTGGTGGGGCTGCTGCGCAAGGGCCTCCAGGAGGACGAGGCCAACGTCCTGGACAAGGACTTCCAGGCGCTGCACTGCAAGATGGAGGACATCTCGGCCAAGAACCGTCAGTGCCTGCAGAAGATCCGGATCGACGAGGTCAACGAAACCTACGGCAAGTACGAGGAGTTCATCAAGCACCAGTACGCCGCCTTCGGCAACATGGTGACCCAGGTGAAGAAGGACCCGGACGCCGCCGACCACCACATGAGCACCTTCGAGAGGATCTACGAGCGGGACAAGGCGGACATGAGCCTGGACGTCTACTACCGTGGTGTGATGGGGAAGGGCTCCGTGTTCGGCCGGCCCCTCCTGCTGGTGTACTTGGAGCACTGCGGGTGCAACCGCACCGTGATGGAGCACCGCTGCTCCCACCTGCGCCTCCTCTTCCACATGGGCCTCATCGCGCTCATGGCCTACACGGCGGTGACGGAGGACGACGAGGAGGAGGTGGCCCAGAAGTGGGCCAAGAGGGTGCAGGAGATCCAGAGCAAGATGGAGGAGGTGCTGAGTCATTGCAAGGAGGAGAGCCCGCCCTAGGTTCTGGGAGGGGAGGTCGGAGGGGAGATGGGAGATTGGTGGTGGGAGGTCGGAGGGGTGGGGGGAGGGGTGGGGGGAGGGATACGATATTGTCCATGTCAATACGGAAGCACTTCAGGTGGGGTGGGGTCACTTTACTCCCTGAATCCACTCTCGACCAATTCAAAGATATTTAATCATGCCGGGAATATTTTGGAGATTTATTTGTATAGTCAGGATGCCTGCCATATATTCTAATGTTTTTATTATTTTGGTTGACACATCGATGCTGTGTGGGATATTTTGTTTAAATGGAGACCATGCTTTTGTGTATTAGCTGCCTAAATAAATGCTGCTGTTATGCATCAAATGTTTCTTTTTAAAAGGTTTTTTACTTTTATGCTTTGATATTCTTTAATCATTTGGGGAGATGGGATAAAATAACGTACAAAATACCTATAGCATTTGCGCTATAAAAAGTCTACTATCAGTCAGTCATCATTAATTGGCCTAGTGTGGGTACACCGGAAACTTACTCTGTTTTTCATGCTTCAAGGCACTAACCCTGAATAGATATATAGCTAACACAAGGACAAGTAAGCTATACAAAGGTAATTCTAAACATTTTACAATTTACAGATATAAATATAGATATAGTTGTTGCAAAACTGCAGAGAGCAAAGATTCTGGAATGAATATGGAATGATTAACAGGTTTTTGTTATATACATGAGGTAGATGGAAATGACAGTTTATGCAATACAATAAAAGGCCAACAGCAGTGGATGGCAACTGACGGCCCGCGGGCCATAAATGGCCTGCCTGACATATCTGGTCCGCCAGATTGTTCAGAAGTTATATGCCTCATCCTTATTGTCCAACCGCTTATCAGGGATCGGGTCACGGGGGCAGCAGCTCCAGAAACCGTGAGTTCCTCACGGTTGGCTGAGCTTCTCATGTGTCTAAGGGAGGCGACAGCCACCCTCCTGAGAAAACCCATCTCGCCTGGCAAATTCAACGGTTTTGAATTTGAAAAAGATTTTTGACACATTTGTTCAGCTTGGTCCGAAGATCATAAATGGCAAGTTTCATGAAGATTGAAAACTTGAAAAAGATTGTTAAAACACATCTTCATTAATTACAGTGCCCCCTAGAGGTCAAAGGTCACCAAATTGAATGAGAGTCCCCATGATGATGTCATGGGTCTATGTACCAAGTTTGGTAAAGATATGTCAAAGAGCTGCTGAGGCTGTTGGCTGTCGCGACCAAACGGTTCTGAATTTGAAAAATCTATTCAATAAATCTAGCATGGCCTGAAGATCATCTGTGCCAAGTTTCGAGATGATTGGACAGCATTTGTGACAAGAGATGCATTTTGAAGGTTTTTGACATAAACCAAGATGGCGGAAAATCCATAATGGCGCAAAACGACAACAGGATGCTTTGAACTCGGCATGGACGAAGCATTCCAATGATTCCTTGTTTGTGAATATTGGTAGACTGGGTAGGCCCGCCCCTTCTGCCTGTGATTTGAGTTCGCCCTGCACAAGGGTCTGGAGAAGAGCAATACATTTCTTTCTGCTTCCGATACGTTTTTGCGGGAGCCAATCACCAAGCTGGCTTTTTCCCTTTGCGCGCTATTGGCTGGTTTAACACAATGACGACAGGGAAGCAACGGCAAGCAGCCAATCACGTACCGAGCAGCAATGAGGGGGGAAAGCAGAATATGACTCCATAAACTAATTTTGGTGGACAGACATAATTGGTTAGGTGGCTATTCGATGACCGTCTCAGTAATTTCACCTACAAAGAAAGCTATTGGCAAATGGTTTTCACAATGAAAATACATTGAATATTTTCCCTGATAAACAGGAAATACAAAGGATTTCATGTGTCACTCAATGATATAAAAACCAACTGTGTCTGTGTTTCCTTCTAAAGTCTCAACTCCAAATTTCTAGATCTCAAACTACAGAGCAGCTGAGCGGCCGTGAAGCAGGAGCCATGGCAGACACTCGGAAGACAGTGGTCAAGGTGCTGATCAGTGTAGAGAAGGTCACGTCCTTTGCCACCTCCATCATCCTCATCTGCGGCATCATCTCCCCCCTGGTGAGGTTTCTGCGCAAGGGCCTCCAGGAGGACGGGGCCCACGCCCTGGAAAAGGACTTCCAGGCACTGCACTGCAAGATGGGGAGCATCTCGGCCAAGAACCGGCAGTACCTGCAGAAGATCCGGATCGACGAGGTCAACGAGACCTTCGACAACCCCGAGGAGTTCATGAAGCACCAGTACGCCGCCTTGGGCAACATGGTGACCCGGGTGAAGAAGGACCCGGACGCCTCCGACCTCCACATGAGCACCTTCGAGAGGATAAACGAGCGGGACAAGGCGGACATAAGCCTGGACGTCCACTACCGTGGTGTGATGGGGAAGGGCTCCGTGTTCGGCCGGCCCCTCCTGCTGGTGTACTTGGAGCACTGCGGACACGACCGCACCGTGATGGAGCACCGCTGCTCCCACCTGCGCCTACTCTTCCACATGGGCCTCATCGCGCTCATGGCCTACACGGCGGTGACGGAGGACGACGAGGAGGAGGTGGCCCAGAAGTGGGCCAAGAGAGTGCAGGAGATCCAGAGCAGGATGGAGGAGGTGCTGAGTCATTGCAAGGAGGAGAGCCCGCCCTAGGTTCTGGGAGGGGAGGTCGGAGGGGAGATGGGAGATTGGTGGTGGGAGGTCGGAGGGGTGGGGGGAGGGGTGGGGGGAGGGATACGATATTGTCCATGTCAATACGGAAGCACTTCAGGTGGGGTGGGGTCACTTTACTCCCTGAATCCACTCTCGACCAATTCAAAGATATTTAATCATGCCGGGAATATTTTGGAGATTTATTTGTATAGTCAGGATGCCTGCCATATATGCTAATGTTTTTATTATTTTGGTTGACACATCGATGCTGTGTGGGATATTTTGTTTAAATGGAGACCATGCTTTTGTGTATTAGCTGCCTAAATAAATGCTGCTGTTATGCATCAAATGTTTCTTTTTAAAAGGTTTTTTACTTTTATGCTTTGATATTCTTTAATCATTTGGGGAGATGGGATAAAATAACGTACAAAATACCTATAGCATTTGCGCTATAAAAAGTCTACTATCAGTCAGTCATCATTAATTGGCCTAGTGTGGGTACACCGGAAACTTACTCTGTTTTTCATGCTTCAAGGCACTAACCCTGAATAGATATATAGCTAACACAAGGACAAGTAAGCTATACAAAGGTAATTCTAAACATTTTACAATTTACAGATATAAATATAGATATAGTTGTTGCAAAACTGCAGAGAGCAAAGATTCTGGAATGAATATGGAATGATTAACAGGTTTTTGTTATATGCATGAGGTAGATGGAAATGACAGTTTATGCAATACAATAAAAGGCCAACAGCAGTGGATGGCAACTGACGGCCCGCGGGCCATAAATGGCCTGCCTGACATATCTGGTCCGCCAGATTGTTCAGAAGTTATATGCCTCATCCTTATTGTCCAACCGCTTATCAGGGATCGGGTCACGGGGGCAGCAGCTCCAGAAGGGGGCACCAGACTTCCCCTTCCCGGGCCACATCGACCAACTCTGGCAAGGGGATACCGAGGCGTTCCAAGGCCAGTGTTGAGATATGATCTCTCCGCCTAGTCCTGGGTCTTCCCCGGGGTCTCCTCCCCACTGCTCGTACCTTGAACACCTCCCTTGGGAGGCGCCCAGTGGGCATCCTTACCTGATGCCTGAACCACCTCAACCGTCTCCCTTCTAAGCAGAGGAGCGGCTCTATTCTGAGTTCCTCACGGTTGGCTGAGCTTCTCATGTGTCTAAGGGAGGCGACAGCCACCCTCCTGAGAAAACCCATCTCGGCCAATTGTACCCGCGATCTCGTCCTTTCGGTCATAAACCACCCTTCATGACCACAGGTGAGGGTAGGAACGAAGATCAACTGGTAGATCGAGTAGGCCTAAAACACGACATAAGCCAAACCCACAACATACTTTTCATGAAGTTATTTTTCCTGAGAAACAGGACAGGTATCTGGTGATTAAGATTATATGAATGGATACAAAGAGTTTCATTCTGTGTAAGTGGGTGTGATCACAGTGTGTTGGCCCAAACATTTGTTTTATGTTGCGGGGAATTAAGATGTAAGTGGAGACGTGAACAGATGGTGGACTTACAGACTCCTCTTACATACATATTGATGCGTCTCATCAAAACAAATAATTGTAAGAGCACTGCTATCTGACCATATTTAATAATGCAATGTGGTTATGTCTATAAAAGGAGAAATCAAATACAAAAAATTAGTTTATCCTTCACGTTACTGTCAAGAATAGGCCTAAAATAATACAAAATACAACTTTATTAATCCCCCGTAGGAGAAATTTGTTTGTTGCAAAAACAGCCCAGACACAAACACAATCATCAGGCACTGTTGAACAGCCAAATGGCTGCCGGCACATAGGAGCACCTGAAGCGCTCCGTCTTGCACCTGGGGAACATGAACCTGTGGCTGAAGGTGCTCCTCATCTGCCACAGCTCAGCATGGAGGGGATGGGAGGGGTTGCCAAGGATGGACTTCAATTTGTCCCTCATCCTCCTCTCCACCACCACCTCCAGACTGTCCAGCTCTAGTCCCACAACAGAGCTGGCTTTCCTAACCAGCTTGTTGAGTCTGTTTGACTCCCCATCCTTGATGCCTCCTCCCCAGCACGCCCCAGCGAAGAACAGCGTGCTGGCTACCACAGACAGATAAAATGTCCTTAGCAGCCGGCCACACACGTCAAACGACCTGAGCCTCCTGAGGAAGAAGAGTGTGCTCTGACTCTTCCGGTAGAGGGCCTCTGTGTTGTCAGACCAGTCCAGTTTATTGTTGATGTGTACTCCAAGGAACTTATACAAATCCAATTTTTTTTGAAGCAGAATATGACTCCATAAACTAATTTAGGTGGAAAGGCATTATTGGTTAGGTGGCTATTTGATGACCGTCTCTGTGATTTCACTTACAATGAAAGCTATTGGCAAATGGTTATCACAATGAAAACACATTGAAGTTGCTTTCTAAGGGCTGGAATGGACTTGTTGCTAACAACGCATCCGCCTACGGATCAGGGATGCCATATGCATTCTGCGATCGTTTGGTGCGTTGATCGTCCATGTCGTCGCAAGGTAACACGACGAGGTAAAGGAAAGGTAACAACACTTCCAAAAAAAGTGTTTATCCTTCACGTTACGGTCAAGATTAGGCCTAAGTCCAAAGACACACCTACAACTACCCACTTATCAGTAACTTATTCTTCGTGATAAACAGGTAATTCAAAGGGTTTCATGCGTCCCTCAATGCTATAAAAGCAACTGTGTTTCCGTGATCCTTCTACATTCTCCACCCCACATTTCTTGATCTCAAACTACAGAGCAGCTGAGCGGCCGTGAAGCAGGAGCCATGGCAGACATTCAGAAGACAGCAGTCAAGGTGCTGATCTGTGTGGAGAAGGTCACGTCCTTTGCCTCCTCCGTCGACCCCATCTGCGGCATGATCCTTCCCCTGGTGAGGCTGCTGCGCAAGGGCCTCCAGGAGGACGAGGCCCACGCCCTGGAAAAGGACTTCCAGGCGCTGCACTGCAAGATGGAGGACATCTCGGCCAAGAACCGGCAGTGCCTGCAGCAGATCCGGATCGACGAGGTCAACGAAACCTGCGGCAAGTACGAGGAGGTCATCAAGCACCAGTACAAGGCCTTCGGCGACATGGTGACCCGGGTGAAGAAGAACCCGGACGCCGCCGACCACCACATGAGCACCTTCAAGGGGATCTACAAGCAGGACAAGGACGAACAGAGCCTGGCCGTCTACTACCGTGGTGTGATGGGGAAGGGCTCCGTGTTCGGCCGGCCCCTCCTACTGGTGTACTTGGAGCACTGCGGACACGACCGCACCGTGATGGAGCACCGCTGCTCCCACCTGCGCCTCCTCTTCCACATGGGCCTCATCGCGCTCATGGCCTACACGGCGCTGATTGAGGACGACGAGGAGGAGATGGTCCAGAAGTGGAAAAAGAGGATGGAGGAGATCCAGAGCAAGATGGAGGAGGTTCTGAGTCAATGCAAGGAGGCGAGCCCGCCCTAGGTTCTGGGAGGGGAGGACGGAGGGGAGATGGGAGATTGGTGGTGGGAGGTTGGGAGGGTGGGAGGGAGGAGGGGTGGTGGAGGGAAACAATATTGTCCATCTCAATATGGAAGCACTTCAGGTGGGGTGGGGTCACTTTACTCCCTGAATCCACTCTCGACCAATCCAAAGATATTGAATCATGCCGGGAATATTTTAGAGATTTATTTGTTTAGTCAGGATGCCTGCCATATATTCTAATGTTTTTGCTATCTTGGTTGACACATCGATGCTGTGTGGGATATTTTGTTTAAATGGAGACTTTTGCATTAGCTGCCTAAATAAACGCTGCTGTTATGCGTCAAATGTTTCTTTTTAAAGTTTTTTACTTTTACGCTTTGATATTCTTTAATCATTGCGGGAGATGGGAGGTTTAAAAACTCTGAACGGCACACCTTTACAGCACGTATTTAATAACAGTAGAATTGTTGATGGCTCTTAAAATAGATAATGTACAACATACCTATAGCATTTGCGCTATAAAAAGTATATTATCAGTCAGTCATCAGATAGATTGTGCCAAGTCTGTGTACACCGGCAGAAGTATAGATATTTTAATTTAACTCAGGTTTTTCCTACTTTAAGGAGCTAACCCAGAATAGACATGCAGAAAAAAACAAGGACAACTAAGCTAATAAAGGTATATCTAACCTTTTCACAATGTACCCGTAAAAATATAGACATAATTGATGCAACGCTGCAGAATGCAAAGAAGGTTGAATGAATATATAATGATTAAAAGGTTTCTTTATACACATGAGGCAGATCGAAATGACAGTTTATGCATAATCCATTTATACAATATAGGCCTACAGTACATACAGCGTACTTAGGTTTATATTGGTCAATGATATATTGGTCAAAAACGGTTTAAACTAGGAAATATAATTAATAATTTGTAATTTGTATAATTTGCGAAATGCAATATGTCCACCCCGCCGCCAGAGTAGGCTGTTATCAACACGAACACCCAACCGGACCCTCTTCAGTTTCCTTCTCCGTTCTGTCGGCAACACATTGAGCGATGAAGGCCTTTAGGCATACAAGAATAGTATAGTTTTTGGAGTAAAGTAAGGTCGATGGCGTCGTTTAACAATGGAATATATATTGAAATTATCTTTCGACTATCTTGTCCTGCATACCTTTGAGAATACACAACTTATAGGTAAGATGAAGGTGTTTATTTTTGGAAAGCGACTAGAGTCTGTTGACTGTTGTCCATGATGCAGCTCATTCGTTTATGAAAGCCTATGATATGATTCAACATAAGGACATCTTTCCAGACGAAAGTACAGACTTTTCTTTAGTTTATCTCGATATGTTAAACTTTGCGTTTAACTGTTGATGAAAATCAACAGGGCGATTAGTTTCCGGGGCGTGACTTAAGTACGAATAAACAATTCAGATCTGTTATAAAAATAGTTACATTTTTATTGTGCGGGGATAAAAGTCAACTTATTTCCCTATTAACGATATGGCTATATCGATTTCAGTTTTAAAATATAAGCTTTTTTACCTTTCCATCTATTTCTACGACCTGCTTCATAGTGATTCTCCTGTGTTGATGCGATCAACATATGTGGGGATACGCGTTGTGTCGTTTCTTTACTTATCTATCTCCTTTTCATCCACACATTTCTTGTTTCAGACATGCGCCTCCCTAGTCATTAATCGCTGTATAGGATGTACACAAGGCCCTGAGGTGAAGGCTACACCATGGGCAACCAGGACAACCTTGAAGAGGTGTTCGTTGCAGTCATTCGCCCGAAGAATCAAGTCAGCTTAAGTTCAAAGGAATACAGAGCAAAGTCATATGAGGTAAATTCACTGTTTCATCAGAGGGCATGCAGTTATAGAATATAAGTGAAGTCAGAAATGCCAACCCTAGATTGAATTATTCCAATAAGTGACTTGAATTAATGCTATCGTTTGAATTAATAATTAATGAAACTATAGAATTCATGTGTGCCTAATATTCCAGCTTGGCAGGAAGGAAAATAATGGAAGCAAATTCATCTTGACACGTATTTCATAAATCATCTGTTTCTCAAAGCAATTACGTACCAAATCCATATACAAAAACCTTAGAATAATACTGCAGTAGCAGTCTCCCAACTTCAAGGTAGCAGGCTGTGGCTTGACCTACCTCCGTGTTGTGTTATGTTCTTGTAAAGATCCTGTTGATAGAAGTACCACTGGAGGGGAAAGAAAAGAAGAGAAAGAAAGTTCTTCTAGCAGCAAAGATCCCTGCCGGGGGAGACAGAACAAGATCTATTTTGAATTATGTAGATGAGATGACCAAGACCATATCCAATAACCAAGGCCTCATAGGTGAGTTGGGTCCGATATAATCTTGGATCAAGCAGTCCCACTATGCTATAGCAGAGCTCATAGTGGGGATACCGCTCAGAGCATGTGCCGGAAACCAAAAACTGTAAAGATATTGGAGTAAAGATAACCAATTTGCAGCAGTTTCATTTCTTGTTTATATTAATTGACTCAATACAGGGAAGCGTGTGGTGCACATGAAGAAATTCACCCTCAATTCTGACAATGAAGGCAAAGAGGTCTCCCTCTTTATCGTGCCACTCGGTGTCAAAGGTAAGCGCCCAGTCCCCCCAATCCTCCCTGTCCCACATCTGATTTCACAGCAGTACTCTTATTCCAATTTGTGTGTGTGTGTGTGTGTGTGTGTGTGTGTGTGTGTGTGTGTGTGTGTGTGTGTGTGTGTGTGTGTGTGTGTGTGTGTGTGTGTGTGTGTGTGTGTGTGTGTGTGTGTGTGTGTGCAGACAACAGCAAGCCCTGCTACACGGCGGGGAGCCCCAGCTTCTACTGCCTTCAGGACATGATGAGGGTGTGCAGTGAGACCAGTGCCCACTTCTCCTCAGTCACCTCCAGGATGCTGCTGGCCTTAGACAAGTAATAATAATAATACATTTAATTTAGAGGCGCCTTTCAAGACACCCAAGGTCACCTTACAGAGCATATAGTCATCATACATTTTTTTAAAAAACAAACAAGACATTGTGTAAAAATAAATAAACATAAGCAATAAGAAATAAATAAAACAAAAACAAGTATGCACCTCCTCCGCAGCGACCATTGAGCCAACGCTGAGAGACAGACCAGAGCAGTTCACGGGATGGGTTTGAAGCCCCTTTCACACATAACTGTTGTTGTCCAGGGCCAATGTTCTTGTCATGTTTTTATCCAACTAATTTATGAGACGATTTATGCTTTTTAGTGACTACAAAGACAATACATTAAAGGGGACCTAAAAATGGCATGCTAAGAATGTTTATAACAACCTAAAACTGAAATGCTTTCAGCTCAGTTATAAAGAAATGTTGTGTGTTAGGTATTTTATGACGATGGACAACCCCTTTTTGTGCTGCATCCCACTCTTATAACTTGGACACCCCCATTGTTAATATGGCGGCCATGCAAATCGTGTACAGTCAATCACGCCATTGATAGACTGGTAGACACCTCAGGAACGCTGATATAGGGTTAGGATACATAGACAAAGCCCTAGGGCGCACATAACAACATGGTGGTACGATGAATCCAGGGTGCCGTCTCTTTCAACGACATCTTGAAGAAAGACGCCATTGACTCTCGGATTGATTGAGGAACAGGTGCAGTTTTTTCTTCTTTTAATACTCAAACTCATGACCGTTGCCCTCCTAGATGGCTGGCGGAGCAGCACACCGTACCCCACGCCATCCCGGCACTGTTCCGGCCGGCGCCGGTGGAGAGGGTGAAGACGACAGTCAGCAACCCGGCGTACGCCAGCGGGCCTGAGCGCGGGCCCAGCGAGGAGGAGGGGCTGCACATGGGCTACACCGCCCTGGAGGTCCGCAGCAAGATGATGTCGCTGGAGAAGGCGGACGTGTGCGTGTTGAACCCGCTCTACGGCTCGGACCTGCAGTACACCAACCGGGTGAGGGGGGGGGGATGGGGACGCAACAGAGGTTTACAGGCACAACGCCGGCTTGGTCTAGGCTAGTCCTGGTCTCCTGGTTTAGGCTCACAGTAGACCCAAGTTTACATGGAGCATCGCATGTGATTTTAGGGTTGAAGTTGTTGATGAGGCATTAACCCGGCTGGTGTTGTTGTTCCGCAGTACTTCCTTGTGGATTTTAAACCTGCTCTCTTTGATTTTATTTGTAGGTGGACAAAGTGATCATAAACCCTTACTTTGGACTTGGAGCTCCAGACTACTCCAAAATCCAGATTCCTAAAAGAGAAAAGTGGCAGCATGGACCTAACAGCGTTTCAGAAGACAAGTGAGAAACAAACTCATTTAAAACATGTCTTGTTGTCGGTTTTCTTCAGCCCTGCGAGCAGGAGCAAAATTGAAAATGTTAGACATAGCTTATTATTCTAAATGATTAATTTCTCGTCAACATACAATAATCTTCCCACTGCTTCATTAAGACCCTTATCTTTTTCCTGCTCTAAATCCATATGGCTTCACTGGAGAAAAATGGCGGGAGATTCTCATTGCAAGCTCATGTCTTATTCAACAAAAACGATTTTACAACGTGTGTTTAATCCTCCAACCACCGTGCTCCTGTCTGTGCTGTAGGGAGCGGCAGTGGGTGGACGACTTCCCCCTCCACCGCAGCGCCTGTGAGGGAGACACTGAGCTGCTCACCAAGCTCCTCGACAGCGGCTTCTCCGTCAAGCAGCTGGACAGCGACCACTGGGCGCCCATCCACTACGCCTGCTGGTCAGTCCTCAACCGGGCTAGGGTTAGGGTTGCACCTGCTGGTCTGTCCTCTTTATCCACCAGGCTGGGCTAGCTTAGCACCTGTTGGTCGGCCCTCTGGCTCCCCAGGCTAAATTAGCGTAGCACCTGTAGGTCAGTCCTCTGGCTCCACCAAGCTGGGCTAGCTTGGCACCTGTTGGTCAGTTCTCCGGCTCCACCAAGCTAGGCCAGCTTAGCACCTGTTAGTCAGTCCTCTGGCTCCACCATGCTAGGCTAGCTTAGCACCAGCTGGTCGGTCCTCTGGCTCAACCAGGCTAGGCTAGCGTAGCACCTGCTGGTCTGTCCTCTGGCTCCCAAGGCTAAACTAGCTTAAAACCTGTTGGTCGGTTTTTTGGACTCAAGGGTTGGCTGGACGAGCGTAGCACAAACAAACATGTGATGGCTATGTTTTTTTTTTGCATTGTTGTTTTGTCGGAATAAGCACAGGGTTATAAAGGCTTCAAGAAGCAAGCCGTCGCTTATATTTCTAGCATAGTAACAAGCTTCTGGTTGACGTTCTATGGGCATCGTAGTGGTTTACATAAGTGCTCCTAGATGGTCGTCAAGCACATATAACTTGTCATGCATAGTGGATCACGTTTTCCCACTCATCGTTTGGTGTTCATTCAGGCATGGCAAGGTGGAGGCCACCAGTCTGCTGCTGGAGAAGGGGAAGTGTAACCCCAACCTGCTCAACGGACAGCTCAGCTCCCCGCTGCACTTTGCAGCCCGCGGGGGACACTCTGAGATCGTCAAGCTCCTGCTGCAGCACTCTGAGATAGACCGGGTGAGCGGCACGGAGGACCAGCCGAGGCTTGGGTACCCTGGAGCATCATGGGTGTTTTTAGGAAAATGAAAAAAATAAGCCTTTTTGTTAACATTTTTGGTGCTTTTTACTTTCTTTTGTTTTTTTCAATGACACATGTAGGCTATTCCTTTATGTTATTTACTCTTTTCTGGTTCCCCAGCACATCGAGGACCAGCAGAAGCGCTCCCCCCTGCAGGTGTGTGAGGAGAACAAGCAGAACGAGTGGGAGGAGACGGTGAAGTTACTGCAGCAGGCCAGCACCAAACCTGTGGGTTCCTCTCTCTGCTATATCCTACCCAGAAAAAAACCAAACACCAATCGCAGTCGCTGATAGAAACATAAAAATATGCTGTGATCAGGTCCATTGAGTCGCGCGTTAAACCCCGGTGTTTCCACAGTACGAGAAGGTGCGCATCTACCGCATGGATGGCTCCTACCGCTCGGTGGAGCTGAAGCACGGCAACAACACCACGGTGCAGCAGATCATGGAGGGCATGCGCCTGTCGCAGGAGAGCCAGCAGTACTTCACCATCTGGATCTGCTCAGAGAACCTCAGTGAGTCTGCAAAATGGCAGAGGGCCGGCTACCATGTGTTGGGGGTTGATTTAGAGAACGGTGGTCATGGATAGGTCATGGATAGGATAATGTTGGGTTCCCAAACGTTGTCATACACTGACCCCACTCGTACAGGAACTTTTGGATCAGGAATTGGGACCAACCAAAGATTTGTACATTCTCAGTTGCATGTCAAAATAGTGTGATTCTTAACGTTTATTTATTGAGCCCAATGTACGTTGTTTATTGATACAGTATTGCCTTTTTCAAGTTTTCAACAGTCTAATGTTCAAATAAAATAGACAAGACATGGCTGCATTCATACAAAAATAATTATGGGATTCCAACCCATGGTTCAAAAGCATCAAGCTTGGGTGTTCCCAGCCAAAAGGCACTCGGTTCGATCCCCATGTTCACAGCCTGCCTAATTCCTGCTCATTAATAAATTGTATCTGTTTTCAATTTCCCTTGGGTTTAAAGGTTACAACGCTTCTTAACCAATCAGACCGATGGGCCGGTTGCTAACGTTTTGATTTCGGTGTCTAGTTACTCTCTAAAGGTCAACATACCAAACCAATCTAGATAAATGTGGTAAATGTGTATGTGTCTTTGTGGGTGTGCGTGCGTGTGCTCATGCGTGTGTTTTGTGTGCGTTTTGTGTGCTTACAGACTTGCAACTGAAGCCGTACCACAAGCCCCTGCAGCACCTGCGCATCTGGACAGAGATCGTGACGGACCTGACGGTGCTGGACCCCCAGAGGGAGAACCCCCAGCTGTTCCTGCGGAGGGACGTGAGGCTTCCCCTGGACGTGGAGAAGAAGGTACGGTCTGGTAGATATATGGCATGTGGGGTGAACAGCCTTGACCATCTAGAGGCCTTTCCTGTGCCTCAGAGACCGAACAGTCCAGACAGGCAACCCGGTGTTTGGACCCTCCTCTCCTTGTCCAGAATGCTTTCACAGATATGTTTTACAGGGTTAGGGTGTACATGTTTCCTGATATATATATATATATATATATATATATATATATATATATATATATATATATATAATTTCTTTTTATAGTATATTTGACTACCAACAAAGGTACTAAACTGTGAAAAAATAATACATGCAGATATAGAATGTAGATTTGGTTTATACTCCCTTGTGGATTTGTGTTAAATCAATAAATGAACAGTGCATTTGCATCAGGATGCATCATGGGATTATTCTTGGTTGTACTACATTTTGAGGTCTCAAGGGAGTTCTAGTAATGTAAAATCCTAAATGAACGTAAATAAAGCGGAACTTGGGGAAATGAAACACGTTTTTTTCACGTCTCACAGGAGAATCTCGGTGGTAGTTCCACCGAGACACCAATGTCTCTGCATATGAAAAATCCCTTCAAGATCACACAATTACCCAAACAGCATTGCTACCAACACAATAACTAGCAATACTATGCTCCAACACCAATATGGAGCTGGGTCATTTCAATGTGACATCGTGAGCCCTCGAGGCTGACGGGTGGACCTGACCTACTGTATGAGTGGGAGAGAACCACGTCTCGTTCCTCCTTCAACCTGGATTGTTCTTCTGTCTCAGGTGGAGGATCCACTGTCCATCCTGATCCTGTTCGACGAGGCCCGCCACTCTCTGCTCAAGGGCATGTTCCCCTCCCCGGACAGCAAGCTGATCACCCTGGCCAGCCTCCTGCTGCAGATCATCTACGGCAACTACGAGAGCAAGAAGCACAAGCAGGGCTTCCTCAAGTAAGAGCACTGATACAAGGCCGTGAGGGCACTGTGGGGTACTAAAGCCTAGAGGTCACTTCATTTGCTTGTGTTCTATTGGAAACAATAAAATAAAATGTTTTTATTATTATTAATGTTTTTGTCATCAACAGTGAAGAAAACCTCCGGTCTATAGTTCCAATGTCTAAAGTGAAAAGCAAGGCGTACCATTGGACCAACAGGATCCTTTACGAATACAAGGTACTTTTCACCGCCCGGCACGATAACCAAGGAAAAACCACACTGGTCAACATACGCACCCTATTTTCTTTATGAACCAACCGCCCCCCGCCCCTGTCCCCCCCCCCCCGGCAGGCCCTGAGCACCAGTGAGGGTGTGAGCAAGGAGATGCACCACCTACAGCGGCTCTTCCTGCAGAACTGCTGGGACGTCCCCACCTACGGGGCAGCCTTCTTCACAGGGCAGGTGTACACCAAGGCCAGCGCCAGCAACCACAAGGTCATCCGGGTGATGGTGGGCGTCAACACCAAGGGGCTGCACCTCATGAACATGGAGACCAAGGTGAGGAGGGGACGGCCCCTGGATGGGGTCGGGGCCCTGTCGACTGTTGGTCTCTGCTACGGGTAGTATCTCACTGTCTAAGAACAATTGAATAGGATTAGGATTATTTGTTGGACGATAAGAAATTGAAATCCATTTGAATTTCATATTCTGAAAATATTCCGTCCATCTGGATTGTGAAAAAGCCTCAAACATTGCTTTGCAACATGAAGATGCAAATCAAGAGATACGCCATTAAAATAGCGGGGATAAAACCAAAAGACTTTTGATCAAACATGGCGTCATAAGGGATGCGTCTATACCTGTGTGTTCAGATCCCTACACTTCAATAGTGTCGGGCCGCTTGTGCTTAAGTCGTCTCTCTCTGTCTGTTCACAGGTGCTTCTCATCAGCCTGGAGTACGGGGGGTTCATGTGGCAGCTGGGCCAGGCAGACCTATACTTCCAGATCCACAGCGTGGAGAACAAGATGAACATCATCGTCCACACAAAACAGGTGCCCCCTTTTGATGCTCCTCTCACAAGTTCTGCTTTTGAGTTGCATCATAAATGTGTAGAATGTTGGTGTATTTTAGTGTCTATGTAAGTATCTGGATTAATGAAATGACTCAAAACGACTGAAGGTTGATTTTATGATACTTCTTCTTTTTTGTTACTGTTAAAGTGTTAATTTCCTTTAATAGTTAACATTTCTAGCTTGGATCTGTGAAATAGTGTCTCAAGAAGGCATACTGTAGGTTTTAGTATGAGAACAGTTTTTGCCTGACTCATAGCAAACTGATGGTGGTTGTTTTTTCTTACCTAAAGGCCGGCCTTATTGTGAAACTTCTCATGAAGCTCAGTGGACAGATGACTCCAAATGACAAGAGCCTTTCGGACAAGTATGCCTATGGTTGAACTATAGGGAACGACATTCCCCTGGTTGCTATGGACCAACTGGTCATTGTGTGTGTGAAATAGGCCCATCCTATATACAGTGTGTGTGTTTTGGCTGTGCTTGAGTTGTGTGCTCTGAATTGATGTGCTTGTTATGTAAAATGTCATGTAAATATGATTATTTAATGGTTAATTTTTTTATTTTGTTATGATTTATATATATGGTATGTACTAAACATAAATATTATTTTGCTGAAGTCTCTTGTTCTCTTTTCTTTATTTGTTAACATCCTGGCTGACTTTTATGACTAAAGTTATATGAAGTTCTTATGTCTATAATTGAAAGAATTAAAAAACAATTGAATAGCACGTATCACAGTAACCACAAGAGGAAAGTGTAACCGAGGTGTCTGCCTTCTGTGTAGCTTGTGGTAATGCAACATCCTTTCGAGTGCTAAGCATTACTTTGAGCTTTGTCAGCCACCAAGCTTAAATTAGAGAAATGCCAATTATAGCACCAATATATATATCCACATCGTGAATTGGTGGTTGTTAATAACGCATTTCAGATTATTTAAAAATGTAATCTGCACAAAAAAATTGAAATCAACTTTAAATAGTTGTTTGCTTATATATATATGATCAAAGGTAACCAGAAGTTAGTCTGCCAGGTGGGTTTCATTGGATGGGTCTGACTTAAAAATACAAAATAAAAACCTCTAGCAATCTGACTGGATACATAACATCCCAAAGAAAAGGAATTAAAGAAAACGTTATGCTGCTGTCTTTAATAGGAAAGCATTTCAGATAAGTGTGTTGAGTGAAACCATTGAGCATGTTAATATCCAAACGTATAGGTTAGAAAGAGACAGACGTTGCACCTTTAGGTGATACTATTTCAACCTCCGGTCCAGAAGGTGGCGCTACACAACATTCATATGGAACTATGACCCGCCAATAAAACCAGAACAAGATTAGGGGCTCGGTGTGGTCCTTCCTTTCCCTCGGAGTTGCCCGAGTTGACAGAGAGAAACAACGACAAGGGCAATTAACATTCTGTCCTGATCCCAAACGGTAGACATGGCTCCCGTGACACAGTTAAAAGAGGTGGTGGCTGACATGCAGGAGGGTATCCGGGCCATCCTGCTCGGCCCTCCCGGGGCTGGGAAAGGCACTCAGGTAAGAGACGGACCCTAAGCAGCTAGCTGAGTGGTGCGGCATGGCTGACAGTGGGCGCTCACTAGTTGGCATTACAGCTGCAGCACTACCTGTTGTTCCCGAAAGTCAACATACCTTTCAAGTTATAACTTGCATATAACCTTGTTGCATATAACATGTTGAAGCGTGGCAATTCAACCTTCTGTGCGAGAAGTCCAGAAAGTGTTTCTAACGTAACTTGGTTTTTAGTACAATGTTTGCAACGACTTTCTGATCCGGCTATATATATCAACTGTATACTCCACAATGTTTCCTCTTAAATAACATGTTTTGTCCAGTAACGAGTGTTCCCTGAATCACAAGTGGTTCTTTGTATCCTGTCCCACGTACCGTTGACAGCTAAATATTTGAACCCTCTCACCACTCCCTCCTCCTCCTACTACTCCCAGGCCCCTCGTCTGGCGGAGCAGTACTGCGTGTGTCACCTGGCCACTGGGGACATGCTGAGAGCCATGGTTGCATCAGGTACCGAGCTCGGCAAAAAGCTCAAGCAAACCATGGATTCTGGCAAACTGGTAAGGTTTACTATTCACGACCTTTGTGTCATGGGTGAGTCAGCTAGGTGTCACTACGGTTCTTCATAGCAAATGGGCGAAAAATAAACAAAATAAAAGGCAATAAACAAATGCCTGTCTTGGCAAGCTAGTAGACAAGCTATACTATAAGATCATTTGGGTTCCAGTGAAGAAACCTAGCCGCAAGCGAGGTCCAAGAGGCCGCATTACGGAACCTCTTCATCGTGATGCACTCTGTGGAGAGCCCCGTATATTATAATACAAGTCTGTATTGAACCTCTGTAATAGATTGGGTCATCCTCTTCGTATCCTTAATGCCATGGGCAATAGTCTAAAGGGATAACCCACTTCAGAAAACGTTGAAAAATTCAACTTTTCACACTTCTGGACAGGAAGTTTCTCATGCAAGACTAACATTTTTGTGAAACCAAAGGCGATTAAAAAGATAAAAGAGAATGACCCAAGCTGTCTGTAGAGGTGCAACATTGGTTAGTGCATTTGTCCTCTCACTTGCTAGTGGCTAGTATACACTTTATTATGATTGCTGAAAACGTCTCTTCTGGTTATTAGTTAGTAGTAATAGCAGTCCATCACTGCCCACCATTTCAGGTGAGTGACGAGATGGTGGTGGAACTCATTGAAAAGAACCTGGACACGCCCCCCTGTAAGAAGGGCTTCCTATTGGATGGTTTCCCCCGCACTGTCAAACAAGCAGAGATGGTGAGTGATTTTGTTTGGTCATTGACATTCCACCTTCCTTTGGATCGAACAGTCTAGCAAAGCTAACCTAAAGGATTAGGCCCGATATTGCTGTTTTGTTTAATATCTAATACCACCGATATTGTGAGATTTTACAAAATGCATTTTGGGTTTAGAATTCTAGGAAATAGGGCAGAGCTCCACGTGTCCGTAAACCGTGACACGTAACACGAAAAGAACGACACCTGTGTTCGCATAGTGTTCTGGGGAGAATGGCATATAACATATCATTTTACTTCCCTTTTCTCTCAATCTGGGATTTATTTCATTATCTGAGAAGTTTTACGAGTACATGAGCATAGTATGGCCCGAGTCAGAGCACTGGTATATGGGTACATCCCTAATGGTGTGTGTGTTCTCATGCCTTACGGTCTTCTGAACGTGATCCCACAGCTGGATGACCTGTTGGACCAGAGACACGAACAGCTGGACTCTGTTATTGAGTTTGCTGTGGACGACTCCCTGCTGGTGCGCCGGATCTGTGGGAGGTAGGAGTCACATCGAGTATAAACCCACTAACATGGGCCGGATCTGTGGGAGGTAGGAGTCACATCAAGTATAGACCCACATGGGCCGTTCGTCAGTCACTTAATCAATTCAGTGTCCACTTTTAACGGCAACCCTAAAACTGCTCACATTTCCGATCAAAAGTTATGTAATGGGTGACGTAGCAGTTTAATGGATTGATGATGAAGAGAAACTTATTTTAGGACATGTCGGCCAGCATGTAATCAATATTTTATTCAATATTGGAGCACGATAATGGGAAAGTACGGGCAGCAAAGTTACCAAGGATACATTCAGGAAGACAAGGGGTGAGCAAGATTCTTATAGGGAGACGTTTGCGTTGTGGGTAGGGAATATACAGGTAACAAAGGTTAGTGGGAGTGACCCTTGTGGAGAGTTTAGGATTGGCGGGAGAGGACAAGTTAAAAATGCAATACACTATGGGGGAAGTGGACAGCCAATGTCAGCCAATGATATAATGGAACTAATATTGCACATTACAAAAAGGCATCAACCATCACATTTTATTAATAACTCGGTCGGTTTTAAACCATCAGTGGATGGTTAATCTTTCTATCTTCCTGGGGGTTGGGGGGGCTTAGGGCTTCCAATGCAGAAGTGCTGCTTGAGGTGGAGGGACGGGCTCTGTGATGGCAGCGGCCTCAATGATCTCCTGAAAGAAAACATGACAAATAAGAAGGAATTATATGGCAGAACTAGGTTATATGGCCACATGTTATGTACAATATATAATACAGGCATGCAAACTAGTCACCTTTCGGCGAAATTCGCCGTTTTGAAGACAAAATTGACCACTTGTGTGATTCGTGGAGATCCGTTGAGAAAACATTTTGGGGGGGGGGTGGGGGGGGGGTCTGATGGCCAGCCATGGAGTCCTTGTAGCGCCTGCTAATACATTCTCAATGGAGAGGCGAGCGGACAGAGAGAAGGCGCAGCATTCTGTCAGGCGGCACGACAAGTGGGCGCACTCCTGTGGAACTGTCGCTTCCGTGCTCGTCGAACGCATGCGCTCGCATGCGTTCGAAGCCGCGCAGACATCCGACAGCGCGAGCGGAAAGTCGCCTACCATCTGAAACGGCCAAGCGTGAGCCCAGCGGAGCCTTTAAATGCCTCGTTTCCACCGAGCGTTTCCACCGCCGACAGTACCCTCATGGTAGGCCGGATGTCGATCGCCGCGGCAGCTACGTAAACATCCCGAAGGTGAACGACGAGAACTGATTCCGAAAACAAAAATAATAAAAATGGTCACGTAAATAAAACATACAAACGAACATAGCTTCGTCTCCCCGCGACCTTATATTATCTAAAACGTTCTCATCGATTCAGCCAATGAGAGTGCAATCGCGTTGCCATGGCAACACGAGGGTAAACAAATGATAAGGCACCACACAAGTTAAAGGTTGGGTAGGTGATTTGCGAAACGCCAGCAGATTTTGAAAATACACAACTCAAATGGTCCTACCCCCTCTCCTTCAACGCTGACTCTGACTCCACCCATTCCAAGTACCTGGACGCGCAATCATGCACGAGCGCGAACAGAGATGCGCGAGAGCGAGCCAGGCTAGCGTAGGTTTTCGTTTAACAACATGGCACTACATTCAGCTGTAAGTTGCACCCAGTACCGCGGGAAGTAGGAGTGCTGGGGGTGCTGCAACACCCCCTGGCCCTGTCTTATCACAGAAAACGATCATTTCTAAAAACTCCGGCCAAAGTGGAGATTTCTGAAAACGCCGGTTATGTGTTGTCGTGTCAACGGGGAGAAACGGGATTTTAGGTTCTGAAGCGTCACATTATGCACCAGGAAATGCTTAACGTCATGTGAGCGCCCGCTGTACCGTATTGGTCCGAATATAAACACAAACCCCATTGTAAGACGACCTATATTTGGAAAAAAGATTTGAAGACCAGATCCGTTTTTTATGAATAAATAAATTGTATTCATTGAAATAATATACGAAAATAAAAAGGCATCGAATAAAACACTGCATTGCCACTAAACAGTAGTGCAAATAGGCCGTACTGATGTGTACACCAAAGACTATTCCTGACACTCCTCTGCCCCGCTGTGTTCGCTCTGGCTGTGGTCGCTCCGAACTGTTTCGGCCCGTGGCAAAGCGAGTCATCCTCGCTGCTGTCCAAGGCATTTTGAGACGCAGCATTTATTTAATGCTCATATGACCTAGTGCTGAAAAAAGGTTATATGAAAAAGTGTGAGGGTAGCGGTGGTGCGCTAAACTTGTTCTGTGAGCAGCTGGATGTGAACGATCGATTTTCAACTGTCCGCGCATGCACTGGTGTAATTGAGCTGCGCTGCTATACATCTTTTTTTATCAATGTAACGAGTTGCGAGTCTAGTGCAGGCTGAGTTTTTTTTTTTCCCTGCACCCCCTGCTGAGAATACGTTCTCGCTGCAATGGTTGGACCAGATGTTATAAACATTAAACGGTCACATAAATCATTACTATTTTTAGAAAATGTATGTTTGTTTCATATAATTGTATTGGAAGTCCTGGTTTTCACTAGGGTTGCCGCGGTGTGGGCATTTTCACACCGAGTAATACACTCGTCTCCACACCGGTATTACCGAGTTTAAACGGTATAAACTTTGAAACTAGGTCAACCGCCACACAAGCATCGGTTTTTAGACCCTTCTCGTCCTTCAGTTGCCGCCAACGTTCGAAAGCAGCGCCTAGGATTATTCTTGATTTCAGTTTTTCTCTTTCAGCGTTTTTATTATCAATTACTCTCTGAAAAAGAGTTTTCCTTCTCTTTGCTGGTGGTGGTGGTGGTGGTGGGGATGGTGGCGTCTTGTCTGCCATGGAAATTGTCTTCTACTGCTAGGTCCAAATGTGGATTAACTAGTTCCAGTAGCTACCGCAGGATAACAACAAACAGGAGCTTGCTCTGGGTCACGAGCTCTGGGTCACGAGTACTGCACGAAGGGGTCGCGCGCGGGGCGCGGGGGAGGGGGAGTGCAGTACGACCGTTTGATTGACGTACTTACTGTCCAATGCAACTCGGTGGCAATGGAAATGATTGGCTGGAGTTTTTCGAGCCCTGCCCGTTCCACAGATGATTGACTTGTTTAATTTTCATGTCAGTACTTCTAACTCAGTGGCTGTAAGCGGGTTATGATAAGGATTTCAAGTAATTTTGCAAAAATGGCCAAAAAAGCAAATCACCTATACAACCTTTAAGTAACGATCGGTGTAGGCTTCAATATCATGCAAGCACCTTGGTTTTCTTTTTATTTTGTTCTACATCATAATTGCATGCTTTAATAAAGTATTGTCTTCTTTAATAGGTCCATGCTCCACCTCCTTGTTCGCCCAAGCTAACGTTTTACGCGACACGTCCATTGTCCAGAATAATACCTCGCGGTTTGTTTTTATCCCCATGTCACGCCCACTTTTGGCGGTGGAAACGCGAACCGTGCCGCAACTTTGCGAACCGAACCGAACGCACCCTCCGGTTGAAACGCGCCAAAAGAGAATTTTTCAGCGGGTCACCAGTTGTGTTGATACATACTAGTCGATATAGCCGAGAGAAGTCGCTCGAAAGCGGGCCCTTGAGACACTGGTCCAGACCAAGAAGAAAAATAAATAATGGCATACTCCTATTGCCCTGTCCTCCCACCTCTTTTTATTCTTCTCAATATTCTTTCTTAATTTTGTAATAAATTATGTACCTATTGGGGCTGCCCTTGCACATAATAAATTAATGCTTTGTTCGTAATTGTGCGCAGTCCTGTAATTTTTTATTAGCTTGTGACTAACCCTAATACATTAAAAAATGTAAAAGAAAACTCCCCGGAGTATAAACCTGGAACCCTATAGTGGGTCTGTGTTTTTCTCAGCTCACGCATCATTCTCACCTTTTTCACCCCGAGCCAGTTTGCATGCCTGATAATAACTGATATATTGATGGATAGATATTTCTACCAAAATAAATTTAAAAGAAATACACTGGTTTATAAAATAAAAACATGACATTGATCCACCATTCTCGAGGCTAATAAGCATTTTTAAAACCAACTATTGCATAACTTGGAAGGGGATTAAAGCTTATCTTCAAACTGGAGTCCCTTGAACATGGAACATATGGCCGGGCTGCAAAGCCCGCGGTCGGGCTGCCCGCGGAGCCCCCGGCGTGAGTCCACTCCGGGGGATCTGCTCCTGGACTTTTGGTGGTTGTGCTTGTTATAAAGAAAATGCCTATATAACATTCAAATGGTATAATGATAATGCAGTGGTCATCATCATTTATTTAATGATTATTAACATAGAAAACACTATGATCCCTAAAGACCTGCCATTATTTCACAATTCAGAAGGTATTTCATTCCATGTGGTTGTCTGACTTTTGACCTCTCTCTTGACCTCATCTTCCCAGACTGATTCATCAACCAAGTGGCCGCTCCTACCACGAGGAGTTCAACCCCCCTAAAGAGACCATGAAGGATGATGTAAGTCAGCCTCCTACCTCACCGCAACAATGGGAGTGACGTTCTCGCTTCTCACTCAGTAATGAAATGCCCTGAACCATGGGGATTTAAAAACCTTTCTCTGCAATTTGAGAAGTGCAAGAGAACCCTTCCCACCTGGTTCCAGCATCCTGGGCGCATTCACACTAGGCCATCTGCACCTTCCCAAAGTCAGTTTGACACCTCTGCGTCCCTAAAGTCTTGATCGTTTGGCTAGTGTGAGCACGCCAACCCTACTCAGGTACAGTTTAATTCCGTGGCCTGAGCACACTTGGGAGATGTGTGCTCAGGCCACGGTACAGATGCTAATGAGCCGAAACGTGCACACGCAGGGCTACGCAACCTGAGCTGGATGTCGCATTTGTTTAATGCGACTGCATCATCTTCTCTCACATGATCAGCAGCTCGCGGATTTCACTTTCTCTTCAGTTAGAACTGCTCATGATCATATCGCTGTGTTGTCTCTGTGGAGACAGCGCAGCAACACCTCTACCCAAGTCCCCCCCCTGGAACCCCGGAGCAGTCGCATTTACAACAGAATGAAACCCAATAAACCGCCAATGTGTGCACGGTCTGGGAGGGTAAATCGGGGTTCTAGCTCGAGCAGGCAATTTACCTCTGCGAGTGTAAACGCGCAGACCTTGCCGTGGAAAAAGGATTGCATTAAACAGCTTATTTGGCAGTGTAAAAACGCTCAGTGAGAGAGGGCTGTATCTGAACAGAACGGCTCAAAATAAGCAACAAAGTCAGTAAAGTGTCAATTGTGTTCTCCATTGTTGTTCTACAAAGCAGCGGAAGCTTGGTGATGACGTATTACGACGTGATGACGTATGTACAAGAGGCAACCGTACTCGGGCCCAGTTGAGATTGCCTAGTGTGAGCACAGGCCAGCGGCACAGCAGAGGGGGGGGGGGGGGGGCAATCGTACTGGAGTAAGGTACAGGTGTCAATCGGACTTTGGCACGGTGCAGATGGCCCGGTGTGAGTGCGCCCTCAATGAGACTTTCGTTGGGGATATAATGTTTTCACAAGGTGTTATAGGCTTGGTCTTCCATTTTAATACGTGCCTTGTTTATTGTCCAGCGGAGAGTTACTAAGGCAAGTACTATACTGGTCATGCAGGTTATGAGGAGCTCCACTTGTGTGTGAAGACGAGTGAAGACGTCCACCCCTCTTTCCCGATAACGTGTCCACGCATCTTTCCCAATAATGTGTAACGGTTTTAATGACACAATGATGAAAATTTGCGAAGAGTTGTGTCACTTCTCCTTTCTTTTTTAATACGGAATGGAATTGTGGTTTAACATGCAGTGAATTACTTATTTTTCATGCGTCATCATCACTGCATGTCCTCCTCTGTCGATTGTACTGGTGGATATTGCTGTCTTTTGACTCTCAGACGTCCAAAAACCCTGCCCGCTTTACATCCCGCTCATTTTCCAGCATTGGGCCTTCACTAATGCATCGAGGAACCCAATGCCTCGACCAAGACGGGCTCGCTAGTGGTGTCGAGTTTTATTTGTACAGACTGCAAACAAAACCCTCTGTCGAGGCACACACGGTGCTGCATTGCATTTGAAGGCGGAAGATTGTATTCTCCTTCTCCATTCTCTGTAGTTTCATCCCTTCTTTCCGTCACAACACTGTTCATCCATTCTCTCTCCCTCCTTCACGTTCCCTCGTCATCGTCATGTCCAACCCGCCACGACGTCTCTCACACGGTAACGCCGCTGCTCCCCGTCTCCCAGGTCACCGGCGAGCCCCTGATGAAGCGCAGCGACGACAACGAGAAGGCACTGCACTCGCGCCTGGAGTCCTACCACCGCCAGACTGTGCCGCTCGTCAACTACTACAGCGCCCGTGGCCTGCACACCGCCGTGGACGCCGCCAAGAGCCCCAGCGTGGTCTTCGCCTCCATCCTCGCCGCCTTCTCCGCCGCCACGGAAGCCCCCGTCCGCGCCTCCGCCTGTAAAGACCACGTGTTCTTCGTCTAAAGAGCCCCATCTCCTCCTCTTCCTCCTCCTCACGTTCATGGCACACCACACTCCTTTCTCTCTCCTCCCTTTTGTGTCTCGGGTTTCAAGGTTACGTGGGCACCTGAGGCACCTAGTGGACCGCAGGGTAATCATTGAGCAATGGATGTGTCCTCATTCATTTCGGATTATGGGGCGTGACCGAGGCACTGCTCCTCAATATTCTGGTAGAGTTGGACAGATACTCTTATGTCCTCTTTTGGTATATTTGCGTCAAGTGTGCTGCAGTCCTTCTACCCCTTAACATTGCAGCCTTTGATATAAACACCTCATTTTGGCTGAAATCTTGACGATTACATTAAACTCTTTGTGGCCATCTGCCCACTCTTGTTAGTGGCCAGAATAGACGAGAATAAGGATCAAATATTATTCACTTGACACAGCTTGCTCCAAGCTCTTATTATCCTGTGGTTTTTTGTTATCCCTCTTTTCTCCTATTTCCTTTTACTCTCCTTCCTCCGTTTTATCGCTATCCAACGTAATCTGATCTTTTGGTTTTTCTCCATCTAATTGGCATTTAGCTGTCCTCTGTCTTCTGTCACACTACGTCAATGTGGGGCACATGACTCCTGATCCAGTGTGTTTTTCCTTCCCCAACCACGTCTTCACTCCCTCAGACTGTGTGAACTAACCTTTGGACATCATATTTTGCCGATACTACCTGATGGTTCTTTTGGCATAGTTATGGGCTAATGATAGCGTTTTACGATTATGATTGTACACACTTCAGCTTGGCGCTGTGTGCTTAAGAGAGTTACTGCTGCATTGCTGTGAAGTAGTTAGACAACACCCTTGGTGTTAGTTTCCAGCACAGTGAGGTCATGTTCTCCTGGGCAGCACAGGCTGGTTCCACGCACTATTTGCAAGTGTTTTTTTTTTTTTGTTTGTTCAAGGACACCTATCTTGAGCTAGATTATCTAAAATAGGTTTCTGCTTTGGGAGGTGTTTCTTTAAATATGTTCTAGTAAAACAATAGGGTTACCCTAGAGAATAATTTATCTATTTATATATATGTTATTGTTTTAAGGTCGGTTTAACCTGCTGGAATACTATTGATTGACAGAAGTCCCATGTTGCTGCCCTTACACCAGGTTACCATTACAGTTGGTAGACATGCACTCTTTGTGACTGAATTAAACTATTGGGCGTTCTCTCCGCTGAACAGGATGTGACAATAGCAAACGGTCTGGTCTGACTTCCGAGAATGTTGGTCTTTGGTACTCTTTAGAGATTTGGACCCCAGAATGCACTTCTGTTATTGGTTGTGCCGGACTTGTGATTAAACCCAGGGAGATCCATGATTGGTTGACCCACAGACTTGAAACAAAATGGCCACATGTAAGACAAAGATATGCGGGCCAAAAGTCTTTGTTGTGGCGAACCCTGCTGTGTTCTATGTGCGTTTCCCTCTTCTGTTTCTCAGTGATTTCTCCCTCTTGTCCTTCGGCGGCGGTCTATTGGTTGAAATCTTTGCACTGCCTTGGTTCTGGGGGTTGTTCTTGACTGCTGAATGTTTTGATGTAAGCATGATGTAGAGGTGGCCAAGGAAACTTTTGTTTTTACTGCCTGCTTTCCTTTTTGTATAAGTTAAGTTAAAGTTGGTGTACTGGTATATTTTATGTTCAATAGTCTGTAGCTGAATGTACTTGTAATAGCGAGCGAAACCTGGATAAGCCTTGATCTGATATATATGCTAGCAGCGTACTTGCACTTAACTGTGTTTTTATGATTTTATTAATACACAAGCAGACTCGACTCCCCTCCCCTCAGTCGGCTAGCCCCGGGCTATCCCCAAGAAATGGACATGACTGAACTGATTTACAGTTCACCATCTGGCTGATTGTTGTTTTTACTGCACTATAAATTCCCTGTGATTGAAAACATCTTCCAATTTTCTCTCCATCCCTCTCTGCCCCCACCTCCCTTTCCTTCTCCACAGCTGGGTGAAGAGTCCGCTTTTCCATTCCAAACCTGGCAAAAGAGGGGCTACAAAAGCATGGGTGGGTGGACACAGTACAATGGTTGGATGTTATGAGGGGAGCTAGGCAGCAGAGGCCAGCAGTGTCAATGCAACAAAGCCTTTTTACTGTCGAGTTGATTGATATTCACCCAAGTGCTACTCTACCACCATGCTATCGTATGGCTGTCTATAATTGTTGTCTGTCAACTCAGGACAAGATACTCAAAATCATGTAATCCAATTGTTGATTCAACCTCTGTAATAAATCCGTTTTTCCTCAATTGGTTTCAAATAATTGATTTGTTCTACCACTTCGTTTGGTTAACTTTTTTTTTTTTTGGTTGAACCAAATTTCATCGCTTGTATATTTCTGTAATTTAGGTTCTCGTTAACGATAAATTCAATAAACAAAACAATAAATATGGAAGTGGGTGTTACCACGGGGTGGGTTTTTTGGCTTCATTTTGGTGCTACGTCACCTATCGGTGCTTTCCTTGGAAGTCGTTGCGACCGTACAGTGGGCGGTCCCTCTCAGTTACCAGCAAATCTCAGTTGGCGGTACCTCGCTCCATTACTAACCAGTCAGTGATTGGCTGTTAAGAGTTAAAGGTACCGCCCACTGTACGTTCGGTCCCTAGGATCTAAAAGATCCACCTTTCCATCGTGACGGTGACGCTCGGGCGACAGCAACGGCAGAGATCGTTGCGCTCTCAAAGAGGGAAGACGCCGGCAACGCAACTGGGCAGTAATTTAACGATAGAGAACATTGTTAAATATACGGAAATTGGTAGCTGATATGTTGTAGGGGAAATAGTCCATTTGCCAGTTGAAGGAATTCTTTCCGCCCAGAAGTGGCCACTGCGCATTGCCCCCAACGCTCTCCCGTTTCACCCAGTTCTGGTTCTGGTCAGCGTCATCTTCTCTCTGAGGTGAGTAAAGTCTCCAGATGTAAGTCGCTTTACGGTATATATCGTCAAAGTCATTCGTGCAAATCCAAGGCTTTTGAGACGTCTTTCTACGTTGCATTTGGGCTCCATCGAGGAGAAGGGGATCCGTCTCGTCTCGTCATTCTAGCCTCAGCACCTCCGTGTCAGGGTGTGGGGGCGACCCCCACACACATGTGGACCATCGAGTGCCGCTGATGTCTTTATGGCATGTTGAACACATTTAAGAGGAGGGTCAAACTTCCTGATATTGATAAGCGAAGACACTATTGATCAGTGATTTCTGAGGCTGTTCTTTCTGTAGTGTTCCGGGAGGCTAGACTAAACTCGTCAGTGTTTAATATCGATGTGTTTGTTTGACCAACGAATCCGAAAGACTTTTTAGTCAGAACCCTGCCAAAATAATGCCTTGGATAAAAGCAAAGGTCGATTTTGGTAATAGGCTACTGACAAAATCGATGTCTCCCAAAGTTGCATCAAAATTCAAAGTGCATAATCTCTGAAATTATATGACTATTTCCAACAATCAGTAAAACCCCGTCTGTTTCCTATCTTCCATTTGATGCAAATGAGAATTTTAACTAGGCTGGATTGTATTAAACCAATGGGACAGACTTCCATGTATGTGTGTCATGAGTATGGGTTTGAAAATTCGCCCTCAGAGAATTGGATCAAGATCGATTACGTTTATACCATTTGATACAAGGTGGACCATTTCTGTTGTGTCATTGGTAATATTATAAAGTCCTACAGGAGCTAGCAGGATTGTGTCCGATCCCCAGTCTGTGGCCTACCTTTAGGCATCCATTAGCAGATAGGTAGACCTAGTAGACCTTGACATGTTTTCAATTAATCACTAGTAAATTATCCTGGGAAATTAACAAAAGACCAGCAAAACAATCCCGGATTTAAACCTGAAATGTATAACAAATTTAAGTATGGTTTTTCCATGAATTACATATTGTCAGATCTCTTTATGTCTTTTAAAACACTGGGAAAATAGACTGCGTTGGTCTCACCACTACATTCAGGAAGTCTTACAATGGGCACCTGGGCCCTTAGCTACTGAATAACCCCAGCAGGTACATATGGAGCCAGTTCCTCATTTTGTCTAGTCGTCTAACCACAGGGATGACCTCATCCTGTGTAGATATGACTTCCTGTATCAATACCGCAGCTACATTTACCGGCCAAAGCCAGGAACTGCGCGTTAACGTCCGTCCATTATGTTACTCGTTCCTGTTCCTGGATGGAGATTTTCTTCTGACACAGACAGACAGACAGACAGACAGACAGACAGACAGACAGACAGACAGACAGACAGACAGACAGACAGACACTGCTTTAGCGTCAGCTATGAGGTTCTGCTCAGCTGGTTCAAGTTCATACACTGGAGTATATATAGAATACATAGTAATACATATATATAACCTGATCCATTTCTATTCTTATCTTAGATTCAGGAAGTGTGTGTGTGTGTGCGCCCTCTTTCAGAGTGTTGCTCTTTTCCACTGTGAGGCCTGCAGGTTTGACATTAAACATTCAGCAACCGACCGCTGTCGCACCTGAACACATCTCTAATTATAGCACCCTGCAGCCCTAACCCCATGATACCTGGACCGTGTGTGTGGACTGACTTACCAGGGGAGTGGTGGTATCACTATAATTGTATGTATCATACATTTGTTGCTTTGCTAAAGTACACTGACTCACACAGGATGGTTATTACTCCTATTATTTGAGAAAACCGTGTGCGTGATATCTCAAATCCCACCTGCACTTCAGTCGGGGGTGTCCATGGCTATTTTTGGTAGTATCTCTAAATATTGATGGTATACTTTACTGATCTTAGCCTCAGCTGGGAGTGCAGTCGTCAAAGGTGTCTGGGGCATAATGGTTGGGACGTGTTGCTGTGTGTGTGTGTATATGTGCGTGCGCTCTTTCCTCTGTCGCTAAATAGACTGGCTCTCTGTCAGTCTCCTGGTCGATGGGTGACAGAGAGCCATGTTAAGGAAGTGTTAAACATTCACTGTATAGCGTTGCAAAATAGTGACTGAGATAGAGCTGCATATTCATTCCCACCCCCAAACCCCCCCTCACGCAAACCCACACCTTTTTTAATCTGTGAGACAATCGAACAAATGGAGTGGTGAATATGTAGACGGTAAACCACAGAGACTATGCTTTTCTCTCACTTATATTGGTGGCAAAGCATGTTTTCACTAAAAAGGTAGGATAGAATGGCGGAGATTGTGTGATGTAATATGGCCTGTGGTTAGTCCATTAGCACCCCGGACGGTGTGATAGTGTGACAACTGGAATCAAGGTCGTCACACGAGGAGGGACAAGGGAGTCAATAGATAATGAAAGAAGAAGGAAAATGTCTGTGACGGCACATTACTAAAAAAAATAATAATTCCACAAAAAAAGGATACGTAAACAATGGTCACTCACCCCAATCGTGCTCTCTAAACCATAAGGGAAGAAATACTTCTACCTATTTTGTCATTGGACGCAAAAGGATGTTTGACGTCAGAGAAAATACTCTTTGCTGTCTCTTTTCGGAAAAGACCACACACAACAACACACTGAGTGAGCAATTTCTATCTTTATCATTTGTGATCATCCTGTGACCTTGGTGGAGAGAAACAGAAAGTCCGAACACACACACGCACTTCCTCCAAGAACACACGCACACGCACACATGCACACTCTAATGTGTATTTTTCATAGCTACACTTTTCCAGTTTGTTGTGTGTGTGTGGGACCTGCTTCTGCCTCATTGCAAGTTGCTTTGGCTGTGTGTGTTTGTTTGTGTGCACGTGTGCACATTTGTTCACATCCCAGCTGAACAAATGCCAGGGACACAGTGCATGTTGACATTTAGCATGGCAACATTGGGCCATGGAAGAACAAAAGACCACAGAAAGGTAGATAACAGCCCCCTTCAAGGCGTCAGAGTCTTATGGTAATCAAAACCTTCAACATTAACATTATTGTTAATGTGTTTGTTCACAAACAAAGGGTCGGTGGATGGCAGTCTGGTTTTTCTTCTTTGGTCAATAAAGAGTGGGCGTGGAGACCGTACTGCTACCGGTTCAGTGTGAGAACCCGACAGAGGACAGAACTACAGTAAGGCAAATGTATACAGTTCAATACGATACACGCAGAGGAAATTCCCAGACCAAGATTCAGCTTTTCCTGCCAGAAAGACACCTTGGCCAGATTGAATGATCCCATGAACTAGAGAATCATTCAGTCAGTCAACCAGCCAGTCGTCCCCTTATTCTGAGACAAAATATTTTAAATGGCAAATTAAGTATTTCTGAAGATAAATACAGAGAAACTCTAACAGTGAACCACGGCAGAGGATTGGAATAACAAGCTTGTTTCAGAGACTGAGGCCAAAAACAACATTTGCTCTCAGGCAAAAAGCTGTTTATGAAATAATGAGAAACGGATGAGGAGGTCCTCCCTTAAAGGGACTCTTACCTTTGTTGCATTTTTACACTTTTTTTGGATAAGGTTAAATTGGTATTAATAAGGTAATAACACTCTAATATGCAAGACAGACCCACCAGGAGTAAAAACAAACAATTATTTTACTCTCATAATATTTAGTTAAAACTTCAACCAATAAAATTCTTCGGACCGAATGACCTTATTGGCCGACAGACCTGTCTGTTTGCTGCATGGATATATAACGTTTTCCGTCTGCTTCTTGTGGCGCATTCGGGCCCGCGTCATCAAGGCGCGTCCTCAACTAGAGGGTTTGTTTTGATTCCACGGCAGACAGTAGCGAGTAGCGACTGACGATGGCAGACCAAAGTGGTCCACGGCGTACTGAAACTGCACCATTCAGTCCGATTAGGGGACTCATCTCGGACTCAGACTCACAGAGTTACCCTCCTCTGGAGCCTCAGGAAGACCTCCAGACTGTTGGCCACCAACTGCACCATTCAGTCCGACAAGGGGACCCGATTCGGCCTCAGAAGCCAAGTGGTCCCGCTCCCCTGGATGATTCTCAGGACCTCCAGACCGTTGGCAACCAACCGCACCACTTAGTCCGATTAGGGGACCCGTTTCGGACTCAGACGCGAAGTTGTCCCGCTACTCTGGAGCTCCGGGAAGACCTCCAGACCGTTGGCACCCAACCGCACCACTCAGTCCGATTACGTGACCCATTTCGGACTCAGACGCGACGTTGTCCCGCTACTCTGGAGCTACAGGAAGACCTCCAGACCGTTGGCACCCAACCGCACCACTCAGCCCGATTACGGGACCCATTTCGGACTCAGACGCGACGTTGTCCCGCTACTCTGGAGCTACAGGAAGACCTCCAGACCGTTGGCACCCAACCGCACCACTCAGTCCGATTACGGGACCCATTTCGGACTCAGACGCGACGTTGTCCCGCTACTCTGGAGCTACAGGAAGACCTCCAGACCGTTGGCACCCAACCGCACCATTCAGTCCGATTAGGGGACCCATTTCGGCCTCAGACGCTACGTTGTCCCGCTACTCTGTTTGTAATGCTCATACACCTTTCTTATACTCAGTGGGACCACTGTCCTTCAACATGGGGCCTCAAAACGGTATCACACGAAGCCCATAAAATTACAGTGAGCCACCTGCTAAATTTCTTGTTTACTAGACCCCTGGTAGATATTATGACCCCTGGGAGTCTAAACATAACCGATGGGAGTCTAAACATAACCCATTGGAGTCTAGAACTTTTGTACTGTAGCGACCCTGGGACAGTTAAATAGTTTGTGTGTTATGTGTTACATTATATTTCGTTGTCCGCTATGCCAGTTGTTCTATGTGCATGTATTGTAATGTTCTTCTTGTCAATCAGCGTGGGGGCGAATCATTAGGTCAGCTGGGGGAGGGCCTTGGAAGAACAGGAGGGTGGGGGCCTGCACGCGAGTGAGACCGTGTTGGGGGTTGCCGGGGTAACCGGGGTTTGTTTTGTGTCGGTTTTCTGCCGTTGGTTACAATGTTACGGGTTTCAGTGACCTGGTTTTGGTTCATTAAAACTACCTTCAACTACTAATGACTCGACATCATTATGTCACCGGCGAGGTCGTTACAGTACTCTAAAAAATAACGCTTAGGGGGTGGAGCATTGGAGGAAGGCGGGATGATTTGAATGTGCTGTAATTCTCAAATGCAACAAAGGTATGAGTCCCTTTAAAGCTAAGTACAAAACACACTTCCTGAATTCAACTCGAATTCTCACACTTTCAGTCGGAGTTCATTGAAGAGCATGTACTGTGATGCAGAGGGAAACATCCCAGATAATCCTTTTTTTTTTCAAGAGAAGGATGCAAGGAACACATCATAGTAGCTGCTTGTGTGAAAGAAAAAAACAGAAAGAGGGTGATCTAACTGACTGTCATAAAAATGAATATGCAGTACATATCGGCTGTGGAGACCACCTGTTCTGTGTAGAGATCGCAGCAGAAGAGCTCAATCGCTCTCTGTCTCCAGATCCTAGATTAGGCAGGTTTTATGGAGCACTTCTGCAAGCAAGCTAATTAAGTGCGCCACTGATTCTATATCCTCTTGCACAGCCTTCAGTCACGGACTGCATTTGTATATTACCTTTCTTAACCTCTGCTGGGGCTCCTGAAAGCACTGTCACATGCACTCATTCACATGGACATTTACACACCGGACAGATTAAAGCAGTAGTGTGTGTGTGTGTGTGTGCGTCTCTGTCTATGAGTGTACGTGTGTGTTGCGTGTGCTTGTCAGCAAACCCAGAGACCACCCCTGTAACATAATATGTGTGTTGTTGGCCTATGCATGTTTATGCACACTTGGGACATCTGTGTAATTTTCAGATGTTAGGCTGGTTATTGGGTGAATTAAGTGTGACGTCTGTGTCTTTAACCCAAAATACCTGCATCAAGGGAGAGTGACAAACATGCCTCATAGACATATGGTCTTCTTTCAAATGATGACAGAGACACATCCATACACCCACGCACATTAGAACCAATCAAGAAAGATCACTTAGATTACCAGAGTTGGCATAGCAACCCCTAAACCACAGTGAGCATCACTTTGTGGGGATATTGGTAGCTGCAGGACATCGTCCATCAGCCCTCCACTGCTAGGCCAGATCTCCACATGGAACCCTGAGCGCGGTCTGATGCATTGTTCAGCAGTAGATGTCTGCCAATGGAGTCGGATCCAACTACCGGGACGTTCCTTGAGGTCGGTACACTCAGTGCCAGTCTATTCGTTTATGATGATGGGAGAAAACACAGACAGACATTTCTTCCCACCGTGATTTGAAAAAAGACCAAGATCATGAAGCATACAAACAGCTTTTATTTCCAAAAGCATTCAACATGCTTAATGGTGTAATATTTCTTAAAATGACTAGGCCTATGTTATGCATTTAGTTGAGTTGTGTACTTATATTATCCAAAATGTTTCCAAAAATGTTCAAACACAGAGAACTCCGTTGTTTTATTCAGGGCAAGTGTGCGTTTCATTTGGTCTCCTGTCAATGGCGTCATATCTCCAGTACCCCCTAACTTCCGGGGCAACCCTGGAAACAGTTATTCAGAATGGCCCTTATTTATTGATATGATATTTCAATATTGATCAAGCTTCCTATGATGTGCTGCCACCTAGCCCATGCTTACAGAAACGTTATAACATCACAATAGCGTTTAATACAACCCTAATCTTATTTTTATTATTCTGCTTTGATAACATTGCTGTTTTACCCCATCATTGAGCTACCACAAAACGTCAGCTGTAAGATAACGTTTTGAAGTTAACGTCATCTCTTATAACGTAATACAATACCACATCCGTTAAAAGGATTTCTGCCTAGGTCACGTCCGATATTTTTTTTTTACCGGCAATGGTGGGGAAGAAAATAGTTCCCCAACAGACAACAGATCCCAGCTAAAAAAAATCTCCAAAACATGTCCCGGAGAGCGTTGCATACAATAGAGCTGAACAGAGCCAAACATGGATGGACAGGCCGGGAGGCAGACAGGCCCACAGGCGGTGAAGGAAACACTGCAAGATGTGCTAGCAAATGCATACGTGAACACACATAGGCAAGCCCTGTCTCGTGCACACATATTTTGGATCGAGGGAGCTGTCTTAAATCAGGGAATCAGGGCACCAAAGTGTGTGTCTGTGTGTGGGGAGGAGAGAGATGCATTTCAACAGATGTAGAGTAGGAGTAAGGTCTTGGTCTCTTCATATCCATCTGCCATACACACAAGTATCCGCTGTGTGTGTCATTCTATGAGACAGACGTGTGGATAGCAGAAAGAACGCAGACACGATACATACGAGCACACGCCTGGCTTTGTATGTACGGTCCCCGACTTCATTATGATGAACAAGTCAGAGCAAACGTCCATATTTGGTTGGGTTGAGTCACTCAGGGCTGCACTGTGTGGACACTCAGATCCCACATGCTGATACCTCAGGCAGCATTACGCACACTTTAGGTGGTTTATCTAACACAACCCTGTGTGTGTTAGTATGGGGGAAATCCGGCCAAATCATCATAGATTCCGAGATGTACTTCAAGGTAGGTTTGCTTTGGGGGTTGTGTGTGGGTGTTATCACCTCCTCCTTGGTACTCATGCCATGGTGGTCTGAGCTCCCCCCCCCTGTTCATAGAGGAGGAAAAAGAAGTGTTCTGTCTCAGGAACACAGATAACAAGCTGGTCACGTTGCATTCTGAGCTCTCTCTCTCTCTCTCTCTCTCTCTCTCTCTCTCTCTCTCTCTCTCTCTCTCTCTCTCTCTCTCTCTCTCTCAGATGTAGGAGATAGATTAGATGAGCTATCTCAAGCACCACTAGTGTGTGGTCGATGGTGTTTCCAGGCATGCTGACTTTGACTGACTGTTTTGCTGATCGTATGTTGGATACAACTGTCTGCTCTTCTCCTATAGCAATTCCACCACACCAGTGTGTTGACAGTAATTACCGTCAATGTGCTGTAGTTGACAAATTTAACTGTGTGCGTGTACATACATACATGTAATTTATTTCTTTAATTTAACGTAAGTGTGTATGTGGGGGATTCAACGTCTCCATAAGTGCCAGAGTCACAGAGCGAGCCGCTGTTTGCCTTGCTCATAGTGAGCGTCGCCATGGAAACCGCACTGGCAGTGCAGTGTGAAGTGGAAGAAGAGCTTGTGGTCCTCCAGAGAAAGAGAGAGAGAGTGACGACAGGGAGAGGGAAAGAGCGAGTGACATTAAGCTTCAAAGGAAGAGATAACGAGAGAGCTCACACTGACGGAGAAGGCACCCGTGAGCAGGGAAGAGAGATAGAGGGCGAGAGACATTCAATGACAGGTGAGCGAGGGCTAGTGAAGAAGGGTGTTTTTTAATAAATCAATGACAGAGTAAACAGACAAAGACTAAGGTGTGTTTGGGGTCATTTGAACACTGGTTCTCTGTGCTTCTCATATCTCAGTCGTGATACATTACTGGCTTACTATTAATGGGATTGTGTGTGTGTGTGTGTGTGTGTGTGTGTGTGTGTGTGTGTGTGTGTGTGTGTGTGTGTGTGTGTGTGTGTGTGTGTGTGTGTGTGTGTGTGTGTGTGTGTGTGTGTGTGTGTGTGTGTGTGTGTGTGTGTGTGTGATGGTGAGCTTGTGTTAGTCTATTACGCCTGCCAGATTATATCTTCCAGTTCTTTTGAGTTAATAGAGAAATGTTAAAGAGGCGCTGCAAGCAAGAGTGTATTTAGTGAAGGAGGGAGGGAGGAGGGGAGAGGAGGGGAGGAGCAAGAGAGGGGCAGGTCTCACTGAGCATGCTCTTTGTGTTAACTTCCTGTTCTCTCTCTTTCTCACACACAGGACAGAAACAGGGAGAAGGAGAGACACAGACGACTGAAGAGGAATTCTCAGAGGAAACGGTGGAATTACGATTCTCTGACAGACCAGCGTTTCCCTCCGTGGATCGTACCATTTTTCTACCCTCTCTGAACAGAGATTTACTGTTCTCAGTGTCTTTCTAAACCAACTGGACAACAGTTTGTACTTTGTTACTTTGTATAAGCTCAGTGATACAATGTTTTTTAATGTTCGAGTTTTAGAGTTGCCCTGTTTCGGTTGAGCTGAATTCCTCTACGAGATCTGTCTGTCCTGCCGTGGCTCTGCGTCAGGATCCCTGTGTTGTGACAGGTAGACTGACGTTGTGAATTCACAGTAACTCGAAGACGTCATATCTGTATTTGCATTCCAGCTCTGCTTTCCCCAGAGGACGGATCCTCGCCTGTGTGAGTGGGTGAGACACAGAAAGAGAAAGTGTGTGTGTGTGTGTGTGTGTGTGTGTGTGTGGTCAAAAGCGTAAACCTGTAGCTTCCAGTGCAGGCGTGTAGCCCACATCACAGTAAAAATATGGGATCGGAGAAGGACTTGGAGTCGCCCCACGCCTCTGTGAGCGCCACCCCGAACCCAAAGTGCCGTGCGTCGGGCAAGCGCCCGGGACGCATCTCCTTCCACAGCCTCTTCCACGGCAAGCGCAGCTCCAGACGCACCAAGTCCGGGGCGCCCAGCCCCAGCATCGTCCAGCAGCTCCACCACCACCACCAACAGCTGCAGCAGCTCCTCCCGACCATCCCCAACATGCCCTCCGCCCTCCAACACCACCCTGCCCCCGCCGTGGTGCCGGCCCCGGCCCCGGCCGCCTCCACCAACGCCTCCGCCAACACCACCACTGGCGCCGCCGCCGCCTTCGTCGTGACCTCCCCCTACAAACCGCTCGCCTCCTACGCCACCACGGCCGAACCCGGCAGCCCCACCCCGTCCCAGGCCCTCTCCTCCAGCCGGGCCTCCCTGGCGGTGGCGGGCGGGGGCCCCGGGGAGGCCGGGGAGGCCGGGGAGGCGGAGCAGCTGGAGTGCCCCCTGTGCCTGGTGCGGCAGCCCGCCCGGCAGCTGCCCGCGCTGCACGGCTGCGGCCACCGCTCCTGCCTGGGCTGCCTGCGGCAGTACCTGCGCATCGAGATCACGGAGAGCCGCGTGCAGCTCAGCTGCCCCGAGTGCGCCGAGCGGCTGGTGCCGCGGCAGGTGGCCGACATCCTGCAGGACGCCGCGCTGCTGGAGAAGTACGAGGAGTTCCTGCTCCGCCGCTGCCTCGCCTCCGACCCCGACTGCCGCTGGTGCCCGGCGCCCGACTGCGGGTAAGAGACGCGAAAAAATCAATCAATGTTCGCGATGCGGCCGTTATGGTAACGATCGCTGTATTGGTGATCGTTAATGTGATGATCGGTTTGCAGTATAGGGCGGCGACACACCGGGCTGACTGCCCGATTTGCGACGGTAAATGAGGTCGGGGGTATTAATCGGGCCGACGCGATCAACCGAAATGGGAAGTACACACCTACGCGATTACAGCCGACGCCGTACGCTTGCGCGAGATGATAATAAAGTAATGTCTCCAAAACAACAAGCGCCGCTAATCTGTATTGTGGTCCAAAAAAAACGAAAACCGGAAATACCAGGTCCGCTCTCTAGAACAATACACAGGGCTTGCTATCATCACCAGAAACGATGGATGATGTTGATGCAAAGATACTGGCCTTGTCAGCTCTTACGCTTTTTCTTTTGGAAGAAGAAAGTGGTAAGCGAAAAATAAGGAGAGAAGTTAGACACACTAAGTGGGTGAAGCTGTGGATACCACTGCGAGCAGGCTATGGAGCTTATCCGAATTTGTGTCGGGAACTTTGCTTTTTCAAAGATGTTTTATTGTAAGAAGTAATAAAGTATAAAATGTAAGAAAGTAGTAGTAAGTATAAAATACAAAAGGCATGCAATATCAAAATACAAGTAAACTTAAGATGGTATGTTTACCATCCTCACTTCCGTGCTTCACTGATTCGCTAGTCAAGCTGCTAGCCCTCCACCAATCAGAATGGTAAAAGACTGAACGATGGCCAATAACACATGTCGAATCGGCTGAAAAGAACGCAGACGTGGCCGATTTCACCGTACACACCAAAGAGAGAGACTCATGTCACCGACCTCTCAAGTCTAACCAACGCTGATATACGGCCCAGTGTGTCGCTGCCTTTGGTGATCGTTATCTTAATGATCGTTGTATCAGTGATCAGATTAAAAAAGTGGTAAAAGTGTGCGGATATGTTGGGCCCTTCTTTCCTTCTTTCTTATGTCAGTTAATTATTCAAGATCTTGCAGGACGATACCAGGAAGATCAAACCATCCTAACCGTATCTCCTGGCCTCACTAAATAATGTTTCCAACATGGTTTATCAAAATCCCTTGATTATTTGGTCGCATATCGGGGACGTTTTAATGAAGCCATGAGAGATGGTAACGATGGTTTGATCACCTTTATGGTCCTTTAGGGAAACTATCACTTTAACCTGAAGTGGCCTTTTGGACCAGGAACCAATCAGCCATTCACGATCAGTCGCCAAATCTGAATGACCTGCTTCATATTTAGTCTCATATCATCATATCAATATAATAATCACCTTTATCTGTACGTGATTGTTATGATCATTCTTCTGTTTACAAACTAACGTTCTTCTTTATTTACTAGTGGTGCTCCATTATCTGTGTATGATTAATTTTTGTTCTAAGTCCAACAGTAAAAACATTTCACAATCTTACCTTCCAGGGAATATAGGCTAACCCTGGAGTCAGACCATAAAAAACAAAGAAAAACATCTCAAGGTTTTCATTTGGCTCATTATTTTGTTTGGATCAGCCTCATGATTAGCAGGAGCTGAATTTAATTCAAATACTCCACAGGTCCAAACCTGTGAGAAATGGCACGCACTCACACTTTACCACAGAAGGCACACACACCCTTTGATGACTTGCAGGTTTGTTTACCAGGTTGCGTTGCCAGAGATCTTTAATATGTTCCTTCAGTAACTGACGAGGGGGAAACTTAACCCTGCCGTGTTAATCCACCTCAAATGGGCTTTCCCTCTCCACCACTTCCTGTTCCTGTTAGACAGCAACAGGTAAATCCAGTTACTAGTTGATTTGGGTTTTAAAGTGTGGCGATTGTTAAGTGTTTTCTACCATACCTCTAGAGCAAAAAGATAAATTATAGATGTAGGCCCTGGCTCAAGGAATGCTGAGTGTTAGTCCTAGAATCTCCTCCCACCTCCTCATTCCTCCCTTTCATGCCCAATCTCGGCCAGAAGATGCTTTTCCTGTCGATGTATTCTGTTACCTCAATCCCTCCGTTTCTCTCTCTCTCTCTTTCTCTCCATCTGTGTGTGTGTGTGTGTGTGTGTGTGTGTGTGTGTGTCTGTGAATGCTTATCGAAAGGAAGAGGAATGAATATGACCATAAATATCCGCTGTTTTTGGGGGTTATTTTTCTGGCAATGTGGTAGGGAAAGTCCTTGACAGATTGTTTTTGTTAAACAAAAAAGTGTGTGCGCGCGCGTGTGCGTCTGTATTGCTGGAGTCAGCAGCTCTGTCGTGGGCAGGGGATGACCTAGATATCTACAGGGGACTGTCCAGGGTCTTACACCAGAGCTGTGATTCACTCGAACTGGCCCAATTACCTTAACAGCAGGTTCAACTGCTTATTCAGTGGTAGACTTGTTTTCTGTAAGAGAGAAAGAGAAAGAGAGAGAGGTAGTGTGCTTGCGGGTACAAAAACAGAGAGAGTGAGAGAGAGAGAGAGATAGAGGGGTCGTGGGAGGTAGAGAGAGGTAGGGAGAGGGGCAGGGAGAGCGAGAGCGGTAGGGAGGGAGAGAGAGTAGACCTTGGTTGTTCATAAGGGAGTGAGAGAGGAAGAAATGCACGGTCGGCCAAAGGCCTGCTGACCGCTTGCTACTCTTTAATTTATCGCCTCTTTCTAGGCTTCTATATAATGAGAGAGTTTATCGGCTTTATCAAGTCTGTGTGGTGGGTGAAGAGCAACACTATCCTGTTGTCTCTCTCCGTCTTTGAAAGCTGACATTTTACTGACATCATATTATTTCCCAAATCAAACTTGGAGCTGGAACATTGTGTTGTATTACCCCGAACACAATACAAAGTCAAACCTGCAAATGCACTTGGACAGTGTGGTGCCCTACTTTCATCTTTTATTGCACGCCTCAGAGCAATATATTGACAGTTGAAATTCCTTATTTTTTCTGGCAGACCTTGTAGTGCATTGTGGACAGTTGACTGCAAGATTATTGACGGAATATTGATGAGTGTACAGTACAGTCAATAGAGTATGTGATTAATGGATGGATAGAGATATAACTCCATAGGTTTGTGTTGAATGAATACTCTCTATTCTCCCTCTATTTTCTGTCCCTGGTGTTGCTGGACCCAAACAAACACAAACACGCACACGCACGCGCACACACGCACGTGCACGTACGTACACTCTCACTCTCACTCACACACGTACGTACGTACACACATACACTCTCACTCTCACTCACACATATGTCCGCCTCCTTGTCTAGCAAATCAGATCCACTCCAGTTTGACTGACGAGGCAGGGTAGCCAATAGCAATGAAAACAGCTCCCCCAAGCTGCCTACTTTAGCTTCCAGTTGCTATGGATACTATTGATGTGGTGACGAGGTGTTGCCACGGGGACAGGAGTAGATGCCTGATTAAAGAGATCATTTTGTGTGTGTGTGCTTCGGACATAAAGATTTACCTTTGCCATGCCAATCAAGTCCTTTTGAATCCTGAACCTGGAATGTTGAAAGACAGAGAGAGGTTTTTAACTGTACAACTCTCTCTCACACACCCAAAAACAAACACACAACCACGCACACGTACACACTTTAGAACGGTGAGGCTCAAAGTGAGGGCCTGAAGGAGGGTGACCTCATCGAACAGATCCAGACACATTTCACTGCTAACCAATCTCACTCGTCTTCTGCTTACTTAGACGTTATATTTCGACATCAATTTGCTTCCTCTTGCCAAGTGTGATCATGTCTTATTCAAATGTTGATAATGAGTCGTATCTAACTTGACAATGTTTATGTCTATTGAGACTTTGAACTTTGTCTCTCTCTATCTCTCCTCCCTCCCCCATGTCCTTATCCTGGTCACTTTCTCTTTCTCTCACCTCCACTATCCTTATCGCTTCTGTCACTCTCCCTCCTCTCCTCCCTGTCCCTCTCCCTCTCCCTCTCCCTCTCCCTCCTCTCCTCCCTGTCCCTCCTCTCCTCCCTGTCCCTCCTCTCCTCCCTGTCCCGGTCTCTCCTCTTCTCCCTGTCCCTCTCCCTGTCCCTCTCCCCCTCCCTGTCCCTCTCCCTCTCCCTCTCCCTCTCCCTGTCCCTCCTCTTCTCCCTCCTCTCCTCCCTCCTCTCCTCCCTCTCCCTCTCCTCTCCCTCTCCCTGTCCCTCCTCTTCTCCCTGTCCCTCTCCCTCTCCCACTGCCTCTCTTTGGTGCAGCTTTGCGGTGATCGCGTCGGGCTGTGCCAGCTGTCCCAGGCTGGTGTGCCGCAGGGAGGGCTGTGGAGCCGAGTTCTGCTACCACTGTAAGCAGGCCTGGCACCCCAACCAGACCTGTGACTCCGCCCGCCAGCAGAGGGCGCAGTCCCTGCACACGCACAGCAACCACTCCCCCAGCTACACGCAGGAGCAGGGACCCGGTGAGTGCGCTCCTGGATGCGTGGAGACAGACAGGCAGGCAGACAGGCAGACAGGCAGACAGGCAGACAGGCAGACAGTTAGACAGTTAGACAGGCAGACAGGCAGACAGGCAGACAGACAGACAGACAGACAGACAGACAGACAGACAGACAGACAGACAGACAGACAGACACACACAATGGGATCACATTTTCCATCTTACTCATGTCTTTTCCAACCCGTTTACACGTTACCAATGTGTGTGTGTGGTTGCAAACACGCACGCCAGCCGATTTCTCCTCATAGCAGATGGTTTTCCGATGTATGTTTCACACCTCAGAGTAGCGCTCCATCCACCTCCTTCCATCGACCCCCATTTCATCAACACACCACAGTAGTCATATCCCGCTAAACACCAGCTGTTATTTATATCACGCCCCGCCGTGCGACGGCCAACAGTCTCCCCTCGCCGGGGTAGGAGGGGGAGGGGGGGGGGGTGCGGTCCAAACGCAGACACACAGCGGCCGCAGAAGACAGTAGAGCTCCGACAGCGGCCCAGGCTCAGTGATAACGACCCGCTGGAGTCGGGTTCAGGGAAAAGCCGGGAAATGGTCGGTCTGGACGAAACGAGGCCGAACACCGAGTCCCCGGTGCCTGATACAAACTGTACAGAGTGTGTTTGTGTGTGTCTGTGTAATTTGTTCTTATTATCTTTGAGAAGAGCAGATAGTGGAGGAGGTTCCGCTAACAGCACGATACAAACAATAACAATTTCCACATTCTGTGTACAGACACTTACACAAACAAACACACACACACACACCATCTGCCTTGGCAAGTCACGTCAGATTCGTTTTGACTTAAGAGAGAAGCTGTGTGTACACAGTGACACAGGACCTATTTGGTCTCCATGGCGACCGCTTTAAACTGCGTCGGTGAAACAAGCTGTTGTGATCGGCCACAGCCTTACTTTAAAGGAGGCTTAAAAACACACACGCACGCACGCACAATCCAGCTGACCACTGTGCATTGCGGTCCCCAGCTGATGACATCAAGCCCTGCCCGCGCTGCGGTGCGTACATCATCAAGATGAACGACGGCAGCTGTAATCACATGACCTGTGCCGTCTGCGGCTCCGAGTTCTGCTGGCTCTGCATGAAGGAGATCTCCGACCTGCACTACCTCAGGTGCCCACACGCGCACACACACACACGCACACCCAGAGGGAGTTGTAGACACACACACACGCACCCACACACACGCACACCGAATGTTAACCTGCACATTATGCACACAAACGCAGACAAACACACAAGAAAAGATACACGTGCAGATCCATGGACACATACACAGAAATCCACTCGTGCATTACTATACACACAAACACAGAAGTACACGCACACAGGCAGATACACACACAGACGAATGCAGAAATACAAACACACACGAATGCATGCACACACCACACACACACACACACACACTGTCTCACTCCTAGTCAGAATACAACTTTAACCCTTGTGTGTGTGTGTGTGTGTGCGCTTTGTATGTGTTTGTGTGTATGCTGTGTTTGCGTGTGTGTGTATGTGTGTTTATGTGTGTGTTTGCATGATTGCTGTGTGTGGGTGTGTGTGTGTCTGCCCAGTCCGTCCGGCTGCACCTTCTGGGGGAAGAAGCCGTGGAGCAGGAAGAAGAAGATCCTGTGGCAGCTGGGAACGCTGATCGGCGCTCCCATCGGCATCACGCTGATCGCCGGCATCGCCGTGCCCGCCATGGTCATCGGCATCCCCGTCTACGTGGGCCGCAAGGTGAGCCTCCTCCCCCTGGCGGGGGACACTCGCCTCCACCTGAACGTTTCTGAGGCACTTTAAACCAAACCAAAGAGGCTTTGTATGGTTTTACACTTTTTAAAGGGAGGAGGAAGAAAAGAAGGTGTGTGTGTGTGTGTGTGTGTGTGTGTGTGTGTGTGTGTGTGTGTGTGTGTGTGTGTGTGTGTGTGTGTGTGTGTGTGTGTGTGTGTGTGTGTGTGTGTGTGTGTGTGTGTGTGTGTGACACAATCTTTATGAAAGGAAAGGTACTTTCGTTTCTTTTGTAAGGGTTTGTTTCTTTTCAGAAAGAAACCACAGATGAGAATATCCAGCTTTAAAGCAATACATGGGAGTTCTTTCACAACTTCAAAACTTTCACACACATGCTCACCCTTTGACCAGATTGTGAAACTATTTCCATCTAGGTTTCGATATCTTTTGAATGAATTCCTGCTCTCATTTTGAAACCCGTTTCGGAAATTCCCTGAAATGAGAGCATTTACTTTCAGTTCCTGAGCATACCAAATCATTTGAATCCAGTAGGTCATTTGCATAACTTATTTACTCCAAATAATTGAAAAATAATAATATGTATTTGGAAATATCAACGCACAGAAATAGCTTTTTTATTTATCTTACTCTTCCAACGTTTCTAGGTGTTAAACCAATGACTGCATACAGAATCTGACTGCTGTGACCTCTGGTGGCGAATCTGGGTAACTGCAGATAAACGCAGTCAAAAAGCAAGATGAGCGTAACCTCATATATATCAGAGGATACCTCAGCTCTCACGCACGATGGAACCACTAGTTCATGTTTGTCAAACGGACCGGTTTAACAGATGAAGGAACGATAAGATAACACTATATTGATCCCCAGGGGGGGAGGTTTGGGTGTAACAGTGGCCGACAGATGTCTGGAACGCTGACGGGTATCGGTTTCAGATCAACAGATACCCATGTCTTCAGTTCAACATTCTATGCAAATTATTTGAGAGGTGAAAAATAACGTCAGCTCCCGCCTGTGTTGCCCCAGATCCACGCCCACTACGAGCTGAGGAAGGCGTCTCGCCACAGACGCAACTTGGCCATCACAGGGGGCGTGGCCCTGTCAATCATCAGCGCTCCTGTCGTGGCAGCCGTCAGCGTCGGTTCGTTGCACATTCTCCTCTGTCCCCATTCTCTTCATCCACTGAAATATCTTTCATTTGCTCTTTATTCATTTAATGGAAATAAATGGATCATTAAAATATTAGATTCATTTACGACATTAATATCATAATAAATTGTTATTGTATTTTTCATATTATATTCATATCCATATTTTATATTCAGATTATTTTATTAATAGCTTGAGCTTTGTGGGACTAACGATGATCCTATTATATCATATAAAGATGGACTGTGTACGAACTGTATTGAAAAGGAGGCGAGCGTTTGGCATACTGACTAAAGTGTAAAGCTCCCCCTGGTGGTTAGACCAGCACAATGCATGGCTCTCGTGCAGTGCTGTCCCGTTCAGCCCTGTTTTCCTTCCTCCTCTGGGCGTCGGGAGCAGGCATCGGAGTGCCCATCATGCTGGCGTACGTCTACGGAGTGGTGCCCATCTCGCTGTGTCGCGGCGGCGGTTGTGGCGTCAGCCGAGAGAAGGGCCGTGGCGTTCGGATCGACTTCGATGAGGACGACGGACCAATCACAGGTAGCGGATGTTTTCAGTCGCCTTCCTTCCGATTAGGTGATTTAAGAGTTTTTGTTGATGATTTGAAGGTTGACAGTTCTGATATAGGGTCCAAAAGGGTCTTAGTAGGATATTGTGAGAGGCCAAACCACAGAATGTCAGGATCACAAGGTGTTCATTGAGTTTCTTCTTAATGCAACATTTTAAAGTTATCTTATGAGTGAGTCTCATGCTGGAGCAGGGGAATGTTGTTTTATTTAAGTCAGAATTATTCCAAAAAAACGTGATTAAACCACATTTCCTCAAATCTCATCCATTCTTGGTGTCCCTCTAGATCTGTACCATATTTCTCCCTTATTTATTATTATTTATTGACATATATATTGTAACACGCTGTTAGTTGTGTACCTCCAAGCGGTCGTCCCACTGCTGCTGTAACAACCCCTCTCTCTCTCCATAGTGGCTGACGCCTGGCGTGCCCTCAAGTCCCCCAGCCTCGGGGAGAGCAGCCTGGAGGGCGCCGCCAGCGGCCTCAGCACCACCACCCCCAGCGAGGGGCTGTCTGTGGCCCCGGGAACCCTGGGGGACGCCCCGCACTTCAACACCCTGGCAGGGGGCTCTCTGGGGACCCGCACCGGCAAGTACAGCAGGTAAGAGTCAGTGAGTAAGGGAAAGCATCCCTCCTCAGTGTGAGCAAACCTGCTACGTGGTTTCGTTCTGGCTAAATGCTAGCATCCCTCCTCAGTGTGAGCCTACCCGCTAAAGGATGTCTCTGCTCAATGTTAGCATACCTGCATTTGATGGTATCCTTGCTAATTGGATGTAAAACTGCTAAATTATAACAAATCTGCTATCTTAATCACTCTTATAGGTTATGGCTCTTTCAAAACATCCTTCTTATCCATTGATGCATGACTAATGTCAACACAGAACACAGAGCATCACTAATGAAAATGCATTGATATGAAGTGCTGTTACTATAAACACATGAGAAGTTCATCATTGAATCATTGAATCATTGATGACGTTGGACAGCTGAGAGCTTCTCCCAGCCCACTCTGAGGTTACGGTTAGTAGACCAGGGTGCGTAGAGCTGACTGGGCTGGCGGTCCACAGGCTGGAGGTGCAGGTGGGGGAGCTGGCTAAGGAGAGCACCCAGAGGGACACGGGCAGCCTGGGGGCCGGCAGTGACTGTGCGAGCACCAGGGGCATGGCCGGCTCCATCGTCTCCGCCTACACCTTACCTGACAGGTGAGACATCATCCTGAGGTCTCTTATTTGAGTTTGATTCTATGTTTTCAGCGTCTGGCCTTCTGTCATCTCTCTGGATATTCCTCTCTTTTTTTTGGTCTTTTCTCGGTTATGTTATTTTCCTCTCTGTTCATCATGAATTGATTTAATATCAACTCAACACTACAATTACGCGGCCAACAGATCGCCGCCTCCAGGACATGATTGGTTGAAACAAATATGAAATGAAAAAACTGAAACCAGATTTGACATCGTCTGCTATCAGATTTTAGTGTTACTTACTTGAAGTCGGATTTGTGAGACTACCTCGAAAATTTCGGCCGTTTGGGACAAACCAAACACTTTCCTGCCCTAATATATATCAAACCTATTCTGATAAATAAATATAATCTCTTTATGATATCCTTCCTACTACAGGGAATGCACCAACCTGGAGATCCAGGTGGACATCGAAACCAAACCCAGCCATCTCTGCCTGACCAGTGAGGAGGACCTGACCCAACCCGCTGGCTCCGCTGCCATGGCAACGTGCTCAGGAGGGGAGGAGCCTCAGGACTGCAGCTCCAGAAGGGGCGGGGCCCTGTCCGACTCTGCTCTCAGGCTGTCCCCCTCGGGGGCGTCGCTCAGGGAGGGGTCCCAGGATGTCTCGTTTGCGGAGGGGCCCCAGGACGTCCTGCCGATGGAGGGGCCCCTTGACTTCTCCCTGGGGGAGGGGCCTCAGGACATCGTGCTGGGGGAGGGGCCCCGAGACCTCGCACTGGGGGAAGAGCCCCGGGACGTCTCGGTAGGGGAGGGGCCCCAGGACGTCTCACAGGGGGAGGGCCCCCAGGAGCTCTCAGTGGGGGAGGGGCCCCGAGACGTTACCCTGGCGCAGCCCGAGAGCTTCCGCAGCGACCTGGAGCTGTCCGACACGCAGTCGGACGACATCGCCGAGTTGACGTCGGACGACTGCGACTCCCCGCACCCCAAGAGCTGCCGCCCTGCCTCGTCCGCCTCCCAGACCCAGGCCCCCTGCCGGGCGCTGAACCCCTCCACCGAAGGCCTTCACTGTCCCACCGGCAGTACCGTCGTCCTCTACATCTGAGGGACTCACCCCTGTGTCAGGACGGCACAAAAACTCCAAACTCAACGGACCTAACTAACAAAGCCGCCGCCGCCGCCACTGAAGACGTGGTCCCATAGCTTCCTCCCTTCGCTGTTATTGTCGGTTCCCCCGCTGCACTGTCCGAAGCCACAGAGGCTGCTCCGTACACGGCCGCCCGCCTTTTGTTCTGTGTTCCGGTTCTTCTGTCTTACGTGTGCACCTGTCTGTCAGTTGACCTCCGCAGCGAGTACGTTGTCGGGGAACTACCTCTGAGATTTATAAGATGACCTTTTATGTTTACTACTTGGTGCAAAATGCCTTGGCTTCTTAAGCAAAAAAACAAGAAAACAACACAAAGGAGGAAACAAGGTGTTGCTAAGCACAGTAGTGAGTGAAGGACGTGGGAGAATTAGTGTTGTGTTTCTGACAGGATGAATGAATGTGGGGCTTGTGTGTCCGACTAGTTCTTTATTTTATATTTTTGTATATTTTTTCCCCCTATTTATATGAATAGAATGATTGACGGGTGGTGTGCGTCAGTCTGCATGGTGTCTCGTGTGTGAGGTGTAGGACCACAGTGAACACCCCCCCCTGTCCCCATCTATCTGCTTCAAAGGTTGAAAAAAGAGAATGAAAGATGAAAGCAGAATAAACACACTCAATATTTTTTTGAGCACTCTCCGGCGCAGGGTGACGGGCGACCCGATCAATGGTTTAAACGAAATACAACTGTGAGAAAACGGAAGAAGTGGCAATTTAGTTCTGGTGTACTCCGACATAGTAATTTTTCTACAGTAAATCACCCTGAGAAAAAACCTGGAATTTAAGTACACTAATCCATTCCTCTCTCATTCTCGCTGAAAAAGTGTGTGGTGAAATAGGTTGGGGTGGTTACAGGAGAGCCATGCGTCAGGCGTGATTTCCCTGCGATGGTCCAACGCCAAACCAGTGGTTGATCAACAAGGCCCCATGAGATGATGATGTTATCATGAGCTGCTGACACATAAAGCCGCACATGGTGAATAACTGACTTCAGGCCTTACAGACGTTAGGGGGCTGATCCCCCTCTCACTGACCAACACAACACACACACACAAACCCACACACCAACCTGCCGTCCGACCCACTTGAATGTTGTTTGTAGACATTGTGTGTGTGTGTGTGTGTGTGTGTGTTTCCCCACTGTCATTTATTTTTAAATGAGCACTTGTGCACTTTATCAATTGTCAATGTTATGACCCACTGTCCATTGTCTTTGCGCTAAGCAAGTTTACTTGGATTCCAATCAAATGTCTGTGATAGGAGAAGAAAAGATTAAAGGGACCTTTTACAAAACAATACCACAAAGCCTCTTATGTTGGATGTAAACGTTTTTTTCCAAAAACAATATCTTGTCCTTTTAAATATTTAAATAAATGTAAAATATAACACATGATGTTTATCATGACCAATTTCAAAAAATAATTTTGTGTCAGATCAAGAAACCATCTTTCCATCGCATAAGGCAACTTCTTTGTCTGAATACGCTTTCAAAAAATGTATAACTCATTTTGGAATTAAACTTTTCAAATACTAACGCTGATTTATTTCCTAATCAACCTTCATTTTGGTTTATGGAGTTTATTTGATCCATAAAGGTCTGCGGGAATATCTTTAGCGTTGCAGAATTATCTACCCATACTGGGCATTGCTTGGCTTTATCTGTTTTTATGATACCTGTTACTGCTTGTTTTGACCTGGCCCTAGGAAGAAAACCCTACAAATCTTCCACAGATTAAAATTCAACTTCCTGAAAGAGATCTGATTTGTCGCCAAGAGATATGAAAACAGAGTTGTACTTGTTTGAAGTTTACAGTCTAGATAGATAGCAGTATGTAAGTGTTATCATGGGAGACGTTTAAGGACACTAAGGACTGTGAAAGAAATTGTGGACTTTTGGAAAATTCAATAAAATACTTTTGTTGCAACAAATGTGTTTTGAATTGTGAATGATACAGTAAAATTAAGCCTTTGCAGCTTGTGCAGCATTGCCCCCTGTTCCTAACTTAACCATAAACTATAGACTTGACTGCAAACTATAATATATGAATATAAAATCTAATACATTTTAAATATCAAAAATAGTAAATCATTTGAAAAAACAAAAAAATGCAATATTGAAAGACTGTGCACATTCGAAAACAATTCCACTTATAACATTCTTCTTGAAGGGCTGCCGTAAATGGAGGTCGTGAATACTTTTATTGCGACAAGGGTTTTCTTTGCCGTAAAGCAACAACGCGTACATAGAGGAAGGTTAAATTCGATACAACCGGGTAACAACAGGGTAAATATATATAATCATATGAACATAGAACTCCTTATTGCCGCATAATATGGGTTTCAATACGATGTGTGATAGATGCTAAGGTCGAAACTGCAACAATGTCTTATTGTTTAAAAACTGGATACAATAATAGATTGGTCAGATGTTAGCATCTTGTGTCAAGGGCTCCGAAGAGACTGACACTAGACGGTCGTATATAGTGTGCTTATCGTAATGAACTAATCAACTAATAGATCGGCAACATGTTTCTTTGTGTCTACAAAATCCTAAATAAGTTGTACAGTGTATTTGATCGACGCAACCCTGAACAGCAAGCTAACCTAGACAATGCTAACTGGATACATGATCCATAATAATACCCAGTCAGTATGATGGCTATGATGTATATGAAGAATTCACATACGTCTTTATCGCAGTATCACTTGCAAAGGGAGCCATTTAAAGTATATTTGATTATTCATTCTATTTTGTGTTACACTCAACGAATAGTTTACATTGGATGTACCTAAACGTTTCATGATATGCTCGTATGGCCTTTTTCAGCCTTTAGGAAATGTCTGTTTACCAGGGGTCCAGAAAAATAAACCTCGGTGCAACATACAAGCTCTTCATCTTCGCATTTTTGAGGGTCCACTGTGATATTATTGATGTGCACATGGAACTAGCAAAAAAACAGTTTGAATTCTGACCATGAATCCCTATAGACTTTTTTCATATCTCTCTCTGTCTGTCTCTCGCTCCCTCTCCTTCAGCAGCACCATGCCCTTCATAGACATCCAGTCCCGTCTGGGTATCGACCTGGACCGCTGGCTGCTGCTGCAGAGCGGCGAGCAGCCACACAAGCGGGCCGCCCGCTGCCACGCCTTCGAGAAGGAGTTCCTGGAGTGTGCTCATGGCATCGGCCAGACACGTGCAAAGGTCGAGTGCAAGCTGGAGATGGAGGACTTCTATGAGTGCATGCACAGGAATAAGACGGTAGGTTCCTCCGGAGCCAAAACAGTCAGTGTCCTGGCGTTACCATAAAATAATCTTGTTGTGAATAACATTGCAATTGTATAAATCAAATCTATTCTTTCATATATTGGCCGACATAGGAAGGCAAGAATTTTCCAAAAACCTATAAATACAAAAATACATTTAAATGCCCGTCCAACCCACAAGTATATAATGAATAATATAATATATGTTCGTATCTTGTGGGTTAGCCAAAGTTGAAGGTTGTTGGTATGCTTTCCCAGACCTAATGGTATACGTTGTTCTCAACATTTAGTTCAGAAAGCTTTCCTGATGAATAGGCCAAAGGGTTTAGTCTATCATGAGTCATTTCATTATCTTTAATTGTTCTGGCTAGTGACTTTCCCAATTAGAGTTGGAAATCCTAACTGTACAAAACGTCATATGATTCATAAAACATATTTAACCATGTTCTGGGGATTCCAATATGAATATGGAAATGATACACATTGCACGCATCATTCACTAATCACTAGGGTGATTTGGACAATTCTTCCAGAAACAATTAGTCAGCATTGGCAACTAAGCTGCAGTCTGGTGCAGACAGCCATGACTAATGATGTGTGTCCAAGCCTGCATCGCTCTGCCCCGATCCCGTATTGAAGCCCTGCAGCAAGGGGTAGAATGTAGGCCTGATAAGGGAAGGTCGACTCGAATAAATAGCTAATGGAAATAAAACAAATTCTCCTCTTTACCCCTCACCTGTCTTTCCTAACCAATCCTTCTGTTTCGTCCCCTCCTCTTGTGTCTCTCCCCTCTGCTCTCCTGCCTACAGCACAAGAAGCTGTATGACATCCGTCAGCAGCGAATCAAGATGGAGAAGGAGAAGTCGTACGTCACCCCATCACACCACACCGGCCAGCCGGACAACACCCCTTAGTAGACCACATCCCTAAGATCTCCCCAACGCTGTGTATTATACTTCAGATATCCATATTACTGGTCCAACCTGTACACATTTGCAAATAAATGTTATTATTGCCCCATGTCCTTCTCTCATATTTTTTTGCCCTGAATGGATATATGTCCTGAAAGAACGGTAACTAAATGAAAGCCTACAATTTTATATTATTATTATTATTATTATTATTACTACTATTGGTAGGTTTTCAACCCAAGGTGAATGTACACAAAGAAGCCTACCTTCCCGACATCAACTCATGACTTTTGCTCCTCAGAGTTGTGTTCTGTATAGATGGCTGATTATCGGATAGAACAACGACATTGAGTGACAAACATTTGGTTTGTAATTAATCCATGTATTCACAATATAAATGCCAGACCCTTTTTTTGGAATTGCTTGATGAATTAAGTTATATCTTATGGCAATCTTCCTGAACATTTGGTTCACCAATGCCTGTGCTGCATAAGGGAGCTTTGAATTTAGTGGGTTTGTTAACGATAATATTGCATTATTCATTTTAAAACGACTAGCGAAACGTTTGTACTGCAGTTACAAGCATTGCTACTTTTTTCCTTGAACAATTATATGCAATCACCCAATTAAGTTTTGCTTATAATATTGCAAACATTGTCTGTAGTAATGCAAGCTAGTTCAATGGTTATTCTCATACACCCTGTGGTGCCCACACTTTGCTGTGCTGTGTCGACCATTGCTTGGTCTACAATCTCTTTGCCCATGTTTTGTATAGTGCGAGCTACCCGAACACAGTTCATTAATTTAAAATAATAAAAGTCATCATTGTCAAATGGAAATCTATCATCATTCAACATTAAGTAATGTAACCTAATTCTGAATCATTTGTTAACCCTAACCCTAACCATCTCAGAATCCAATGACCCATATTCCAAGTCACGCAATGGATTAGTGACTAACCGCTCCCGGGAGGCCGTTAGAGCCCCGATGAGAGACTGATGGATCATCCTGGATGCTCTTTGACCTAGCATTCGATTACCAGCTTTTAACCAGCTCACCGCTGTGATTAACGAGAGCGACCCACTTCATTTCACCACAAGATGGCGTTAGAGACCAATCTCTGATTCCTGAAGTGAGGTCAACGCCTATACATTTGTAAAGTTCTCAGTAACATATTGCCTGCAATGCGTATGTGGACCCAGATCCATGTAGGACCTCGAGTCTACTTCTTATGGGGAAAATTAAGAGACCTAGGCCTATGAAATCAAAATAGGTATCGATTTTCCATTGGGTTGTGGGCTCATTCAACAGACAACTGAACAGGTTACGGTGCTTTCACATCATCTCCTTTCAACATCCAATCATTCCTTCTGGATTCAGTGATCACGAGATTCCTGGCTGACAGCCTTATCGAATTTAGTCACGTTTAGTCAACAAGTCATGGTCACTGATAAGGGGAACCGAGTTTATTTGACATGCCCTGCATTTTCTGTAGGTCTGCACTGACCGTCTCCCTGAAACCCCTCAATTCAGCAGCACCACTCATCGTTTAAACTTGAACTCTTTGGCAACCTTGCAGTATACTCTAATGGTCAACAAGTGTTCACCCAGCAGTCAGTATTTCCGTTACATTAATGTTATGTTTGATTACATAGGCAGCCTAACTGTCAGTCGAGCAAAAACACAGAATATGTCTGTTATTGCTGTTGAGACTTTCGTAAAAGTATTTTTTAACCCTTGTAATCAATTTGATGCAACATCGCTCTCCTCCAGCACCAGATGTGAGGCGGGGTGAAAGGAGAAAGAGGAGGGGGGGGGGGGGGGGGGGGGGAGGGGGGTGTATTGGTAGCTGGATGTGAAGATTAAACACCGAGATTAATACGATATTATGCTTTGAAAGCAAACAGGCCATCCTTGGCTGTTTACACACACACACACACACACACACACACACACCCACACACACACACACACACACACACACACACACACACACACACACACACACACACACACACCCCCGCACACGCACACGCACACGCACACGCACACACACACACACACACACACACACACACAGGGATTTTTTTTCCTCGGTGGTGATGTTGGTCCAATTGAATGAGCACCCTTTTCCAGATATTGCGTGAACGCCCCTTTTCCTCCGTAGAGAGGGTCTTCCACCGGTTGGCGGTGCAGAGCCACGCGGGCAGGGTTACGGTATTACAGCCTACACCCGAAATTCAATTTTCGCGACCGTTTAAACACTCAATAGCAATGGGTTGAGCGATGTTAGACCCTTGATAAATACTATATTCAAGAGGAGGTGGCGGAGAGCAGGGCTCGGAGCTGGTGGGGGTTGGAGGCAAGAAGAAGAAGAAGAAGAAGTGAAAAGCGGAGAAAAAGGAGACGGCCGGGGACGAGAGGAAGAGGACTATAGACAGCCATTACCGGATTTCCTTCACGGTGATAAAGCTGCGTTTAATCGTCCCGGGCGTAGAGCAAAATCGGTTCACGGTTCAAGTTGAAATCAGCTCGTTAAACCGTGTAGGCTATCCGTGATTCGGTGCAGCGTGGACGGCCACAGTGCAGACAGCATCCCGGGGTCTCAGTCACTCTCACACCAGACGGTCAGAGCTGTTGTACTGCTGGTCCACCACGGTAAGTGTCTACATCTCTAGTCCACGTCGGCGGGACATTATATATTCCTCCACCTTACAATAGGGTGCATTATATTCCAATGCCAAGGCTATTTCTTTGGGGAACCGGCGGCGTGTTGGTCATCAAAATGAGGGGTTGTATTTGTTCCCCAGTGAGCGGTGTTACAACCCTTCATCAATAGGCTAACCAAACCCATCATATAACGTGTTGATCACCACATTAAATGGATGTAAACCATGGCTTTGCCTTGACCCCTCGTTGCTGACATGGTGTGTAAAACATAATATTCAATTGTGAGAATAGGCTCAACCGATCCCGTGTTTTTTTTTAAATCGTCCACCGGAACAGCTGATGCACATCGTGGACTAGCTATTTTTATTTGGCCCTTCAATGTGTTGACGGATCAGACTGAAAAAAAACATTGGCGCTTTTGTTGACACCGGCATCCTAAATGAATGATGTAATTAGTTAGTTATCCAATCGGCGGAGTGGACAAAGAGAGCCATTGGTGTGGGAGCTAGTCTGACTGACGGACTGTCTGTCTGACTGTCCATTTCTACACTCGACCCCCTGATGTCCACTCATGCATCCTGTGTTTCCGCTTCATATGAATCCACTGACTCCGGTTTCTTGCATTCCAGGCGTTGCCAGGCCGACTGTGCAAAACCGCGGAGGCAGCATTCATCATTTACACGTTTATCCAGCGTGCTTTAGGTCTAGGGCGATTCGTGTTAGATTTTTCCCACCACTAAATACATTTTAGCACGTCTAGACCCACTCTGCTTATGTGTCTCCCATGATCAGTGTCCTGTCCACACACACTGCCACTGTCTTTAGTTTTCCACCAGCCACAACTGACTACTGAGTGGGCCCACCAGTTATTATGCAAGGTGGGGTGAGAAAACACCAAATCAGCGACAACGATCCCCCACCGATTTGCACCAGATGGTCAGATGGATGTAGCCCCCCCTTCACGCTTTCACGCGCATGACAACAACGTTTGAGGAGGCAATCCATATATTCAAATTCACCTTCACTGCTGTAATTGAGAATCACGTCCTCGATTTAAACCACCCTCACGCGATTGGTTGGAGGTCTGTCGCTGGGTTTCTCTCTGCAGATGGCCATATAGCTGCTGGTCTCCCCACCATATTGTTGTAGCTGGGGGTGGGCGGCCATCCAGGGGGGTCTATAAGACTGTTCAGAGTCGTGTGCATGAACAATGCATTTCAGGCGGCTTCTCTTGTATTGAGCCTAGCAGTATACTATAATGAGGGCACTGTGGATCTGGATCATTGATGATTAGAATCTCACGCTTCTGACTTGGTGAATCAGTGTACTGTGTCTATTGTAAATAGAGTCCAAAGAAGTAAAAATGTGTCCTCTTTGTGTCTACTTGATGTTCAGCTGACCCAGTAGCCACAGATCGGAGTGTGTGTGAGTAGAGTTGACTCAGTCCTCAGCTCTTTGGTATGCAGGGAGCATCTTCAAGGAGGAGACAAGTCAGAAAGCGACATTAAAAAGGGTGGCAGATAGGGAGAGGTAGCGGGCGTGGTAATAGAGAAGGAAGAACAGAGAGGGAGAGATGAAGAGCGATCAATGAAGACTAACATCGGAGAAAAATAAAAAAGGAGGAGGGAGAGGGAAAAAAGTTACGGAGGCAAAATGACAGAGGGATTGAGATGAAAGGGAAACAGAGAGAATTGAGAACAAACTTTGGATTCTCATGAAACCTAATGCAGTTTTGCTGCATTATCATGGATTTGAGAGTGTAAAGGAAGCATCTTAGAAGCAATCATGCCTTTTCCTACACTCTTGCTGATGTACAGGATAGTGTTTTCTGGAACAGTAAATATCTTAGGTGCCTCTCATAACCTGACCTTTTGAGTAGTCACATTGTTTAAATCACATTATGCTTGTTGAAGAGACGTTATTGATCCAATAATCTCCCTCTCTCTCTCTCTCTCTCTCTCTCTCTCTCTCTCTCTCTCTCTCTCTCTCTCTCTCTCTCTCTCTCTCTCTCTCTCTCGCTCCCTCTCTCCCTCCCTGGGTGTGTGTGTGTGTGCTGTGTGTGTGTCTGTGTCTATCTCGCTTTCTCTCTCCCACCCACTCAGCCTGTTTCTGTTGAGTACAACATCTCTTCAGACCTTTGACAGCAAGCAGAGTTTGCAGTTTGCATGCAAATACACACCCTGTGTGTGTGTGTGTGTGTTTGTGTGTTTGTGTGTGTGTGTGTGTGTGTGTGTGTGTGTGTGTGTGTGTGTGTGTGTGTGTGTGTGTGTGTGTGTGTGTGTGTGTGTGTGTGTGTGTAGTAGTCACTAGCATATTCATTCAGGGAGTTTTCTCAGGCTTGCTCATTATGGCTGTAGGAAAGCTACACTGAGCATAAGGCCTGTAGCTTGAAGAAGAAAAATAGGCCAGCCAACTAGTCCAACAATGTAAGTACCTACCCTTACTACTCAATATGTTATGGGGTGGGAAGTTAGCTACATGGTGCGTAAGTTTGCAAACAAGCGAGCAAACCTAAATCAAATGTATGAAATGTCCACTTATTTCCCATAATCTTTCTAAGGTTGAAGTTGATATTGGTATGTGGGTGAGGAGCAGATCCACCCACCATCAGTCATGCCTCAGGCCTTTCAATGAGGTTACTTCAACAAGAACCACCCCACTCAGCGCAATCTGCTCTTCTAGCCCATTCATCTTTAGACCTCAAGCGCCCCTTCTCCAGCCAGAATGGCCGTTAATGGCCACAGTTTAATATTAAAAAGCTGAGAGTGAGCTGCATTACAAACAAGCTCACAGAACACAAGTTCACAAGTTGAGGACGCTGCTGGTTGAATAGACACACAAAGCCCTGAGTGAGAGGACTATAGGGTTTCCATATAAAACAGGATCCATTATGATCGTTGAAGTGATTTGAAGGTCCAAATTGATCCTATTAAAATGCAAAATATTGAACTTCAACTTTTCATGAAATGTTTTTTTTATTTGTCAGGGAGTCAGATACACATACTACTCACACAGTTTCTTAAGGGTTAGGGTTGGATACACAATTCACAGATTTTGTGTTAAATGGACAGTATGAAGCTGTATTTAAACTTACGTCATCAATTAGGGTTTACGATGCTGGATACTGGCTGGACTGGGGATTTGATCGTAGTTGTTCTCCTGCTCTCATTTGACAGTTGATACTTTATAACTATCAAGTCATCCTATAATCAGATCTTATTAAATTATAGTAGCTTGACATGGGCAATTAACACCTCGACTAGTTTATCATATCAACATGAATTAGAATTATGTCTTAAAACCTTTTTCGTAATGAAAGGTAAGTAGTGGGCTTTCATACAATATTTCATGCATGAATAGCACCAAACATATTTATAATACATCACTCTTATCATTAGCTCACACTTAATATCCATTTATAATACATAATTTACACAGAAATTCAAATAATTGTAATAATTGTGAAAGATTTCTCCAACTGTGGAAGTCTTTGCTCTTGGTGCAGAGAGTTCTGGAATACCATTCCGGAATACAAAACAATACTATGAATGGCTATGCATATTCTTATTTTCTCGATGCTTGTTTCTATCTGTGTCCACCTTTAGCTTTCTGTTTCTTTGTCTCCTATTCTCTCTCTCTTGCTCTCTCCCTCTGTCTCTCTCTCGGGCTGTCCCTCTCTATGTTTGTGTGTGTGTGTGTGTGTGTGTGTGTGTGTTTGTGTGTGTGTGTGTGTGTGTGTGTGTGTGTGTGTGTGTGTGTGTGTGTGTGTGTGTGTGTGTGTGTGTGTGTGTGTGTGTGTGTGTGTGTGTGTTTGTGAGGGTGTGTGTGTCTCCCTCATTCTGTCTTGCTAGTTCTTGTCCGGTCAGTATTTGTCTCTATCTCTCTGTTGGCTGTCGGTCAGTCTGTCCCTCTTCTCTAACTTTCACTCTCTCTCTGTCTCATTGTTGTTCTCTCTATTGCTGACTGTGCCTTTGTTTTTGCCCCTTTACCTTTAGTGAGTGACACTCACTTTCGTTAGTGTCAACCCCTCCCCCCCCCCCCCCCCCCCTCAGAGATGACAGATATAAATCAAGCTACATATTTTCTGTATCCATATACGGTTTGATTCTAACCCCTGGAACACCAGCCAAGATATGTGTGTGTGTGTGTGTGTGTGTGTGTGTGTGTGTGTGTGTGTGTGTGTGTGTGTGTGTGTGTGTGTGTGTAATAAACAGAATGAAAATAGGATTGTGTGTGAGTCAGAGTGGATGCTACTAGAAATCAGTTTGTATGTTTAATTACAGAGGCTCTGAATGTTACTGTGGAGTGTGTGTGTGTGGGGGGGGGGGGGGGGAGGGGGGAGGTGTGGGGAGTCTAATCAGAAAGGATATTATTACGTCATTATTTCATCCATCCCCTGCCCTCAGATTCTGCTGGTAGACTTCATCTTCAAAGCCCCTTCATCCTTTTATACCGGCACCGCAACCAGCCATAATGACACAGTGTGCCTCCAAAGCCTCCATTCTGGCTCTATTTATAAAACCGCTAGTTGCAGTGCCTCCATGACCCTGCGCGCACACAGCAGGGAAACAAAGAGATCCACAGACATGTCCAACACATGGATTACACAAAATATTAAACACTGGCCTGAAAACATAAAGAGACACACACACACATTCACACGGAACAAACCAAACACAGACACGCTGGCCGGGAAACCACAGGGGATTCTTCGGACGGCTTTAACCTCTTCTGAGTGCCGTTGCCTAGGAGACGTGGGGGTTCAGGAAGTGTGGCTTGCCAGCGGTCCAGGAGAAGAGGAGGGGTCCTTTTTGCAGAACCGCGGAAAACCTATAAATACAGGATCATCAGGAACCAGACAATCCTCAGCCTCACGGTTATTATTCCCATCAGACCTTGAGTTGAGAAGGCCATCTTCTGCTTTAAACGACGGCCCCCTGCTCCGAGAGGGGCCGGAGCCACTGGGCATGGGGGGCCAGAGTGCCCCGCGGTTGGAGCTCCTCTTCTGCCAGCAGAGCGTCTTGGCAGGTCTTGGCCATGTTGCTAAGGCACAAGGCCCACACTGTTTAGTTGCTATGTTAGTAACTTGGACGGAGCATCTCTTTTCTCCAATCAATCCAACTAATTGCTTAAGTTGCTGTCTGAAAATGTGTTTTCAGGTTTTTTCCCCCCAAAAAAAAACATTGCCTCCCTGACCGTTTAAAAGAGATAAAAATCAATGCATCCGCTCGCTAGCAGTCATGGTCTTAACATGCTGTGCACACCTCACACCTTGGGATTGCAATGTGTTTGCAGAAGTCTAAATAGATTGTGTTGCGTCACAAGACCCAAGGTCAGGATTATTGAGCTCTTCTCTGATCGATGGTATCACCCCCAGACCCCCCTCCCCCCGATCCAGCTGTTCAGACAGACAAGAAGACAGAGAGGAAGGCAGACGGTCTGACAAGCATTCGATCATGAAGTAACCCAGACACTATATGGTTCTCAATACTCTTGCCTGAAGGTACTCGGGTCTCTCCTTCAGTTCCTTTTTCATAACTCGAGAACACATGTATGTAGTAGTAGTAGTGTGGTTACCATGCTATAAGTCATGTGTGTTGAAGAGAAAGAGTTGGCAGCAATAGATCAGATGTAAGGGTTAAGGGTTTTAAGGAAAGTTAAGATCAAGTGTGTTATAACTTTGGGTATTTTGGTCCAATACCTCTTTGTTTATATTGTGGTTTATTCATGGTTTATTCATTTATGATTTCCCTATAAAACATTTAACCCAGAAATGACTTGACATTCATTATTTACTTCGGCTAGAAATGTACAATGAGGCTATAGGATCAAATGTATGACAATTTACTTCCACATGTATAGGCTCATATCATAATGTTTAATCCCTATACAACTATAGTGTGCGTGTGTGTGTTTGTGCGTGTGTGTGATGTGTGTGTGTCTGTGTGTATGTCTGGCTACCTGTGTAGGAGAGATTGTATTTGAATCCGTACGTGTATGCGCGTGTGTTTTTTTTCAGTGTACCAGGGGGGTAGTTGTGGAAACAGTTTCTTCCTCTATTGACCCAGTGTGGGTGTATATAAATAGAAAAACACATATAGCTGATGTTTCAAGTATTACCTCTGATCCGTCTCCTCTGTTACACTCTCTTGCTGTCTATCTCGTATACTTGTTCTCACCTGTCACTCTCTGTTTCGATTGGCTAATTGTGTCTCTTTTATTTCCTGAACTGTTCTATATACCTCTCTGGCTGACCTTATCTCATCTCACATCATTGTTTCAGGTTTAGATTAAGAGTGACCTCTCCATACATTTATTTACGTACCAATGCAAAGCTGTTTATTTTTTTGATATTGACGGGATTTTGCCAAGGTATATAACTGTTTTTCAAGATATAAAAGAAACCCTTGCTGGCCAGAATCTTAAACTTTGTGTGAGGGAAAACATTATTTTTCAAAATTATAAATCAGTTCAATGCCCCCTCTCCACACCAACAATAGTTTCTGTATAGTATTTCTATTGACCGAACCATCTCTTCTTTGTTTGTCTCCACCACACGGCTGTTGTTTAGCAACACTGTTCTCCCCTGAAGCCCTTGACGCGTCACTGTCTAGTACAGATCTCATTCGCTGCCGTCTAGACGTGATGCAGTGAATTGTTTAGTCCAGTTCTTCCTCAACCTCATCCTTGTTTTATAAATGCTACCGGTATTGTGATGTAACCTAGGTGACCTTTAGCGGCGACATTCTTGTGTATTATTCAGAACCCCTGCGTGATTACAGCCTATTCCCGGGATGAATTATGGAGTGTTTCCACTTAAACTCTTTTTCCTCTCCTCCTCTTCTACTCTTTCCATTCTTGTCTTTTCACTCTCATTTACCTCTCTCCCTCGCCTCTTCCCTTTCTATATTCTTCACCTCTCACTCTCTCTCCATCGCTCCCCCATCACCATCTTCCTCTCCCCTGCACTCCTCTTTCTCACTCCCACTTTCCCGACATATCCATCATCTCATACCTCCTCCTCCTACACTTCCTCCCCATTATCCTTATTCTCCTCCTCCGGCTCCTCCTCCTGCACTTCCTCCTCCTCCTCCTCCTCCTCCTCCTCCTCCTCCTCCTCCCCCTCCTACACTCCCTCCTGCTCCTCCTCCTCCTGCACTCCCTCCTCCTCATTCTCCCTCTGCTCCTCCCCCTCCAGCTCCCCCATCATGGAGTCATCGGACGAGGAGACGCTGAGCGAGCGCTCCTACGTCAGCGGGCGCTCCCTCCGCAGCGAGCGGTCGGGGGGCTCCCTGTCCCCGTGCCCCTCGGGGCCCCAGGGGGGCCCGGCCGGGAGCACCCTACCCTGGAACCTGGCCAAGCACGAGAGGAGGAAGAGGAAGAGCCAGGACTCTGTGCTGGACCCGGCGGAGCGGGCGGTGGTGCGCGTGGCAGGTGAGAGAGAGAGAGAGAGAGAGAGAGGGTGAGAGAGAGAGAGAGAGAGAGAGAGAGAGAGAGAGAGAGAGAGAGAGAGAGAGAGAGAGAGAGAGAGAGAGAGAGAGAGAGAGAGAGAGAGAGAGAGAGAGAGAGAGAGAGAGAGAGAGAGAGAGAGAGAGAGAGAGAGAGAGAGAGAGAGAGAGAGAGAGAGAAATGGAATAGATACTCAGAGTTTTCTGCTGTGTTGCTCTTCCAGGCTAATGTGTGTGTGTTAGTGTGTTTGTCTGTCTTGGCGGAGTGGATATGTGTCATTAAGCAAAATAACTATTTTCAGATCTTCTCAGAAATTAAATTGTGTTAAATCTATTTTATTATTTTCATTTGTTAAGCAGAGGAGTATCCAAACAGTCTCAAATTGCACTTGTTTTAAATCCACTAGATTATCTTGGTTGAGAAGAGATGTTGAAAGACGATTATTTTTTACTGGCCTATTCCCGGTCCTTGTGGCTTGGGATTTGGGTGGTAGGCTTGCAGTACAGGTTTATTGTATTGGTTGGCATTCAATTACTGATTGATTTAAAGTCCCATGGGAGTCCTCAGGCACGTGGCCCTGCAGCCTGCAATCAATAAACGTGACTGTTCTCGGAATGAGAAGCATGCGGTCCATTTGAAACGCATACCTGATATAAATCTCAAAGTAATACCTATTTTTGTCCATTACGTCATAATGTAATAAGTGAGTGAATAAGTGTATAAATTCATTGCATAACAGTATCAAAGGCCAGTGTTGGTTAATGTCACTAGGCTGGTTAATGTCATCTGCGTTATATACTTCATGCTCTTATCTTATATAACGGTCATTATTCAGCGTGAATGCTGCCATGCAGATGTAGTACTGACATTATAGTGTACAGCCTTTCTATTGTCCTCCATCTAATCTCTCGTGATGGTAATCCCTGGGATGTCGCCCCTTTACACCCCTCCTCACTCACCCATAAACAGGGGCAGAGGTCAAAGTTCATGGTTCCCCCCATTCCATTGCTCAAATGCCCTTCATTGGTAATCTTTCCCGTTTTCTATGTTCCATCCGTACATCCGATGAGCACGTCCAATCCATCCACCCCTGCCTGTCCATGAGTGACCCTTCCTCCAGGTCTCTTTCTTCCTGCTCTGCATCCCTTCCTCCGCAGTAACATTAGTCTGGGTGATGTGAGGAGAAATGTAGGTTGGATCCCTCTCTGGGGCGACCAGTACTCTGCTGGCGTAACGGGAGCCTGGGAGTATTAGCGCAGCAGCCTAAAAATAGGATTAGCTGGTTCATTTTTGGATTGTTCTTTGAATGGTTACATGGACACTGGGTTTCGTCTCATCCAATTTTCTTTTGATGATATACAAGCAGTTGATACTTGGCACTGCATTGCCTTGAAGAACGCACACATGGGTACACGCACGGACACACACACACACACACACGCACGCACGCACGCACGCACGACGCACGCACGCACGCACAAACACACACACTCACACACACACACACACACACACACACACACACACACACACACACACACACACACACACACACACACACACACACACACACACACACACACACACATAGGGAATTATGTGATTTGAGTCCTATCAAATCCTACAATGAGATGTTTATAGCATTGACCTTCGTCCATTGGGATTATTGGGATGTGACTGGAGGCTGGAGCTGGTGGAGGATGGAAGTGAGGATAGAGTGAGCGGATAGTGGTGGTGGAGGACAGATTGAGGGGGTCGTAGTGGTGGAGGTGGTGGTGGAGGACAGATTGAGGGGGTCGTAGTGGTGGAGGTGGTGGTGGAGGACAGATTGAGGGGTTCATAGTGTTGGAGGTGGTGGTGGAGGACAGATTGAGGGGTTCATAGTGTTGGAGGTGGTGGTGGAGGACAGATTGAGGGGTTCATAGTGTTGGAGGTGGTGGTGGAGGACAGATTGAGGGGTTCATAGTGTTGGAGGTGGTGGTGGAGGACAGATTGAGGGGGTCGTAGTGGTGGAGGACAGATTGAGGGGGTCGTAGTGGTGGAGGTGGTGGTGGAGGACAGATTGAGGGGTTCATAGTGTTGGAGGTGGTGGTGGAGGACAGATTGAGGGGGTCAAAGTGGTGGAGGTGGTGGTGGAGGACAGATTGAGGGGGTCGTAGTGGTGGAGGACAGATTGAGGGGGTCGTAGTGGTGGAGGTGGTGGTGGAGGACAGATTGAGGGGTTCATAGTGTTGGAGGTGGTGGTGGAGGACAGATTGAGGGGTTCATAGTGTTGGAGGTGGTGGTGGAGGACAGATTGAGGGGTTCATAGTGTTGGAGGTGGTGGTGGAGGATAGATTGAGGGGGTCGTAGTGGTGGAGGTGGTGGTGGAGGACAGATTGAGGGGTTCATAGTGGTGGAGGTGGTGGTGGAGGACAGATTGAGGGGGTCGTAGTGGTGGAGGTGGTGGTGGTGGAGTGAGTAGGGGTGGAGGTGATGGTGTTGGAGGGGTTGATTTGAAGACAAGGCCTACTTTAGAGATGTGGATGGAGGTCAGCAAGGGGTCAGGGGAAGGTCAGTTACTGCTCTCATGGTCAGCATGAGGATGGCAGAGATTATACTAGGTGTGTGTGTGTGTGTGTGTGTGTTTTACCTTGGGCATGTGGTGTGTCTGTGCTGTGCGCCGTATTTGAGTGTGAATCTTCATTGATAAGAGTGTTTTGGTTGTGCGTGTGTAAGTATGATGAAATATCATTTGTAACACATTCTTCGGTTTATGATGATGTCTCTCGTGGTTGGAATCAGTGTGTCCATCTGTTCTAGGGTTAGGGTCACATGACACACGTGACATGCTAGAGAGAACTTCCTGTCACGTGTGAAGCATGTTACATTTGATTTCAAAGACAAAGTGATTAGGGTGGTTGTGATTATCAATGGGTATGTTCATGCATGTGCTCATTTCCTGTATTCAGTTATTATGTGTTTATGTCCCCAAAGGAAAAAATCTGAGGAATGTGTTTATGAAAAAGGTCCTGACCAAATTATCCTAAAGCGTCTATATACTCTGAGTCATTCAGCGATGAATTAGGATTAGTTTAGCTTAGTTCAGTTCTGCTGATGAAGTCGTTCCGTGAAAACAACTTTATAGTCTCAGGGCTACTCAAGGACGGTGGTTCATGCATAGCTGCGGTCCCTCTGTGTGTGTTTGTCTGTCTCCAGGCATGCATGTTGCACACCCAAATCCACACCCAGGCACAATCGCTCAAGTACACAAACACAAACACACACACACAAACTCACTGCTTGGTTTTAGTCCCCCTGGTGGTCATGCTTGAGGTGTTATGGCCGCCTGTGAGTTAATTAGCGATGGAGTAACAGCACAACAATTTTTTTTTACAGATGACTTGAGGTTTTCCACTCCTCTGGGTCGGACATGTGGCTCTCTGGCTGTTGTGTAGCCGAAACGCACAGCTGTGCTACTGTGCTCATGCAAAGTTTTACATGTATGTGTGTGTGGGCGCATGCGTGCGTGCATGTGTTTATGTTAGTGTGTGTGTGTGTGTGTCAGTGTGTGTGTGTGTATGTGTGTATGTGTGTTTGCCGGTGTTTGAGTGTGTTTGATGATGATGAATAGAGATGGAGATAGAGAGATAATTCGGTTGGTAAGAGTGAGGAGAGCAAGCGAGAGATAGAGAGGGTAGGGAGTTGCGGTTTGAATCAACCCTGAATGAGAGCTAATTAAAGTAAATAATGGATTAAAAGGAGAGAGAGAGAGAGAGAGAGAGAGAGAGAGAGAGAGAGAGAGAGAGAGAGAGAGAGAGAGAGAGAGAGAGAGAGAGAGAGAGAGAGAGAGAGAGAGAGAGAGAGAGAGAGAGAGAGAGAGAGAGAGAGAGAGAGAGAGAGAGAGAGAGAGAGCGCGAGAGAGATGGACTGGAAGGCTTACAGAGAGGAGAAAGGCTTCGGTCAATGGGACGTGATTCTGGCTGACGGGCAACACCTCTTGGCTGAACCAATGATTTTAGACTTGACTGCCAGGGATAAAATAATGTTACACTTTCATTCCCTGAACAATAAGTGCCAGCTAGCTTATTTACAGAGCGGCTTCTCTCAACATCTTTTAATGCTGCGTGGTCATCTTTAAAATGAAAGAAATCAGTGAACACTGTTTCCAGGGCAGTTCTTAACTAACAGGATAGATATTAGCCATTTACTGTATGTTTCCCATTTGTCACAGTTCACTGGGACTGAAATTAAAAAGAGCTCAAATTTGCATTAAGATAACATTTTGTAGCAGTGACTCAAATCCCTGCTTAATCAAATGATTATACTGTGTAAATATAAAAGCCGATTACAAATCTCATTGGACTCTTCCGAGTAATAATTAGAGATAAATGAAATAAGCTGAATTAAGTGTGAATTTCAGTTTCTAAGCATAGTTTCATTTCTCCAAATGTTATTCTTAAATACTATCCTTTTTTTGTACGGTGGCATCTAATAGCGACTCTGTACAAAACCAGAGAAGTACAACAGCACGGGATGTCAGTACTGTACCACTGTGTGTTATTTACATAATGCTTCCCTTTGTAACAGCTGAACGTTGTTCATTATATCTCCTGTTTGTTTAGTTTTATCACTTTGACCTCGATTCCATTGAGACGGACAATGGAATCTTGGAGAAGGAATCTTTGGGGAGAGAATTCTACAAAATGGAAAATAAAAGGAGTTCTCAGATTGATATTGATAAGGAGTGGGCAAAACTTCAGAACTGATAGGCCATAGCTTCATTGAACTAGTCTAGTACAATGGATAGTAGATTCATAGTGCACAATGCATGTGCTCAAAGGATTTCCACATATCCGTTGTTGATTAATGTCTAAAGAAAAACCTCTTAGTACTTTGAAATACAATATAATGAAATACAAACATACATCATCTATCAATATAAAAATATCATCACGTATCGTCTTATGAAACCAAATATACATTTCTTTATAGATTAAAGTGAACAACCATGAACGATTGTGATGTAATGTGTTCCAGAAATGCAGTGTGTGTGTGGGTTTGTGTGTGTGTGTGTGTGTGTGTGTGTGTGTGTGTGTGTGTGTGTGTGTGTGTGTGTGTGTGTGTGTGTGTGTGTGTGTGGAAGTGTGTGTGTGTGTGTGTGTGTGAAGAAAGTGGTGACGGTGGCAAGTCAGTGATGCTGGAGCGCATGAGGACCTCGAGACGCTGTGGGCTGCCATGTTGAGGTCTCGGCTACACTGCCTGCACAAATATATTTCCTCCAGGCAGCTGAACGGCCTGCCCGACTCCCCAGGGAGGCCGATCACTCTCTGCTTTATGGTTGCCCTGGTTACAGCCCCCTCCTCCCCCTGTACCCGTTCCCATGGTTATATAAAGAGCAGGGTAAGAAATGGTGTGGAACCAAACTGTAGAAATAAAGGGAGAAAAAACAACAAATAGGCCGAGAATAAGAGAAAGAGACATGGAGTTTTAATATAGGGAAGAAGAAAGGAAGAGAACAAGTGTCGGTCAAGGAATAGAGAGATTGAAGAGAAGAAGAGGATGAGAAGATATAGACAGACAAAGATAGGAGGCGCTGGGAGGGGTGAAATTAGGGCAAAGTGACTGATGGGGGAAAAGTTGAATGGGAAAAGGATCCTCATTGAGACAAGACCAGGAGACATGAAGTTTTAAGTTCAGTGGAGCAAGCTAGTCAGAGTTCATAAAATAGATCAAGTATTTGCTGAAATAGAGAGTGGTTGCTGACGGATTTTGATTTTCTGGATATAAAAAGCAGACAATATTGCAGGATTCACACACATCTATTTGGATTGCTGCCTCATTCTCACAGATTTCTTTTCAGCAGCTCAGAGTGACCTGGATTGTAATGCACTGAGTCTGTGACACAAATGTCATGAGAGCTTACATCCCCTCGCTAATATGCAGGGAACGATGCAGAACTATTACATCAGAACCCTATTGATGTTTTATCCTGGTAATACAAACATGAATATTTAATTTAGACTTGTGGGTTCCGCTGTGTCAGGTTTGGCCCACAAAGCGGCACATTTCCTGTAAGTAAAATAGTGCAAAGTGGTGGGATCATCGCAGACAGCACTCAACCGCTTTGATGATTAATGTGTTCATTTGAGTGCATATGCTTCAGATGTATATGCCAGTAATGCAACACAATTTAGTATAGCATTAGGTTCTGGAACAAATTTAACATGTAGTATCTATTTTCCTCCAGCAGGTGGAAGTGTATCTCTCGTACGGGCAGTCCCCACATTGCGTGTCTCACACTGATGAAACTTCTTGGTTCTGAAGATATAGTTTGAGTTGTGTGTATTCATTCACTATACTTCAGTTTGCAGTAATACAGTATTTTGTCAACCCCATCGGTTTTCTCATTGCAGTGAGATGTCATGGTTAACGACATCATCATTGTAATGAGATTGTTATTTGAATGAGTGGCGGTAATGTTGTAAGTCAGCTCTTTAAACCAGAGGTTAAAACGTTGTCCTTTCTTTTTTCCGCTTGGTGTTAAGACCTTCATGAAATAATTATTTACATAGTAGTGTGTCACCTGGTATTTTGTGTTATTTTGGTGTATCTCTGTATCTCAGTACTCTGCCCTGCACTGTTTGTTATTGTGCTTTCTATGTTTTGTCCTGCCAAGTTTCTACAAATGCAAGTTAACTTAAAGCTATAATCTGGTATTGGGGATCCAATGGTCCTTTTTGTACAGTTGAACACCACCCATGCACCTTTAAATGGTCCCTTTTAAATACTAATTATTCAATTAATTAATAATTAAACTGTAAAGCACTGTATTCGCTCTCCATTTCTCTTTCTCTCTGCAATACTTTTGTAGTAGGGAGACATCAACTGGGGGAGAGTTGAAAGGCAGACATAGATGGGCTCTAGTGACTAGAAGGAACACATAACTCCACTGAGAACAATGTTGTTCTCTGATGATAGGATTGGATCAGTTTCAGATTCAGATTCCCATGACTTATTTTTCTTACCAGAGGAAATTATTTTTTACAGTCGTTTAATTCAAGCCAGAAACATCAAAGTAAATAGAAAATAACAAACACAACGACCAATATAAACCGAAATTTCAGCATAAATAGAATCTCGATTTAGACCTATATTAAACTGTAAAAGAAACTAACGTTTTCATATCATCAGATTATATCCTCAATTACCTTGTAATAAATCAATCAAGTATACTTTTTGTGTGTGTATGTGTGTGTATGTGTTTAAGTGTGTGTGTGTGTCTTCTTTGTTCATCCCTATTTAACAAACAGTTGCACTAATGAAACAGTTCATGTGTGCCTGTGTGTGTGTGTGTGTGTGTGTCTGGACGGCGCTTATATAACCTTGCCCTATTACAATCCCAAATGATTGGGTCCCAGTGCCCTCATTTGATTAAGTTGATATGACACACGCTTCCAATGATCCCCCGTGCACACAGAGGCATGCTGGATTTGATATGAGGTTATGTTCCTAAATCGTCCAATCTCTTGGTAGACACAACAAAGCCCCATCAGAGACACTATCACATGGGTTGTGGGACAGTTGCCCTCTGGATGGATCTCTGACCCCTGATGGCTTTAGCTGCTGATGAGCGGAGGCTCCAGCATAGGGCAGCACAGTGCTGAGCAACCAGGGGACAGGCCGTCCCAGTTGCTCGTTGATGACATCAGGGTGATCAAAGTTTGTATAACATATTGATTGTAATCAAATCACACACCAGCATCCAATTTTGTTTGTAAATATAAATTAAACTCAATTAATCTATTGCCAATAAATGTCCAATAACACAGCTTTCAACAAAAAGTACTTAAAATATAACACTTCTTGGCTTGTCATGTCTGCGTCAGTAAAACATGTGGCTGGGCGTGTCCTGAGTCCCCCCGTTTTTGATGTGTTTTAGCTAAAGGTTATAAAGGATATAGTGTGTTTTGGGTATTTTCCGTAAGGGTAAGGTTTACATAATAGTAATCATAGTGTCCGATTATCCTCTGGCTTTCTGTTGCTGGTATAAACTGCCCGATAGATCCTGATATCTATTAGGCAGATATATGCAAGTTTCAAAATCCACATTTTAATTTTATTTTAGCAATATATATTTATATATATTTTTTTCTCCAAATTGTTTCACTTGTGTTCTGCCTTTTCCTTGTGAGTCCTGATTTCATTAGGTCAGAAAACACTAAGGGCTACCATGAGGGCTACACGTATACCTGCGCGGCAAACTTCTACCACCGGGGGGCGCTACTGTTCTACTTTTTACGCGAGGCGCCACGGTTGCTTTTACTGGGCTGTTCACAAGAAGCCTGTTTGCTGGTATCGGTCTCTGGCGTAGCTTGCGAAGAGGGATGGACAGACACTGCAGACGGAGAGGAGAAAGCTGAGCACAGGAGCGAGAGAGAGAGAGAGAGAGGGGCAGAGAGGCTGTCGGGAGAGAATCGGACAGGCAGCCACAAGTCGAGCTTTGAATAGAAGCGGCCATTACGCCCGGGAAGCATGCAAGAAGCTCAAGAGGCTTGCATGCAATCCACAAGAGAGGCGTCTGAGGACGGGTTGGGCCAGTGTCTGGATACTATTACGCTTGGAGCCCCACAGATAATCGGAAGTGACTGACCCTAGCTGCTACCGTGCGGACGTAGACCGGTCGGGCGCGCGCTGTTCGCCGGTTGGAAACCGACAGGGATTGCTTTGAGAGAACGGACTAATTATCTATATATACACGACCGTAGCAATAATATAAAGGTAGCCCTGACCTTTTTTCTTAAAATCTATTTTTTTGACACACACGTTCTTCATTTTCAAACTTGGTCGTCGGAACAGGACATCTATTTTGTATCCCTTTTCTCTTAATATAAACTCGGATTTACGTTATCTAACCTGCTTGTCATGTCAGCTGCTTGACTTCTGCGCCAATGCAACAAACCAACTAAACGCCGGGGATTCGTTCAATTTGGTTGCCGGGAGGTGGAAGACTCCCCAGCCGCCGTGGCTTCAACCGTGAGGCGGGTCTGACAGCTGCTCCGGCTCGGAGGACCGCGCTGCTGCCCCGTTCCTCCTGGATTACCACTGCGGTAGCTAGCTGGCGGACCGCTCGGTGCTCCGACGCCCGGCTAAAGAGCAGTTATGGCCGGCTTCGTACCGGGTCTGCTGCCGACGAACCACTCTCAGGAGAAGGAGTTCGCCCAGGCCTACGAGGATGTCCTGGAGCGATATAAAGGTAAAGAAGCACCATGGAAGGAGGAGTGAGGATATGTGTACGTGCGAATGGTCTTCGTTCGAGACGAGAGCCGGGGTAATGCCGTACACCTGGGTTGTTTTATTGTTTACATTTTTGAGCTAGGCTAGGCTACCCGGCGTTATCATCACCATCTGCTTGGCGTTCACACCGAATTATCGGCTTACTCTCTGAACGCAATTGTCCCGTGTCGTCTTGAGGCTCACAGACGTCAAAGGAAGCTGGGTTATTTTATGAAGTCTCTGGCACTCCAACGTAAGGGAATTTCCCCCTCGGCCTCCGGTCTCGCACTGTGCTCCCGCTGTTGGTCCCATAAATATTTGAACACTGCTGGGGTAGCCAGTGCGTACAAAGTTTGCAGCTCTGCAGCCCCTTTTCCGCTTGTTTGGAGGAAATAAAGGGACTGCTGTAAAACACTGCGCTCCTTGTTGTGCTACTGCAGATACACACACACACACACACACACACACACACACACACACACACACACACACACACACACACACACACACACACACACACACACACACACACACACACACACACACAGTTCTCACTTATTGTGGCCCCCTGCAGCATTCGTTTTCGCACCAGCATAGCCGTTTTATAATCCTAATGACAGGGCCTCTTTAAAAAGGAATGCCTAAACTATGTGCGTGTGTGAGAGGGAGATGGAGTCAGTCAATAGTCCTGGGTCACATCTGTGGTATAGGTGGCCCTGTTGAAAAGGAGGTGGCTTTTAATTATTGATTATTGTAATGAAACTGGATTCCTCAGGGTTTTAAAGAGGGCAGATGCCTGCGTGGGGGTTGGTGCAGACATTAAATGCTGTTTTTGCTTGTGGAAAAATACTATTCTTCTTCCATACAGGAAATAAAAACTATTCTTCCATATGCAGTCAAGAGTATAGTTTATCATTCTGTGATAATTTTGGACACAGATGGGAAGCAGGTAGATCATCCGGTCAACCCAGCCATTTAAGAGAGATTGGGCTTTAGCTGTGATGTCTTTGCTCTCTCTATGGCAACAGAACATGACTTGGAGCGCTGGTTCCCTGGAATTAGCGTTACCGGGTAGTTGTACCGTTGCAACACATACACAGAACCAGACATGAGCCAGTTATAAGTAGAAAAAAACAAGCGTCTAGACTGAAATATGAAAATGCTGACATTCCTTTAGAAAGTGACTTTGGAAAAATTCAGAATACTGTCCTGAGTCATCCAGGGAGCATCCTCTTGTAAAGCAAACAGCACCTAAGCTATCTGCTAGTGAAAGAACGTGGTTCCCGGATCAAACATGCTATACTCAAACTGGGCGATTACTGTACTGGGTGAGGTGTGTATTTTGACGTTACACGTTTGTTAAGTTGATATTACTGGCATTGACTTCAAAGGCTAGACTTAAAGTAGGCTCATCGGCTGTGGTGCTAAACTTGGTCAAGCAAAGTTGGAGATCTATACCTGCTATTGAGAAAATGCTCTTTTATTAGTGATACAGAGACAGGGAATGTGGGGTGAACATGGAAGGAACCAAGGAGCCGTATGGATTAGGTATCGCTCAACTGATCAATGGCACCTCCACCACCACCGTGGCTGGGGAACTGAAGCCGTGTCCTGCTGGGTGCAGGACGTGTCGTGTGCATCCGCCGACCGGGCGACCTCGCTCCTCTGCAGTTGAGCTGTAGTGAGTTGAGACTGGCTCAGGGAAACTCTTTTACTGGAAGAAGTGACACAGGAAGGCTTGAGTCAGACGTATTGGAGGAGTTTCCCCCCACTCCCCCAAAATGTTTCTCCCATCTACAGTTTTGGAAGATGGAAATCTGGAGCTTGATGTTAGGCTGCTGGGGAAGTGAGTGGTGGTGAATGGATGTGGACTCTTTCTTATATGCTACATGTGGAGCTCAACATTTTGACAATGTTCCTTCAACTGCTATTGGCAAATTTAAAAATGGGTTTGCTTAGAGAGTCAAAACGTTTTTATGTATTAAACATGGTTTACAAATGCATGTTTGATAGCCAACCAGTTACTAACTACAGGGTTTCATTGAGTAAATAGCACACCTAGAAACTGAGCATCTTATTGGAAGTGAGTAATCTTTCTTTGGAACCCTGGGTAATACAGTTCTTCCAGCTCATGTATTGTTTCTGCCCATCCCCGGTCTCATTGGTAAGACGGCAACGCTAGCTAGGTAGTTGGCACCCCAGGGTCTCAGGCTAGCAGTGCGATATCTGTGTTAGATGTACGCAAGAGAATAGCTCCCCTCCCTGAGTCCCAGGTCATTACTTTCATTAGAGGCAGCTGAGTGTGCTCTTTCTCATCCATACCATGTGGAACCTCGTCTGCTCTCTACCTGGCTGGTGGACCAAGTGTCTGTTACCCGATAGTGGGCATCACATGACCCCCTGAGTTAGTGAAGAACCTGAACTTCGCAACACGAGTCCCCGCTTTGTTGGCTCTCGGGAGACGGCCCCCAACTGGCCGGCTAGCTAGCTAGCTTTATGGCAAAGCTCCGCGTAATATATTGAGTTCTCTCAATGTATTTTCCGTCAATTGTTAATTTGTTTATTTTGTTGTGTTATGTCTGTTTTTGTCTCCCTTCTTTAAATCTACTTTCTGCTCTATCCCTCTGTCTATCTTAAATTTAAAGTGTGTGTGTGTACGTGTGATCATGCTCATGGGTTGCATGTCGGAAATGGGAGACGGACATTCAATACAGGCTGAATGATTCAGAGGCTTGGTGTGTGTGTGTGTGTGTGTGTGTGTGTGTGTGTGTGTGTGTGTGTGTGTGTGTGTGTGTGTGTGTGTGTGTGTGTGTGTGTGTGTGTGTGTGTGTGTGTGTGTGTGTGTGTGTGTGTGTGTGTGTGTGGTTGTTTGGTCGATCACAATTGCAGGATATATAAAGCACAGTTGACGATGCTTTGTGGAAAAGTACAGGAACATGAGTCATGCAAACTTTATAACAATTACAATGTGCTGATGTTACCAAATCATGACATATTTTATAAATTAAGATTTGCACAATAAAATAGACATGTCAATCAACTAAATTAAAGCAAATGTATTGTCTTCGGGAAGTTTACCACACATGGCCTTACTGTACTTTCTGAAACAATCCGGACAGGGTTAAATATAGGTTAGTCTGCCAGGAAGCCAAACAATGGTGAGTTTTGGGAGTTGGACCAGCGCCAGAACCTTCTCCTCCATTATATGGACCCAGAGCAGTCATAATATATGGTTATCTCAAAAAAGTAAGGACACAAACATCATCGCCTCTGTTTTTCAATAGGATTTAGATTTGAATTTTAATTGTGTATGTGATTGTTATGTACTTCACATAATACCGAAATGTAGTATTTTTGCAATTAAGACAAAACGTGGGAACTCCTCTTTACATGCAGTGACCTGTTATCATGGCTCCCCTGTCTCACACACACACACACACACACACACACACACACACACACACACACACACACACACACACACACACACACACACACACACACACACACACACACACACACACACACACACACACACAGCGACCGGGAAGGGACCGGAAAAGCACAGAGTTGGAGGACTGCTGACTGAACACAGGAAGTGGCTGGCCGGGGAAGGCCATCCCTCCCCTTCCCTCCAAATCAGCGATTAGCGATTCTCTGATTCAGTTTAATCCAACAGATTTTTTTAAAGCCAAAAAAAATCCTAAGCACTTTATTGCCATGTCATCATCTCGCTCTATAGTTATTCCTCAGTCTCTTTTCCTTTTTTCTCACTTCTTCCTTACTCTGATTCCTTCCTTTCTATCTCTTACTTTGTCTCTCCGCCCTCTTTTCCTCTCTGCTCTACCAAGACTGTTTATCATTTTAAAAGTTATTGAAGGGAACTCATTTGGTACATTGGTGACACCAAGGCCGCGTTTTGACAGCCAAACAAGCAAGTAAACAACAAACATGCAAACAGGCCAACAGCCAGTAGGAGACAGTGATGAGTGACGCCACGGTCACTTGGAGACAGAGTGGAAGAGTAATGGATGGATAAGGGAAGAATCAGGAAGAGTGCATGAATGGATCCCGAGAGACTGTGGGGGGGGGGGGGGAAGGCAGATTTAACACCAAAGCGAGAGACAGGAAGAAGTGTTTATCGAGACGAGGGGAAGACATGAAAAAGGAGCTTGACGCAGGAAGATGGACTTCAGTGACAGAGGAAAAACATGAGGATTTTTACACATGGCCTAGTTTCTCCTCCTCTTTCAGCTCCGTTGCTCCATCACCCCAGCCTGTAACACCCCCCCCCCCCCCCCCTCTCCTCCCCTTCACCCTCCCCCTTCATTCAGCTCTATCGGTTTTTCCGCTCCCTCTCTGTTTCTCTCACTCTCAATTGAATTAAATTCAAAGGACGCGGTTGGCATGTGAAACATGCATTAGCTTTGCCAAAGCACGGCAAAAAGTAAAATAAGATCAACAAATATGACACGGTGATGCTGTCGATTTGCATTGTCATCGTGGTGCAATATTAAATAGAGCTTTGTAGTGATGTCTTGTGCTTCCCCTCCATCTTCTGGCTAAACAGAAAACATATCCGATGATATTTCGGTGTACCTCAAAGCATGTGACGTATGTTGCTTTGGAAAGGTTTTAATTTAGCTGTCCCATTTACCCCTCCATGTGTTCTCTCTTGCTCCCTCCCATGCTCATTCTGTCCCCCTCCCTTTGCATGTGTGCCACTTTATTACTTTCATGCAAACATGGCTCAATCGCTCTGTCCTCTACTCCAAATAAATTGGTGTATATTGTTCTCTCTCTCTTTCTCTTTCTGTCTCTCTCTCCTTCGCTCTTTTTATTGTTCCAGATTATTTCCTGCCTGGAGAAGTTTCCTGTTGTGTCACAATCGCCACCGACTCAACTTTGCAGGAAAAGCACACGCTTTCACAGCGAGATTGCCCCATCCTCAGACAAATGCAGGCATAACCAAAGGCTAACTGACCAGCTACGCCCACACAGCTGACCCTCACACTGAGGGGGGCTGACCAGCACATTATAATAAACACGACTAGAGACTTTAGGGTGTTGGGAGTCAGCCTGTAGTGTAGATAGGAGCCCTGCTGTTGATGTCTGTCCTTTCATGGCCAGGAAACTTTACCCTCTTACTTTTGATTCTTATTTGGTTCCGTCATTTCTACCCGAAGGGTTCCAATTGGTGTTAGAAAGACACAATTACAATTAGGGCATTTAGCAGACGCTTTTATCCAAAGCGACTTACATCGGTTAATACACAAATTGACACACCAACGGCAGAGTCAACCATGGAAGGCGACAGCCAGCTCGTCAGGAGCAGTTTGGGTTAAGTGTCTTGCTTAGGGACACATCAACACTCAGCTAGGAGGAGCTGGGGATCGAACTAGCAACCTTTCGGTTACAAGAAAAAGCTGTGTGTGTGTTTGGGTGTTCCTGGGCCTTTTCCAAAGCCACCCATGTGTCATTTCAAGATATTGAGTTCATCAGTGTTGGTTTGAGTGTCTGCAGTGCCCTTGGAGCAGCAGTGTCTTCCTTGGATTGATAACCACCAGGCTCTAGACGTGTAGGAAGGAACCCACTGCCCTGATATCTGGAATGCACACACTTGCATGCACAAGCATGCCTACGCTGTGTGTGTGTGTGTGTGTGTGTGTGTGTGTGTGTGTGTGTGTGTGTGTGTGTGTGTGTGTGTGTGTGTGTGTGTGTGTGTGTGTGTGTGACCAGGTGTATGGGTATGTTGGTGTAAAATGCCGGTGTGCAGGCTGGGTAGAGAGAATAGTGACACTGTCACTATTCTCATCATGATTAATTTATTAACACTGCTTCTCTGTCACAGAGAAGCAGTGTTAATAAATTAATCATGGGGGCCGGTTTAAGAGGCCCACAGGGGGTAGAAGCTGGACCAGAGAACATTGATTTCACACTCGCGAACACTTTCTCAACCTCATCTGTTCCTCTCAACTTTTAAAGAAAGATCATCACCATTATTTTCTCAGTCATCTTCCTTCAACAAACTTTGGGACCCATATCCCATTGTCATTCTTTCTCCACAGTCCAATATAGCAGTGAATTGTTTGGCCTTATGCCACGAAAGGTAATTTATACCTCTCCTTCACTGTCCATCATTCTGAATGCCCCTCAATCCATAGACGTGATTGGGGTGGATGGATTTGATGAGAAGGTGAATGCGCTGGAAGAGGCAGAAAAGGATGATGGATGTAGAGTCTGATGGAGAGTGCAAGTGTTTAATGCCAGAGCTTTGATGAATTTAAACAGTTTTTGTGGCTTCCTAATTGTGTATCTTATCTGCTCTAGGCATAAAGGGATATGCAGGGATATCTGTAAATTGGCTTCTTACCCAGATTCAGACGAGTTGTTTCAATCCAAATTCAATGAGAATATCGCAACGGATTATCTTTGTGTATTGTAGACCATCTAGAACCATCTTGTCTTATTACTGGCACGCGCTTTGAATAAACGCCTATTCAGAACACATTTGAAATCTTTGGAAAGTAATTAAAAGTGTTTGGCCCTCACATGAACAGGAGCTGGATTGCTTTATCTCTGTAAATCAATGGAAAAACGGCTGATGGAAACCGAATGCTAAGCCAGCAAACTTTTCTGGACGTACAATGATGAATTGGGAGTCACATGGAACAACACATCTGAATCTGGGTCAGACTGTCAAAAGCCAATTTACAAATATCCGCGCGTATTAAATCTCTGAAGGACAGCACTCTGCTTATAAAGGTTGCTTGTCTGTGTGGGTGATCTTCTGAGAATCTGTGTATATACCACGTATGTCACACATTGTAGTTTTCATTTGCTCATATTATTGAATCATTATTACTTGGTAATCAGCATACTGGTGAGTGTGTTGCAATGTTATGTCAGGGGACAGAGAGAGGTCTGTGTCTCAGCTGAGACGGTCACAGAACTACATGAGCTCATACTACTCACAGAGATGGCTAGCTAGCAGGGTGAACTTGAGCTCTGAGTATTTGTGATTGTGTGTGGCTTAAAAATAAGTTGCGCTTGTTTATACCAGTGAGCCAAGACATCACGTGACTTCAATAGTCACGGAACCTACACATGATGACACATACGTGATCGGGCAGGTAGTATAGGGATGGCTAAGGTCCTGTAGTCACAATGGAGGTCGGATGCAACTTCTCAGACGACGTCCGGTGAGAATGTGAGACTCACGTAAGCAGCTCTGTTCAGTGAACTTCATCACATTGTAACCGTGTACAGTCGTGTATTGTTACAAGGTAATGAGGGGTGTGTGTGTGTGTGTGTGTGTGTGTGTGTGTGTGTGTGTGTGTGTGTGTGTGTGTGTGTGTGTGTGTGTGTGTGTGTGTGTGTGTGTGTGTGTGTGTGTGTGTGTGTGTGTGTGTGTGTGAGAACAACACAAACGCCAGAAAAACCAGACAGAGTGGATAATCTGATCCATGCTGGCGGGATTGTGACACAGCAGACAGCACCCGCCTCTTCTTCCCACCCCCCAGCAGGGGCCAAGCACTAATCCCACTCATCTCCTTTACTACGCTAACACCAGGCCTCCGTCCTGCCCCCCGTTTAGTAGCTCCAATGGAACATTCCACTGCCCCTCGGAGCACTCCACTTCAGGGCCATGCCACTGACGGCCGCTACTAGAGGGGAACCTGAACTTATTCACACAGACACACACAACTTGTAATTCAGTACCTTATCTGCACCACGTGGACTGTAGAAGTTATGCCTATGTTGAACTTGATTTGATTTGCCTTGAAGATTCCTGTGATAAATGTGATAAGCTACTTAAATATTCTCACGCCGTACAAATATTCAGAATATTTTAACTGTTGGTCTTGCACCTGGCGTGGGACAAATAACTCATTCAGAAAGCGGTCCAGACGGCCAATACCAAAAATAAACAGCTGTAGCCATGAAAAAAAACAACGGCTCCCAAAGTGGAGTTCACACGCATCGAACGCTGCAGTCAGAGTGCGGCATCTTAAGCCTTTTGTGTTTTCCTGGTGGGTTTCAAAATCACTTCACCCTTTTCAATCTTCTTGCCGTTCTCTCTCTTTGTCAGCAACAATGTCCTTCTTCCTCTGCATCTCAAAATTGAGTGTCACGTCACCAGTCTCCCACATTCCCACAGGAATCTGGGAGACTGGGGATGAAGTGCTGGATCCGCTAACGGGAACCTGTGGTATGCCTGGGGAATATTTATTAGTGGTGCTGTCCCTTCACACATGATAAGGGAAAAAAGAAGTTGGCTAAATCAACAGTACACGACATATGGGCGGTGTATAGCAGGCGGCTGTGTTTCGTGGTGGAATGTCTGATTGAACGATTTTTGGCAATAGGGCCACACAGTGACCATCTTGTTTGTGGTTGAGGATCTGGATGTGTATAACCCGGTCATTCATCAAGAATTGGCGACCAGAAACTGGAGACCAGAGGGATGATGAGGAGGTGGAGGGGTGCGAGCGGTCCAGGTTCAGTCACAGGTCTCCTGCATTCCCCGTCTGTCCTGCCACTAATCAACCCTCCCCCTCCATTCCTCCACCCTAATGTGGACCTACCCCCCCCCCCCCCCCCCCCCCCCCGCCAGGCTTTAATCAGACAATAACATGCTGTAAAGGGGGGTTGGGCGCTGGGTTACATGGAAGGATGAATGAATAAATGGAGGCGAGCGAGTGAGTGAGTGAGTGAGTGAATGGAGGGATGGATGGATGGCTGTTTGCAAAGTGGAGTCCACGTGCTGGAGAGGTCACAGGGTCACGGGGGTCGGGTAGGATTTATATTGTTATGTACATGAAATGTTGAGACCTAACATAACCAGGAAAAGGAAGTGCTGACAGAGAGAAATGGATGGGTAGAGAGAGGGGGACGAGCAGAGAGGAAGAGTGGAACGCAGGTGTGTGTCTGGGGAAGAGAGACTGCGGGGGGGGGGGAGAGAGGAGGAGAGAGGAGGGTCGAGTAGGGATCAAATGTACTCCACGTAGGAGACAGTTTTACTATCAGTCAGCTGCACAGTATATGGCTGCAGGCTGCGTGTGTTTGCACGTCTCCCTTGGGTTGTGGATCTTGTTTAACTGCTCGCTGAGTGAGTAAAGTGCTCTACCTTCATAGTAAATCCACACGCATGCTGAAACCGTCTCCAGTCATTGTTTGTAACACACCGGAGTGAGTGTGTATGTTTGTGCGCGTGCGCATAGCAAATCCAACTACGACTCATGATTGACTACATTAAACCCGCCTTCCAAAACACTTGAAGACAAATGTATAGGAACAAAGATTGAATCATATGCCGTATAGAAAAGGAGGGGTTTAATGGCGATCCATAGGTAACTCACCAGCAGCCATGAGTCATGACGCCTAAAGCACAACCACCAGGGGGACTCAAACGTGGATGTGTGTGAAACAACTTTCTAGTGGCAAAAACTCGGAGGTGAAAACACTCTTGCTTTAGAAGACCTAACGGGACCTGTTTGCATTAGTGACAATGCCAGGGCAAGGTGCATCGATTGCAAGACTCAACGCAATCGCGTATTGAGGGTCTTAAAATGTGGCGTCTGAAGGGCACACTAAGCTAAACTTATCCTGTAGCCGGTAGGAAGGAAAGCTAAAGCGTCCTGTGCAGACAACAACTTCCTCAGACAAAGTGTCTGGTAAGGTTCAGCGTCAAACCTGTAGTGTAGATTGGCCCCCCCTTTTAGAAATACATGGGTCAAAATCATCTTCTGAAACCTCCATCTTGCCATTGCCATTCTCGAATGAGTGTCTCTCCCAGTCTGGACGAAAAAAAACCCGCGTAACCCCTCGTACTTGTGATTTGTTATCATAAAAGTTGTGATATTTAATTCACTTTGTTTTTATTATTGTACCTCAAGTTATAAGTAAAATAAGGCTTCCAAATCCTTTCAGCAACATTTTTTCTTCCAAAGCAGTCGCCATTCAAAGTGCGAGATAAAATCATTTAAAACGTGTGAAGTGATAAGACTGGCTTCTTATATGTACAGCGAGCAATGTATTCATAGTTCGCGTGTGAAAACCTCTTGTGTCTACATCCTTGAAAAGGAGGTGGAGACCTTTTGGAAACAGCGCCTCAACAAAACACAATCGGTCAGAAAAATCTGTCACCGTCTTAAAAGAAGGTTTTATACATGGCAAGTACATGCAAAAAGTGTGTGTGTCTGTGCATGTCTATGTGTGGTGACACAGCAGAATAGAGGGAGAGGTAGAGAGACCTAGAGTGGGAGAGAAGGAGCAGGGCTGCGGAACATTCCTGAAATAACAGGACTGGGGGGAGGAAGACTAGGAGGAGTGAGGAAGAGTGGTGTGGGGAAGAAATGAACCAACTTTTCCTAACGGGGTAGAGTCTGTCTGGAATCAACACACACAAACGAAACACGAGGAAACGGGGAATAAAGTGTGTGTGTGCGTGTGCGCGCCCCCCCTGTTCACCTCAAATCTCCACGCTGCTGTGTCAACCCTTCTGAAATCACGTAAGCATTCGAAGCTAATGGTGCATCTCAAAGTGTTATATGTCAGCATTACACCACCAAGATTATGCAAGGTAAAGGACCTACAATGTTAAAACATTGTCATCATCAAGGCTTGAGGTGTTTTAAGGTGAACACGTGTTTGAGGTCAATAACTTACACGCACACGCAGTCCGTGTACGAATATTTGACATTTTACATTCCGAACCTTTATTAAAACAGGTCTGTAACATCTTCAGACACTCATACTGAGGAGATAGAATGGAATCTGTCTATGGGTGTGTGTGTGTGGGAGTTTGGGTGTGTGTGATTGTTCTCTCCATTGTTGTCGGTCAATGCCTTGCTTCCATGATTGACTCATTATGTCAATAGTCCCATCAATTCGTCTGAAATATAAGTGTCATCAGACTACAGACTCCTTATTTATAATTCAGCTATCTATTTTACCTAATTCTAAAGACAATAATCCAAAATAATTCCCTTCATTAAATATCTTTTGAATTTGTTTTTTCACCTTGGGACATGAATTGGTCTAGTCTCAAGCGTTTATAAAGTTAATCTTGGCCGACAATTTGGCAAGCTGTGTGCTTGGTACCATGAAACAAACATCCCATCACCCATCTTGAAAGTTAGGCTATTTTTAGATAAAGTCATGAATATTGGATCAGGTTAGCGGTCAGATGGCCCGTCTCTGTTTGGTCTTTGTTTGGTCTGGCATGCACTACATGTCTGAATCTTAAACCAGGTCACTATTCCATGGCCGAATGAGTTCATGATCGCTGCGGAATGTACTGGGTTATTATGGGATGTTTTATCAGCCATGAATAAAGACCCATAGATAGACATCACGACAAAGTGACTTGGAAGAAAGTTTACAGAAGAAATAGTGCAGATAATAGTGTTTTGTTTAGTCTATGGCTATGCACACCGTGTCAGTATTATGGGCTTCTCTCGAAAAACCAAAACGATTTCTGGGTTGCTGTAAAACCCTGCTGACTGTAAACGGGCGGTTGTGCATACACAGCAGTCTGTTGGCGACGGCTTCCTTTTGTGTGCGAGTGTGTCTTGCTTTACGCTGATGGTGAGGATGGACTTGCTCCGCTGGGCAGCTGTCTGAGATCAGGGACCAGTGGACTCGGCAGGGCTCTGCAGTGGCTCTGTTCCCCTTCTGATGATCATCAGTCCACTACTGATGAGCATCAGTTGAGTGTTTTCCCCACTGTGACGCATGAAGCTGTTGGAGGCCATTCCAGCTCCCGGGCTTCCTGGCAGTGATCACTGTGGGTGGGTGGAAGCCGTCTGATCACCCGGAGCAAAAGAGAAAGTGAGGGAGAAGAGTGGGTGGACAGAATGGCTGGAGGTAAAAGGGCCAAAAGCAAAGAACATCGGAGAGAAAAAGACGGGAAAATTGTGTTTTTAAACAGCGAAAAAGGGGAGGAGAGAATCGTTTATTTTTTCGTTCAATTCTTGCTTTAATGTTCCAATGTTCAAAATGCACCGTTTACTCTTTGTCATCGACAACTCGTTTTTCATCTCGTAATTAACACTGTATGCCAAGAAGAAACACCCTACCAGGCAAATGACTGGTCTGGAGGATTTTTTTCCCTTTTTGGTCCCATTTGTCTTGTTCTACCTTTTCCCTCTGTCTGCTGTAGTCGTAACTCAATCCCCCATTGTGTCTGATAAACCACCGTCATCAGTCCATCCATCACCCCCCCCCCTTATTGGGTGTGAAAAGGAAAACGGTGTATTGTGGGAGAACCAGGTGCACTCAAAAGGTGTGCGTGTTTGCAAACGGGGCGAGGGGGTGGAGGTTGGTGCGGGGCGGGGGGTCGGTTGTTTTGAGGATAGTCGTCAGTGAGGTGGGAGGAGAAAGTGGTGCAGAGGAATGCAGGCCTGCAGGAGATCTGCGTCTAATCGCTGTTGTAAGCAGATCTGAACGGTTCCACAACAGTGACTCTGGGTAACGCGTTTAAAGAAGTGAGGGAGAACAAAGTACAATATTTGATTCGATTATCTTGCCTCCATAAACATCTCAGCCTCCCATCCTCCCTTCTTCGTCGCGGTGTTCTCTGTTATGTCTGGACTGAGGTTCTGCACATGCGGCAGTGCTCCTCTGTGTTCCAGGTCGACTGCCCGTCTGCACAGGATCATGATGATTACAGCAGATCTTAACAGGAGGAGGCTCTCGCTGCCTCTTGTCTGCGTATGAGTGGGTGTGATGAGGACGGGGCAGTGCGTACAGCTCCGGCTCCAGCGGCCCCAGATGAAGACTGGTCGCGGGTCTTTCCGCATTCTGAATCCTGAAACTGAAACCCTCCCCCCTCCGTGCCCCCTCCTGGAGCAGATGGCTCACCCAAACAAGCACAATTTCCCGTGCTGATGTTTGCACGTTACCTGGAATGCACGCCTGCACATCTTCGTCCATATCCTCCCTGCTGTGGCTTGGAACAAAGGAACACGTCAACAGTGTCCCTGATCCTTCTCTTTCCCTCGGCCTTCGACTGGCTAATATCCCCTTGTCAGCCCACGTCTGAATGTATCCTCTAATGTCTCGTCAAGGCCCACACCATTTGTCCCAATAAACAGTGTGTGGTTGCCAGATAGGATGTGGATTTATGTCATTGACAGACACATGCAGGGGAGGCGGGAAGGGATTAGGGAGGAGAGGAGTGAACAGTTGGGGAGCACCCAGGGGGTGGAAGGGATTCATTCCCATGCTCACGCCCCGGCTGCAATCCTCAGTAACAACTGACAAAAGACCCTCCCTACTCTCTCATAAAGATCTGGTGAAGGCCTCTACGGGTGTGGGTGCGGGGCTGGGGGTGAGGGGGGTGTAAAGACGGAGTGATGAACAGGGAGGGAGCGGAGGTGAATGTGATCCGAGTTCAGACGGTCTACAGTTGTCCCCCCCCCCCCCCCCCCCCCCCCCCCCTCTTTTCATGCCCACCTGTCTCTGTAGGGCGCCATGCCAGTGTCAGTGAGGCATCTGGAGGAATTCCCCTCCCTGCCCTGACTTGTCGTTGTGGGTGGGTTGGTTTCCTTTTTGCGGGGGCTGGGGAATGGCAATGAAGCGTGTTTTGCGTCTTAACTTTCAGGTGTTTACCCTTTCCCTGTAGTTCCTGTATTATTTTCCGATTCCCCTCGGTTTAGAGTGGTGAATGGTTGAATTGTCGTGTCTGATTCTGTATTCTAAGTGCTCTAATGAGATGAGGAAAGACGTTGTCTGTGAGCAAATTGTCTTTTACCGTTTGTCTGTCTGGCCCCTAAACCCGCAAACCGATGGCATTGGCTAGGGATCTGACCAGCTACAGGATATGGTGGTCGGTTGAGTCGGCATAGAGTTTGGGTTTGGGTTATTGAATTGTTTGTCATTACTATGTTCACAAATGAACATTTATCATAGCACGCACTTGTGTGCGTACATGTGTGTGTCTGTGTTTCTGTATTTGTGTGTGTGTGTGTGTGTGTGTGTGTGTGTGTCTCCCTGTGTGTGTCTGTGTATGTGTGCGTGGGCCTGCTGCGTCTCCCCTTGCCCGCTGGGCCCCAGGTTGAGACGGCTGCCTGCGACTCGTCTTCCAGCTGGCTCCACATTCACCGCCGCGCCCCCCAGCTGTTTGTGGTTAGAAGAGGGGTGTGTTGTGGCGGCGGGCCGGGGGTCCGCTGGGTGGGGGGGGGGGGGGGGGGGGGGGGTCTATTCACCTGCTGCAGCGGGGGCCACAGGGGCAGATGCTACTTGTTACTGATATCCTAAGACTTTAGCAAATGGCTAACTGAATAAATGATAACTCTTTGAATCTAAATGTTTGGGTTAGTTAGTATCATATTCTTTGGGCCTGAGGGGCTGTTATTAATGTGCTTTTCTCAGCTCAGTGTCAGGACGGAGTATGTCTTTTGTCTAGCGTTTACGAACCTGCTGTATATGTTACTCTTTTCTCTCCCTTATTTCGATGGAGTAAAGTGTATTTTTCTTTTTTACCAAAGCGATGACTGCAGCGAAAAAAAAGTTACATGTTCAAAACTGTTAATGAAATCTTATATAGTTTCCGGAGACATTACAACATTTCCTCATGTTGCAAATGTAAACCCCCTAGCATTCAGTTGTATTTCAGTTCAGGGTAATTACAGCAGATGACACCAGGCAGCCATGTTGTAAACTTGCCCTGTTCTCCCTCACCTGATGTTTTCTTCCCGCTGGGGGATGGATTTATAGCTCTGTTTTGCCTTGTTTCACTCTTGGTCTCTGTTCAAATATCCAACTGACACAATGTAGAAGGGGTATAAATACAGAAAGCAGACATGGGCAAATGGCAGGGGCGACATTAAGAGGGGGAAACGGCTGTGAACGCCGTGGTTACCGTGGCGATGGAAGGGTTGCGGGGATGGTGCTATACCTCTCCTCTTGCTCACACTTTGGAAATAGCAGCTGACACATCGCTGACCGAATCGAAAGAGTTATAGAGAGAGAGCGAGAGGGAGAAACATTTGGTGACGACTGTCTCTCGGTCTGTGTGTCTGTGTGTGTGTGTGCGCTGGGCAGGGGACTTCCATTCATTCTTACTTGACATGGACAGCTGATAAAGTCCAACGCGTGTTGTACGAATGTCAGCAGTTGCGTTGGCAACGTCCAAACGTAAATATTTGAGAATTCTGTGACCTATAGTCACACATCCCGAAAACGTGTACACCCCCTCGAGATCCCTCAACTATAATTAGACTTTACTTCTTAGTACTTTTTGCGGAAAGCTATTGTACGACTAGCCACTATACTACCTCACATAAACAATAATACGATTTAACCCTCTGTCCATGTAAATTATTATATGAAGGATGAGCATGTGACATGGTAATAATTATCAAGCTAATGCCATTTATTTTAACGACAAGTCGAGAGGGATTGATGGGTTGAAACTGAAGACAAGGATCAAATAAAAACACTAAAGAAGCCACTTCTTCTTGTGTTGCTAGAGGCTGTTGCAGATAAGAACACACACACACGTGCCCAATGAGCCCTTGGGTCTTGACTTTATCTTCATCCGTCTGACCTTCTGATCAAGTCTCTCTTTTGTTGCCGTTTCAACATGAACCTCACGATCTTCCTGAAGATTTATCGCAAAGAGATGTACTATAATCTTAGTTTTCTGATGTGAACCTGAACAATGCGTTCTGTGATGTGTTGCTGTAGAGAAAGTCAGAGGTTTGTGGCTAAGTTTGATTTAGTTTGAGTCAGTCCTACTGGGCAGACGTGTTGAAATGCACTTTGATACTGGTAGAGAGACAATGGACTTTAATCTTCCGACTATGTAGCTTAAAGGCGCAATGTTCTTCTGTCTAACTCCAAATGACTCATTAAACAAGACGGGTTTAGTTTTTTTTAGAATGAATCATCGGGATCATACCAAGCCTGACGAAGAGCCATATGATTATTTGTGGCACTGTTGACCTTTTTATATGGCGAAGGAAATTTATGTCAAAAAATAAATAAATATATTTATATTGTTATGTTTCAGGGTTTTCTTTCAAGACAAAACCCTGAAACATTAACTTGTTGCTGACTTTCAGCTAATTATTCCTCAACTAGATGAGTCTTCAATGAAGGGGTTTTCCTATAGTCCTGAAAGAAACTGCAGAAACAAAAAACACCTTTAAACCAAGAGTAGATAGTGTGTCTTATTCTATAATAAAGACAATAATGATAATACTATAACGATTTTATCAATGCGCATATATCCGATGTTTGTCCACGCCTTCAGGGTCTTGGGAGGTTTCAATGCAGTGGTATAGTGTGCGGCTGCTCATGTCTTGAGAATGCTTATAATAAATGTGTTGAACACAAAGCACGTAGTCATTAGTGCAGACAACAAAGTACAGAATATCCTGCTAAGGTAAACTTCCCAGGCGTTCTCACTTGGACAATAATGACAAAATTTTGAATTTCACACAATGTCATCGTTTTTTGTAGTATAAATTCATTCAGCTATGAAGATATTTGGGATGACTCCCGTCCCTACACACCTGATTGTTACTGTTGCAGAAATTGAGATAGAACTTCAGCTTGATGTACCTCTTGAATTAATTTACTTTAAGCCTCACACTAAGAACATCACCTCCATAAAACGCTCTAGACCCATGTTACTAAAGGGAACTACTGATGTTGACATAGTTTTGTGTGCACCTGCACTATGTATAGTCAAATTCAGTTTTGGATTATTTTGTCAAAGTGCCAAGGAACACAATCATGAATGTGTGCTATATTCACAACATGCTAAATGCTAATTAGCACATATTTAGATGGCTATCACCATGTCATCGTTTACTGGCTATGTAGTGTTATGGGACATTCGAGTCCTTCCATACAGCTATCGGCTTCCCAGAGGTGGAGCTAGATAATTGGAGAGGTACACATAAACTTATTTTAACCCTCCACAAGAATATGTTGTTGACATGTCTGGAAAATATACCCAAAACTATAAAAATCTGTTTTTTTATCCTGATAGTCAGGCCTAACCTTTTCAGAGCCTAACACGGCTAGGTATTTAGGAAGCTCTGGCCCTTGGCACTGCAAGAAAGCCACAACTAATGATTAGGATTATTTGGTCACTTTATGAAAATCCAGGCCTCATGTGATGTGACCCAATGTAACACACACGCACATACAAAAACTTTGTGTGCCACTAATCTTCCCGAATCTGTCAAGGGAGATTTAAAAAGACCTCCTGCAGACACCCATTGAAGAATTGATTTTCGCACACGCACGCGCACGGTTTAAAAGTGATTTAAACTCCACTTGGCTAGAAGTGACTGTTCTTTCACCTCAGTTGGCAGATGCCTATAGACTATTCAAACGGTCTCCTAACATATACTCTCTCTCGCTCGCTCTCTTCCCCTCTACACAGTCTTTTCTTCATGTTTTTTCATATTGTCGTCTTAAATCATTGTCTGTTGTCTTTTCTCCAACCCGTTGTATCAGTACTGTATTTCCCTCTCCCTCCCGCCCCCTCTCCCTCTACTGTATGTTTCCCTCCATCTATCTAGATGCTCTGGCTGACCTACATTTGATGTGTCTCTGCAGAGATCTCTCTCCTTCTTTCCTCCCATCCCCCTCTCCATGCCTTCAGAGAGGGAGAGATGGAGAGAGAGATGAGGTCAGCTTTGTTACTGTTCTGTCGGTTTTGTTCTCTTGCTGTCTCTGTAGCTCTAGCTCTATCTTTTTCATATCTCTCCCAACAAGAAGACGTGGTACGCCAGCAGTGGGATGAATCGTCTCGAGTGATTTACCACCACTATATTGACCTTGCATTGACTGGTGTTGTTTGGAATCGGATTGAATTGGATTGAATTGGTGTTCAGTTTTGAATGCCTGCTTGGTTCAAATGCTTTAACTTCATCACTTTCTCTGTGTCGAGAGAGAGAGACACATAAAGACACTTAGGATCTCACCGTCCTTTGCTCTTTCTAGCGTTTTTCTTACTCTCTCTGTCTGTCCCCGTCTGTCTCTGTCTCTGTCTGTGATTGGAAGCTGCCGTCACAAAGTAGTGCAGGAAATATGTCGACCTCCTACCCAAACTTACTCACCATCACGCACAATTAATAATATTTTTGTGTCACCCTGTCTCTCTCCCGTTCCTTCCTGACGGTGCACAGATTAGAGATGAGTAATTCCCTACTCTGTTGCTCTCAATGAATGGTCCATTGTTGTGTGTGTGTGTGTGTGTGTGTGTGTGTGTGTGTGTGTGTGTGTGTGTGAGACAAGACGAGTCCTGCTATCAAAGGCCCACACTGTTTCATCTTCTCACCATGTTCTCGTCACCCTAATGGACAATTTAATCACTTTGACACCACTTTCTTTATTCCCTCTCCCCTATCCCCTATATCTGTGTATTTCCAGGCGGCTTGTTTGTATTGATAGATGCACATATACAAACATAGATCTTTATGATTCATAATTCATCGAACTCCTTTTGTGTGGCTTGAAGTGCTTCTGTAGTATCCTCAGCTACACTGTTTCCTTGTTTTGTTACTTGGTTACAGATGGTTACCATAGCAACCAGAACTTGATGCTCAAACAGCCTTGGTTGCGGTTTTTCATAACCGTTGGTAAAGCCCTACAGTATATCTCAAATGAATCGTAAGTTGCAATAGCACTATATCTCTCATAAACCATCACAGCTGCAATAGACAAACATATAACAGTTGCACTAGATCTATATCCAACATGTAACAGTTGCAGTAGTCCTATATCACGTATACGTAACAGTTGCAATAGATTTGTATCCAACATCTCGTAACAGTTACAATAGTCCCCATATCTTAACACGTAGGAAGCAACAGCGAAAAGCGTCGTTCACAAAATAAACCAGCTTATCAGCGTATACCAGTGTGCGGTGATTTTAAACTTCTTTGACTTTATATACCATTGTTGACTGCATATCACCAGCACCTGCGAATCAAAAGGCTGTGCACAGGGACTTTGTTCTTTTTAACATACATAAGAACAGTTGTGATAGATTTATATGCAACATCTCATCATAACAGCTGCAATAGGACTATATTTCACCTTAATCACACCATTTGCAATAAGCGATTTCTTCTTGCTGAACAAACCCTGCTGATTCTGGAACGAACACAGTCCCAGAAACAGTAAGCCTACTGAACAGCAGCTGCAAACGACTTCAATACAGCTTGTGACACATGCAAACATGCACACAAGCACACAGTACTCGTTAGTATGTGGAATATATTTTTTATGTGTGCTAGTGTTGACTAGAATAGAATGGAACCCAACTTTATTATCCAGCGTGGGCTGGACATGTGGCTGGTGTGCCTGGTCTGAGGACCTTTCAGCGGCTGATGGCTAGACTGATCAATGGGACCAAACCAATCTCACACCAACCCACACTGTTGTGATTCGAACAGCAGGTCTCACAGTAATCTGAAGGAGGTCTTCATCAAAATATCACCTCGCCAGATGATACATTTTCCTCCTCAGATTTGTGAATTTAATTTATCTTTTGGTCATGTCCTGGCATTCTCCGGTTGGGGAATAATTTGAAGGGTTAATCACTGGAACCTGAAGCGGTTTCTGCCTGATAATAATAAGATAACAATAACAATGTCATAATCTAACGAGAACCCTTCCTTGTCTCTTCTCTTCCATGTTGCTGCTGATGATCGTGGCTCTGCTCCTTCCCCCTTCCTCCAACCAAGGTAAATACAACAAGTTAATTCACTCTGCGAAAAACCCTCTCTCAGCACAATGAGCGTGGTCTCATCTCCTCACATGTATCGACTCCTGTGTCGATAGTCCGTTTGCAACACCACATGTAGACAACAAGGTTGTCAAGGATGGATGGATGATTGAATCAATGAAAAACAGAATTACACAGAGGCTTTGACACTTTATTAATGCTTTATTAATGCACATTGTTTATATATGCACTAGACTTGCATGAAACGGAACTGTTGCTTCAATTGTTGCTTATCGCCTTTTAGTGTTTACTCACCAGTGCTTGGTGTGTGTGTGTGTGTGTGTGTGTGTGTGTGTGTGTGTGTGTGTGTGTGTGTGTGTGTGTGTGTGTGTGTGTGTGTGTGTGTGTGTGTGTGTGTGTGTGTGTGTGTGTGTGTGTGTGTGTGAGGTTGCTAGGCACCGAGCCAGTTCTATAAAGTGTCTGTGAAAAGGTAAAAAAAACGGACCTGGGCAATGAAGGTGGTTTGCTAACTGTACCGTCGCTATGGTTACCAATCACGCCACCTTCTGCTGTTCTGATGTGCGTGCGTTTGAGGTTTTAGGATCACTAACTAACAGTTTCTGAACTGTGTCAAGTTACCACACACATACATCCACACTGGCTGACGCACTGCTGTGTAGCAGGTGGGTAGCAAGGTCAGCCTCCTGGTCTGAATCTGAACGTGAACAAAGAGGGACTCTCTCAATAGGAAACCTCATTTGCATGTGTAGATGAATGTTTGTTACCATATACAAACCCCATATTGACTAGCCATAGTAGGCATTATCACCACAGGATACATTTTTTTCCAAGTGAACGAAATACTGTGAAAAACCATTGAGTTTGGAGTTGAAACCGCATAAGAGTTGGTATGAACAGGGCATTTGGTTCCAACTGTGGGCTGCCATCACTGTAGAACTATGTTTCGGGGAACATGTTACGTGCTACAGGGAGAGAAGTGTTACTCTCCCCTCCTACTCATTCCTTCGGGTCTTTTTTTTTTAATAATCTGCTCTAGTATGTTGATCCTACAGGCAGCTGACACACACACACACACACACACACACACACACACACACACACACACACACACACACACACACACACACACACACTTCATTCAATGTTTGTGTGTGTGTCTGTCATATATGCTCCAGGGTCACATGTAAAGCTTTAAAAAATGCACAGCTGAGCAAAGCACAAAAAAAACACACCTATTTATGCTACTGATTGCCCACTGCTGCCCACACGCACACACCCCATTCGAGATCGAACACATGTTTCTAGAACAGGCAGTGACATCACCTGTCTTGTGGTCAAAGTCTACTTCCTCTCTCTCGCTCCCTCTCTCTCTCTCACTCTATCTCTCTCTCCCTCTCTGAGGCGGAGCACACACCGTGGCACTACCGCTGGTATTAACTCACAAATCCACACTCTTTCTGTGAGGCTATTGTGTACGAACAAACGCATACAGGAGATAGAAGCAGAACTCTGGAATAGGAGAATCCTCTGGACTGGACGATGGCAGGAGTACCTGGGTGAAGCGGGATAGGACTCTGGATCCTGAATTCTTGGGACTCTTTCTCTTTATCTACTCTTCCCCTTTTTATCTAACCTTTTTTTTAAACTGTGGCTCAATCCGGAAAAAGCAACAAAAAATATATTTTTATCGACTTTAGCCGTTTATTTCTTTCTGAATTACTCTGTTTTTTGGTGGAATCCTTTCGATTGTTATTTTGTTTACGGAGCGAGGGATGAACTCGACGGCAGCATACAGACAGTTCCTCCAGGAACTTGGGGAGAAGAGAGGTTGGTTACCTGGTCGCCCTCACACACGCTTGCACACACACCCTCACAAACACACCCTACACACGCCAATCCAACGCATGCAACACCCATTCTTTAACTACGGTAAGCGTTTTCAGTTTACCTGCTGTGTTATCTCCGCCTTCAGCTGATTGAGTGGAGGGGAATGGCATTATGCACGTGGAGCGTTTAGCGCACGTGGAACATGATGGCTGTCAGGAGGTGTTGACAGGAATACTAAGGTGGTGTTAAATGACGGGTGGTGGAAGATTTACACAAAGTCCATTATAATTGTGTGTATCTCTATCTATATCTTGGCCAACTGAATACTTCAGCTTACTTGGTACGTTCCAAGAAATACTGAAGAAATTTGGCGGGAGTTTGAACCACAGCCTAGTCTCACTAGAGAACCCATTCTTAACCCCCAGGAAGTGCAGTGGAGAGGTGAACTGAGGCTATGAATCTTGGTGTGCTTATTGCTCTAGGGAGGATCTGTCTGTGTCAAAACGACAAGGTCGGCACATAAAAGGCTCTGCGTCGCTCCTGCACTCTTACTTTCTGTACGGCTTCCCAGGTACTTTGGACTATACGGCGGGCATGCAACCATTGGGTCAACATCAGGGCTTTGACGCATGTGTGCGTGCGTGTGTGTGTTTTTCTACCTGGCTGTAGCTCGAGATTAGATTGCATTAAACAGACGTATGTGAAGCTGCTTTGTATCCAATCGGTTTTAGATGCTTACCTTACATTGTCAACATGGGTTGGCGCCATTTGGCAGATGTGGTGTTTGTTAATGAATTCGTTAACCATCGACGTTTTTAATTAATATGGAGGGCTTATTTGCGGTTTGCTGCCAGTTGTTTACACTCTTCCAACTGTCATGTTAATTTGATTTAAACCGAATCATGGATTTGTTACTGAGATCTTGTAAAGTAAACTGGTAGTAGACTGGGAAACACCATATTTTGTTCCGCCACCCAGTTTCGGTGTGGACCCTTGGACCTCGCAGTGCATTGACCCATTTTTTGTGCTCTTGATGGAAACCCTTTAGAAAGACGGAGATAAAAGAGTTTTTATCTGCAGCCCCCTATTCACTAACCAAACCTTTATGCTAATGTCTAGGTCACGTTTTAACGATTTCCTCCTATTTGCGTTCACCCTTGGCTCTGCACGAGTCCATTGAGCCAACTTGAACTTCAAGCAGATAGCCCAAACATGGCCCGGAGGGAGGGGGGCGCCTTGTTCAGACGTGAGGCTGACCCCCACCCCTCCCACCAACGACACCACCCCTTTTGTCTGGTATCAGTCATCAGAAGACTGCACACCTGCTAGTGCTTGTGGTAGTGAAGTATAGACGAGTGGATGCCAGCCCAGCCCTTGTGGTTTTGGGGCCGTGTGTGAGATAGCTAGGCTCTCTTTGTTTCCTCTCTGGGGCCTGCTGGGTGAATACCAGTTAGTTGGCTTCGAGGTATTTGGTCAAAAAATACGGCGGTGTACGGTTACTCTTCATAGAATTAAAAAATAATATTTAAATTAAGTTTTGTTATGTTCTTTTGGGAAAATTGAATTATACTGTTTTATACAGTACTGTTTAATGTTCTGGGCGTAATTTGATCTTGGATTAAATGTTTGATGAAATATTGACACTGTAGACCAGATGACTCCATTGTTTGGAGCGAGCAGCACAGGTCAGACATTATCTACGGCAACATAGACATGGACGCAAATAAAACGAAATAACACCTTCTACAAAATGAATACCATGAAGCAGATCTTAAGCGTTTGTGAGTCCAGTGTTGGTCCCCGTTGTCCTGTCCTTCTCTCTCTAACTCTCGACACCTGGCAATTAAGACTAATGGAGGGAGAGAGATTATATAATAGGACATAGGGAGAGTGAGAGGAAGAGAGAGCATGTGACTGAGGTTGTTTGGTTATCATTTGTTTAAGGTGGAGCCACCGGCAGCTTGCTATTCTATTCTATACCTGTGGCTCTCAGCTCTGCCTGTCTCTATGCCTCCACGTCAGATCTGTAGCCTCAGGCTTCACAGTGATATCTGCTTAATACTGTTTGATCATCACACTTTTTACTATTATTTTTATCCTCTTATTTTATATTATTTAATACATTGTAAAGTTGTAAAACTGTTTCACATGAAAATTAAAACGTGGTACTGCTCTCAAAGAAAATACATAAAAAATATATTTAATTTATAGATGGATCTGTTTATTGTTTTGTGAATGAGAAAAGTGCACTTTTCACATATCTCAGTTGTATTTTTTGTGAATGGGGAAGTTAATATGAATGAGCCTGAGTCACTCGTTGAAGTGTAGGAGTGCATAAGTCAGTCATTGCTAATTTTTTCCGTTCAACTCTAAACCCTTCTCTCCCGTTGAGGTCCCTATGAAAAAGGACAAGACCCAGGGAACAGGTGAACCTATGGATGGTTCTTCCTGGTTCCTCTTAAAATGGAATGGAGCCCATAACTAGAGATCTCAGTGAAAACCTCTACACACACATCAAAACATGTGTCTCTGGTCGGACCCAAATCCGTTCCCTATCCCTTTAAAGTACACAATTCCGCTTTGTTTTTGGAATTTCCTGTCTATTTTGGTGAGGGCAGTATGCAAGCCAGTTCCCCAGGACCCTTATCCCATCATCTTAATTGGAGAGGTGCGGGAGTTATTTCCCACAGAGAAGGTAATTACATCCAAGTACCACGAGGCCCACATTTACCCCCAGGTGACCCGTCTGCGGGCTATGGAGGCAGATGGAGGGTGCGTTTGGAACGGTGTCTGGCACCGCCCTGTAAGGCTTCACATATGGTGCCAGCCAGGTGGAACTGGGCAAATGTGGGTCGAGACTGTTGTTGGGGAAGCAAAGCTTAACCTAGCATTGTGTATTGAGAACGGAGGACAATCCTTATGAAAAGGGCTTTAATACAAATCAAGCTGGAGGGGTGTTTGGAGGGGTGGCATTCAATTTAGTTTGTAGTGCTAAGAATAAAAACATATTTCTGCAGAATTATCCTTCTAGGAGTTTAATAAAATGACAGTTTGTATCCTTTACGGCAATGGATTAATCCATCGTCTGCTGGTTTATTAAGCTCCTCCCACGTGGCACGGTTGCCACACAGACCCATTGACTGATACCAGATCGGAGAACCTGATAGGACGACGGGTTCTGGTCTGGCCTTTTGCTTGGTGTTTCATAAGAGAGAATGTTGCTGCCAGAGCAGCTCAGCAGTCCACTGTAGTACTGGCTCTCAGTATATAATTGTAACTTACCCTGACCCCACACACTCACACAGTAAGCCAACTAATGTGACCCCCGCGACACCAGAACACCCTTGGTGACCTGAGTTGTAATAATCCAGTCATATGAGCTGGGTTTGAAGTCTGCCCTGTGTCGTGTTTTCTATAAATTCTACAACGGTTGCATTGTTGTCTCAGCTGTGACGTTTCTTTTTTTCTTTATTCCTGAAATCACTGAAACACAATTGCACAATGTTGGATTTATTTGAATTTGAAAGCTTCACAGATTTAATGAAAATTAACATTTTGAAGCACAACCAGGGAGTGGTTGTGCTTCACCCTGTAAATGGATCACAGTATTGTCTTTGTAAAGTCTAAGTAAGTATGCCTATGTTTACTTTCTGTTTATCTTTGACTTGGCCTTTATTGCTACAACATACACATACCCAGACCACACACGTATACATAAATGCATGCATGCATGCATACATACCAACACACAGAAAACCCCTCTACTTAAACGAAGACATACACATAGTGTGGCGTCCTGCCCCACGGACGCATGTATTAATGTAGTCTTGCTTTTGGCGCCAAACATGATCAGGCTTGCCTGTTAAAATCTTCCCTTAATTACCGCCAAAATGAATTGCCAGTTTGGCTTTTCCTACAACACGCATGTCCAAACTCTAATCCACTCCAGATGGATACCGCGGGGTCCTAAATGGACAAACCGTGAAGAGGTTGTTGAGGTCCAACCGGCGACGACCGGGATTCAGTTGACGCTAGGCTTTTGAATTGAGCACACATTGTATGATTCAGGGGAAACGTTACGCTTGGATGACGCGGAGCAAAGCCAATGTCTTTACCAGACCTCATCCAGACCTCTCATCACCACACTGGAGGGAAACCTTTTGATGCTTTCCAGAAACAACTTGTGGGGTTGTACTTAAGAGGAGGGGAACAAAAAGGGCGACCTCCTCAAAGTTGGCAGACGCGTGTGTGTTCACTTGATGTTTCGAGGGATTTTAAGGTCTGTGGTGAAAAGTCTTGATGCATGGCACATCTTCTGGTTGGTCTTGGCCGCGTTCTTGACACCAGAGGCTCTTCTATTATAATTATTACATGTAGAAGCTGAACATGCCAGCGCATGCACTGAAAGCACCGCTAATGAGTTGTATCTCAACACCTGTGTCACAAGCAGTGATCATGCTCTTGTTGATATTCAAATATTCACCCAAACTGCTGCCCAATCTACAGCACTACACCAAGGTGTATAGTCTAGGCCTTCTCCAGTTACCATCAGAGGGCCAACAATAAACATTGTATTACCAACCAACTTGTTTGAACAGTTGTTTTTCATGTGGGCAGTGTAAGGAGTTTACTATTTCATTGATTTGTACGATCCTAGGGTCATGCCGCTAACTTCTGCAAGTGCTTGATTGTTGATTCAGATCCAATGGCAAAGCAAACGGTTTGCTCAACAAACCCAAAGGCCTTGTGGGCACCTTGTTTTGTTTTTTGTTATTCTGGGCTTACGGGCAGACTAGCTAAACTGCTCAGCCCCGAAAGCTAATCTTTAAGCTCGTATAAGCGTCTGGAGCCAGTTTGTTTGGAGGTTAATGGGTATTATTTGGTTCACGGCCTGATCGCCTTGGCCCTGAAAGTCAAGACCGTTTTAGTGTCTGAAACTAATTTTAAATCAGAAGTGAGAGTCGGACGGAATCCAAACATCTATAAAATGTTCTGCTAATTCGGCACATCTAGGCCTAAAAAAAAATAAAGTTTGGTTCCTGTTGGTTGTCAGTTGAGCTCATGGGTAGGTAGGGAATTTATTTTATTTTTTTATTTTATTTTTTCCAGTGGCAGCGAATGATAGGTAGGTTGTTTTGTTTTCATTTAAAAACTAGAAAATTCGCTCATCCTTGTACAGAATGAAGAGGTGCTGTACCAAAACGTAATTATAGTTTGCATTTATTTTTCATTTATTTATTTATTTTTTTTGTCGCACATAAATTGACAGGGTGGGTCGAAAACCGGAACCAAACAATTTTTTTTTTAGGCCCTATTGCAACTCCACACTCATGGGAACATCTGCCACCTTAAGTATTACAAATACTAATAAATGCACACACACACGGACACACACACACGGACACACACGGACACACACACACGGACACACACGGACACACACGGACACACACGGACACACACGGACACACCCGGACACACACACGGACACACACACGGACACACACACACGGACACACACGGACACACACGGACACACACGGACACACACGGACACACCCGGACACACACACGGACACACACACGGACACACACACGGACACACACGGACACAGACACAGACAAACACACACACACAGAGACAGACACTCACACAGAGACAGACAGACGGAAAAACACACACAGAAAAACCCAGACATTTGTATCCAGTGCAAAGCAGCCAGATGTGTGGGGAATGATAAGCGTTGGACGGTCTCTATCAGCTTGCAGCCAGCAGGGCGTGGTCAGCACATGACCTACCAACAGGGCACAAACAACAGAACCATACAGTGCTTTTTGCGGGTAAAAATTTAAGTCAGTTTCTCTGCTTATACCACATGATGCCTATATATTTTTGAAGTTTAAGTTTTAGATTGGGCATGGTAACGTTTAGGTTACTTTAAAGAACGGTTAAAATGGTGTCGGATTAAAGTATTATGTTTAGGGATGGCATGTGGGGTTTTGGTGTGGTTCAGGTAGGATAAGGAAAGAAACTAGTCAAAAGCAAAACTTAACATACATAACCACTTAAAGAGCCTCCATATAGTTGCACCTGTGCTGATATCCGTGCCTGCTAGCATAGCACTAGCATCGCTCCTAGCATCTCCCTAGCACCAAGTCACGGTCTTCCAGAGTCCTCCCCCACCCACCCTCACCTGCTGGTGGTGTGGCAGTGCACGTGTGCCCCCTATAGCTTAGAGATTCACCACCAGATCTGGTGGTCTGGTTACCGCCTCTTTGTTTACATCCAGAAGCTTTCTGTATGGTAATGCAGTAGCCTGATAGAGTGGTGGTTCGTGACCTTTTAAGGGTGTGTAGAGAACAGCGTGCTGCTCAGCCATGGCAGAACACGGTGGCACACAATCTCCTCGGGTTTAGCCCCAGTTTGGTGCTTGAAATAAAACATTTAAATAAAATGGTGACATGGTGATAAAACCAGGAACAACCACGAATCATACACTTAATGCTATGTGGCCATTAAAGTGCTTTGAACTAACATTTAGTTATACGATTGCAACTTCCGCCTCTGCCCTCTGCCTGTGGCAGGATGTGATAAAAGTATCATGCACTGAAACTGTTCAGCTGCACCCACATGTGGCTGATAGGACGATTTGTTAGCACTTAATCGCTGCTACCTCCCCTCTCTCTTTCCCGCCGACCGAACTATAATCACAGACGACAGATCACAGAGTATGCAATTAGTGTGTGTGTGTGTGTGTGTGCGCGCGGTTTGGGTGGAAGATGTGGTGAAAGGCCGATCTAAAGGTATAGGATGAGGAGAAGGAGTGGAAAGAGAGGGGATGGAGGCTGTGGGTAGCAGAAGGCGTAGTATCTCTATAGCTATTACTGGGGAACCTTTGGGGTCCACACTGTTCCACGTGTTTTCAGCCCAGCAAAGTATTAAAAGAAGGTTAGTTCAAAGTCAAACACCTGATCAGTGAATGTTAACCTCTGATAAAGACAATGGTATTAATAAAATAAAAAAAGGTAGGATTTAAGATGAACTTAAAGGTTTGAACTGGGTTGCGGATGAGGACTGGTTACGGACTGGTTGTATGTGATGCTTTCACAGTTAAGGGTTACCAAAACTGATAAGTCTAAAGCGGATGCACATGTAAGATGTTGCAGATGAGTCGGCACATAACACACAGCTGGAGAGCCAACACAGGATATAGCGGGCCCATCTAACGCTGATATTACCAGGCCTGTAAGGCGCTGGGCTGCATACGAGGCGTGTCTCCTGAGTCTTCCTGTTTACTTCCTGTTGCCCCTGGACTCGACAGGCCCTGGTTCCTGGAGAAAGAGGGGCATCATGGGAGACGTATTGTTTTCACAGCTTGACAGCTTGTCTCGATCTTTTGCGTGCGTGCGTGCGTGCGTGCGTGCGTGCGTGCGTGCGTGCGTGCGTGCGTGCGTGTGTGTCTACATCTACAAAAGTGCGCTAGACATTCACATTTGACTAGTTGTATTGGGTCTACAGTTTAACATTCAAGACAGCCAGCATCTTGTGACCATCCTGCTGGCAGTGAGGCGCGTCCTGGGCATACCCTGGGGGATGTTCCCAGGGTAACAGAAGGTTTATTTTGACTTGGGCTGGTTGTATTTTAGTATATTGTTTTTGTATATAGCCATGTTGTGGTTGTTGGGGTTGGTCAGCGTTATGTTAGCACTTCTTGATGTATAACCTTTCTCTCTCACTGCTAGGTGGCATGTATTTTTGGGATTATATGGATTTGTACATAGTTAGGTCTTTTTTTTTAATGGGCACTTCTGTGTGTGTGTGTGTGTGTGTGTCTGTGTGTGTTAGTGTGCGTGCGTGAGCTTTGTAAGTTGGTTGAGTGGTACATTAAGAGGCTGATGGATCAGGAGGGGCCTCTCTTGTTAACCCCCTGTACCTCCAGGGGCCGCAGCTCCCTATTTGCCCCCCTAATGTACTAACTCCCTTGCCTTCTTTATCTCTTCTCTCTTTGCTTATTTGTCATGCAATCTGTCTTCATTCCCTGTCTTTGGGTTAAATTCATGTTTGTCATGGCAAACCTAACCCTGTCAACTTGTCGTCAGCTGCAAAGCCTGATTTACGGTTGTTTACATTTTGTCTGTCGGCATCTCGCTAGCTGGGGCACATAGTCAAGGTCCTGCCCCACTGCCTGATAGCCTTCCTGCATTCAGTGACATCACAAACTTATATCGGTCTCAAAGGGCTGAGAAACAATAAAATAATAGAATTATTAGAATTTACCCTTAACCCTAACGCTAACCCTAACCCATCATTTACTGAAAACTTTGAGGCTTTCTTTCTCTTGCTTTTGCGCTCTCAGTCTGTCCCTCAACGTTATCGGATACACTTTGTCACCACTTTGTCTTGCGTTTCTTGTGAAGTCTTGTCTTATCCACCCATGTCCAGTCTTGTCCCGTCTAGTGTGTTCAGCCAACTCTATTCTTCAAATTGGGGTCATACCTCTTTCTTGAAGTCCTCTTATCTTAATCTTTTTTCCAGTTGGGCTGGGTTAAGGTCTTTGTTCCCCTATCTTCCTCCATCTTCCCACGTCAACACCTTGCTCCTGTCCTTCCTGCTTCAGTGTTTCTCTTCTCCCTTATCCCCCTTTCTTTCCCACAATCGGTCCGTTCCTCTACTGCTCTCACTCTCTCTCTCTCTTTCTCCCCCTCTCTTCCCTTTGAGCTTGTTAAAAAGGAATTACTGTGCTGTACTGGTCTCAGGGTGATGAGTGTGGGTCTTGACGTACACCTGACTCCCCTAACGAACCTGCCCCCCCTTGCCCAGCGGGTGGTTACCGCTGCCTCTGAACCCCCCCGCTGCCCCGCCGTGCCCCTGTCCCACCAACTCTGTCCCTCTCGAGGGGACCGGATACCTGCTTGAAAAGACACGCAACGACACATGAACAGACACATGCACAAGCACACACACAGGAGTAGCCATTTATTCAGGTCTTTCAAAAATATGATTTATATAGTTTTCAAAAAACACATGATTTTGTTTGTTGTGTGTCGATTTGAAAGTGTGAACCGAAGTGATAAAACCCCATGTCTCTTCTGTCGCCCGTTCATTCTCCAGCTCTCTCTCTCTGCCCCCTCCGCTCTACTTATTTTATCCTATGATGTAAGTGGTCAGTCCTGGTGTCCTCTGGCTGTCCCTGCTGATCGGACCGTGTGAAAAGGAGAACCAACACAACAGCCACCGCAGTGAGAGTTTATGTTCAGGTCACCCTGCGGAGCACCGACCATAAACTCTCACTGTGACATCCATGACCAGCATACAAGGAGTTCCGTGCTTGTCATGCTTATCTGTCCCAGTGAGGGGGACAAAGTTCACGCCAAGTATAAGTAGCGTGCACAGGCACACGTGGGCCTCTGGAGTCAACAAAGGCCTGCTTGCTGGTTACATACAAACACGAGCATGATCACAATCACTCAGATAAACACGTGGGCTCCAGTCTGCTCCCATATAGACACGCATAGATTCCCACACAGAATCTGCAAGGCATTGTCCTACTCAAGCAGGCCAAGGAACCACACTGACTGAAAAAAAACAAGCACAGACGCAGAAACACACACACACGCGCGTGCACACACACACACACACACACACACACACACACACACACACACACACACACACACACACACACACACACACACACACACACACACACACACACACACACACACACACACACACACACACACACACACACTTAAGCAGCCCCATTGGCCTCTGTGTTTGTGAAGGCATAGGGAAACGGTCCCATCAGTTAGAATAATTTTCCCTCTGCCTCTATTCATGCAGTGCTACCGGAGACCTTTTAACAAGCTGCACTCGGGACAGTTTAACCATCACACCCATTATCAAGCCTCTTCAAACCAAAAGCACTCCACTGATAAGGGCCCCCTGTTTTCACTAGTGTCTGTGATAAAAGTGTCACTCCATCAGGTTCCTCATCCAACCTTTTATCCGGTGTAAAGTACTGAAAACCAAAAACCACTGATGTGTTTGCTGTCCTGGAATAGGAGGGCTCCGCTGTGTGCCAGGTCTGCCTGTGAAACCGTTACTGGACTCAATGTAAATGTTGACGTCATGGGCCGGCGGGACCCCACCATTTCTCAGGCATTGTAGCGGACGCCCCTGACAGCCTGATAATTACAGCTTTTTTAGAAGAAGGTCGGGTCAAGTGGTCCACTAAAAAGGTCCATGAACGGCCTCTGTGTGTGGTGAGGGGATTGGGGATGGGGGAGGGGGGGGGGGGGGGGGGGGGCGGAGTGTGGTTGTAATAGAGAGGTTGCCATGGGGACCAGAACAGCTGGGGTTAAAATTAAGGGTTTGGTTGCCGTGGTTATGGTCGGTCGGTTGGCCTGTATTTGTGTACACTCTTTACGTTGGTAGACCTCGGGTCCTTTATTCTCCCACGTTGTTTTGTGTGCTTCCTGGGGCTCGTCGCTTCCCATCCGCTGACCTCACCACTGGAGGGGTTTTGTCTTTTTCTCACTTTCTCTCACGACCTTATAGATATCGCTCTCTTTGTGCCAATCCCTCTCGTTCTCTTGCTCTCTCTGTCTTACTCTGTCCCTCGTAGACAAAAGTAGGGATAAACACACATCTTTTATACTACTTGTGTAAAGTGTTCTTTAAATGTGGACCTTTCACCAAGGCCTCGGGTCTGGCCTGTCTCAGTGAAAACATTTTCCTGATCTCACCTTCTCTAACCTAGTTAATTTCCTCTTCCATTTGTCCTCTCCCCTCTTGTTTTGACCGCCTTCTCTCATTTGGTCTCTCTCTCTCTCTGTCTCTGTCTCTGTCTCTGTGTCTCTCTCTCTCACGGTCTCCCTTGTCCTCTCGACTTTCTTTGTCTTTCTCCGTCTCCCTCCCTCTCTCGCTGCGATTAACCTACAATTATCAAAGGCCGTAAAATCCTAAGAACTTTGTCTCAAAGCTCCACTTTGTTTCTCTCCTCAGAAGATCATAAATCTCCTCTTCTCCCCTCACCCAATCCCTCCTCCACCCTTCTCCCACCACACATCCAAGTTAGCGGGTCCTCCCACCGGTCTGAGCTGCTTTCACCATCAACAACACTGCTTCTACCACAATATTTACTCTTCTTCTGCAATTTATTCTCCTCCTCCCCCTCTTCATTGTGTGTGTGTGTGTGTTTGAACTCAATAAGTGTGACTCTAGGCACATTTTTGACATCACCAGGGTGACTCGGAGTAAGACACACACGGGCACAGACACGCTCACATGACCTTTGCCCTTTGCCCTACGGAGAGCTGTGTGACCGGGCGGTTATCGCTCCATTACGGCACAGTTTCCCCTGTGCTTGTATAGAGGACGGATGAGCGGGATGGACGGACAACATGAGGAAACCAGCAGGTCATAGATCAAATCAACTTTAGTCTCTAAACCAAAGCAACTCCCAGTGACTCTGCGCTCCACTTGAATGGGCCTGCATTTACATCCAGCATGCAGGAAATCGGCACCCAAATCTTTTGAATGATAACATTTCAATCCCGCCCATTATATCCCCTATTTGTGGCTGATATAATGAGGTATTTTTGAATCACTTTGTTGTGTGTTGCTCTATTAGAAATAGATATCTTAACTAATGCAGACGAGGAGGGTGTCGAGAGGCCGCTGGTAATCACTGACTGTTTCCTGTAAATACAGGCATGCATGTGTGCGTGTGTATTTGTGTTTGTGTGAGGGAATGCATAAGTCTCTGTATGTGGGCACGGGCTTGTTGTATAAGCTTGCATACTGTCCTATTTAGATGGCAATTTCCCTATGATCTTGGAGCAGGGAATATCATAAACCGTTTATCGTTTGTCTATGAAATATGTCCTCTAGGCATGTGACGGGCCTTCTATTATATGTATTGCCTATTTGAATCCACACATACCACTAGCCCACGGTTAAAATGAAACGTATCTACAGTTTAACCGCAACAGTGTGTAAGAGAGACATGAAACCTGGTGTCGTGAGAGGAAATGACACGTGGCCGACCAGAATCAGATCTGGGTTGCTACAAAGTCTGCTGTGTGGTTAACGCCCTGAGGGTACGCACGCCATGAGGTACTGCAGATGTCTTCATCTATGTCCTGGTTTGTCTCTTTCTGTTACTTGTCCAAGCCATAGCCGGGAATATGGCTCCCAACTCTGAAGTCGTGAACTCTGTTAGACTTCTTCTTTCTAATTACCTCCCCCTCACCTCACTTATAATCCCCCCCCCCCCTTGTGTTGTTTAGGTTTGTGCATAATGTGATGTGTATGTGTGTGTGTGTGTGTCGGGTTATTAGGGTTACGCCATCTGGAGGACATGATACCTCCCTTCCCTCTCCGCTCATCTTTCTCTCCTCACCTTTAATCTCTGATGGCACCTCAGGGTAAATCGGTCTTCTCTAACTCTTATCTGTCTATCTCAATCTCTCTCTCTCTCACACACACTCTCCAACTAATTAATCTTGACTATGCTCCTGCTCTGCCGTCTCGGTCAAAGCGGTGTAGTGATCCGTTCAATGATCCCCGTCAAAACAAAGCTCACTTAAAATCTGTCAACACCAACGGCAGTTAGCCTTGCTCTGTGTCGGTTAGCCTTCATGAGCTCAACTGCCAAGCCATGACACACGCGCACATGCACACGCACACGCACACACGCACAGACATAAATGGCTACGGTCACTTAATATTGGTGCCGTAGCTAGAGAACAGTGGCACGGCCTTGACGGGCCACTTGATATACCACTGTACACAGGTTTAGAAAAGATACATTTTGCCTGCCTTTCCATTTAGCTTAAATTATGTTCTGTTTTAATTTAAGATATATTGTGGATGTCATGGCATTTGCCTGCTAGGCTTTCAAATGCAGTACCTGAAGGCTATCTTTTAAGAATCAATGATGGTAACATTGATGTGTACATTTGCGTACATTTAGCGGTTGGTCAGTAAAGAGTTTATATTCCTCCTCAATTGCTATTGGCTCCATCGCTCTGCTTGCAAACGCCAGTTAACATCTGACATTTCAAGCATTCGGTTTTGGGTTTTGTCCCCCCAGGAATAGGGTCTTGTCGGCAGGTCTAGACAAGAGAATCCAGTGGCTACTCCGAGGCTGCCCCCTAACAGTAGCATGCAGTACTGCAGGGGGAAAGCCTGTCCTATAGGGATGAAGCATGTTGTTGGAAAGAGCAACATTTTCAACCTGCTCCATATCTTAGGGTCCGACACTCAGATGACCTGTCTGGACTTCGGTTGTCCTTTGATTGTATTCCGAATAGTTTCTGTTTAGAGTATTACACCTAAGCCCATTTTTGAGTCTCTTTCTCATCTATTCATGTTCCTTTGCGACAGAGTGTGTGTGTGTGTGTGTGTGTGTGTGTGTGTGTGTGTGTGTGTGTGTGTGTGTGTGTGTGTGTGTGTGTGTGTGTGTGTGTGTGTGTGTGTGTGTGTGTGTGTGTGTGTGTGTGTCCCCCGCTGGGTCCATTATACTCAGGGTTTTATACCCAGGATGGCGGGTCAGGCCCCCGGCAGCCGGCCCAGCATCCAAACAGGAAGTGCTTTTGCTTTGCTCGTCCAATGGCAGAGGGTCGGGGGTCAGGCGGCTGCTAGGGGAAACGGCAGGGGCGTCCGGGAAACATTGACGATGTGTCACGGCCACGCCACACGCAGCTGTGTGACAGCGGGAAGTGCTCGGGATAGCGACAGTGTGTCGGAGACGAGGCGTTACGTCATAAAGCTGTTCCTGTCCTTCGGTTTAGACTGGCCTCCATTCAAGACTCGTGTGTTTCACTCAACCAAACGAAACATCTTTCTATTTCACACCCTCTTCTCACAAGAGCCGGGGTGTGAGGTAATGGGGGGGGGTTTAGGATCCTTGAAGGTTTCGATTGTTTAAATTGACTGAAAGGTTTGTTCCTAAGCAGCAACATGCCTGTGGGTTTCATGCATTATGCCTTTTGTGAGAGAATGTAGATTAGTCTTTACTGGGGAATGAAGAAATGCATTGAGAACATGTCAATTGAAAACGTTCTCAATGCACGTGGGGGCTGTGTGTGTGTGTGTGTGTGTGCGTGCGTGCGTGCGTGCGTGTGTGTGACCTTGCTGCTGTTCTTGCTGTCCGTGCCAAGGATGCTGACTAGATGAATTGAGATTTGCTGGCGGTTAGGGTGTGGCCGAGAATCACTCCATCCTCTCTCTCTCTCTCTCTCTCTCTTTCTCTCTCCTCTTTCTCCTTTCTCAGGAGAAGGAGGCTGTGCACATGGACAAGTGGGATGTTCACCTTGTGTCATGTATATGATCTGTGGGTTGAATGAAGCTCCTTCGCAAGTGGTCTATTTAGTCTTCATTTAGTTCAAAGCATATCCGGGGACAGGCACACTGGGAGCACTAATGTGTGTGCGCCGGCAGTGTGAGATTTCTCTCAGTGATAGCCGAATGAAAGCGGGCATTCACGTCCCAGTACAAAAGGCCACCAGGCGTCACAATAACACTGTGGTCAGTATCTTGGCTGTACTTTCTTGCTCGATCTCACCCTCTCCCTGCCTATTTCGCTCTCTTTCTCCATCAAGCACACTCTCTGACCCAGCTCGCTCTGTCTCTCTCTCACTTTCCCTTGCTCTCATTTTCATTTTGTTGCTTTTCTCCACAATCTGCCATCTCATCATTTACTGTCCTCATTCTTGCGCTCTCCTTCCGTCTCGTATCCTGCTCAGACACGTCCAAGGTGGATCCACCTATTTTGTGTGTGTGTTTCCTCGTGTGTGTGTGTGTGTGTGTGTGTATGTGTGTGTGTTTGTGTTTCCTCATGTGTGACTGATGAAGCATCATGCAGGAAATACTGAATGGATACTTGACCTCTAACCTTGTTAACACGCAAGCACTCACATACAAACACGTATAGAAGCACATTGACGTAAAAAGACATGCACCCTCCTACTTTGACAATATAATGCTGTACATATAGCTCACGAATACACATTGTTCATGGTAATCAGGACTTTATGTTTTTTTTCTAATTGTTCATGGTCCATTGGTTAAGGTCAGATTTAGCCTGCTTGTTGAGGAAGGGACTTCCCCATGTAACTGTAGATATACCGGATGTGAAAGTGAGTGGAGTTTGGTGGAGTGTGCTCAGCTATTCCAACAACGTTCAATATTCATATTTATAGAACCATCTATATATATTATGTTTCTGGTTCCTTCTTGGGACATCTGATACAGCAACCACAAATAAAGGAAATAGTTTCAATAGTTTTCCTCCATAAGAGCCCAGTAACAAAATGTGATAAAGTGCTTAAATACTACCCTAGATCGGTATGAAGATATGAGATTAGAATGTAGGTATTTGGGTGCGGACCTGTGTGCCACAGCAGTGTTATAGTGTAGCCTCTGCGTCTGTGTAACACACTCTAATGTATTGGTCTCTCCTGCCCCACAGTGGCAGCTTAACGTCACCTCCTGCTGCAATCAGGGTCTCTCCGCCCTCTATCCCTCTCTCTTGCCTTGAGGCTTTTTCCCTCACTTGATGAAATAATGATATTATTAATATTTTAATGTGTGGCAGCAGGGGCAATTCTTTTGAGGAATGAGTTCCCGTCCTTTTTACTTTATCCATATTTTTTCAACTGCTGAGTCAGCTTTGTTTGTTTCAGCAGAAGTATGGTTTTGAGAGATTTTAGTTATGGACACCTGGTTATTGCAGAAATATGATTTTAACTTGACTATTAGAAATTTTAAAAAGAGTTTTATTTAATATTATTGCATTGTATTTTATGTTATTGTGACTGACATTCCCATATATATATATATGTATGCATGTATGTATGTATTAATGCATGTACATGTACATGTATGTGTGTGTGTGTATGTATATATGTGTGTGTGTGTGTGTGTGTGTGTGTATACATACATACATACATATACGTGCTGTTGTTCTTCTCTTCTCCTTCTCTTGATTTGATCAGCTGGTTTCATCAGGCTGTAATTTTTGCTTTATTCTTGCTATTGCTATGTGTTTGCCTTTTTGAATAAGCTATGTGGCTGGTTTTAACAACAGCAAATGTTTGATTGTCATCAACGTCATACTTTATACTTCACATGTAGCATGTGGCATCTGGCCACCTTGGAAACCACCAGCTTGCCTTTCTGCCCATTGTAAAACAGCAAATGGAAAACATGGCAACCAGAATTAGGGGGTTTCATGTGGCCGACCAAACGCTTCGTAATGATAACCTAGGAGTCTATCTATGACTCTACCTCGAACATTCGTAAGCACATCGTTCTTTTAATTCATCAAATTCACTGGTTTATTGGTTTCGCTCATTGATCTATTTTCCATGCAGAAGGCTTTGTTTTGTGTAGAGGTTGCTAGGATGAAAATATCAGTGGCATTTCCAAGCAATGGCGTCACACACACACACACACACACACACACACACACACACACACACACACACACACACACACACACACACACACACACACACACACACACACACACACACACACACACACAGTGTGATGTGTTGGTAACTCTAGGACCCCTGTCTCCCAGCAGCCAAACTGAATCATACTGTCTCACTTAGTGATGTTCCACACACACAACCTCTCACACTGGTTGGAAGGTCTTATACATGCTGTCACAGTCAGCAGACGTCCATTCAAAGATAGCCGTTAATAAAAATAACCCTTGTGGCTTCCCTTGGAAGAAAATGGTGCGACACACACTCGCAAGCACACCGGGGTCGACTCACTGCTCCCCCGATGAGTTACCGGTCTTAGCGGTGCTCCACGCAATGCTCTGGCCGCCGGCTTGTATCAGTGGAATGGAATTCAGTGTAAGAGTGTCATCCAAAGGCAGAGAGATGCAGACTTGTACATGAGCTACAGAGTGAGAGAGAGAGAGAGAGAGAGGGAGAAGGAGGCAGGCTGGAAGGAAAAAGGGGTTGCCTTGAAAGAGAGAGAGGCTCTCTGAAGTTCTCAGCCCAAACAGAGTAACGGTAACTGTACATGTTTCAGAGACGAGGGAGAGTGGAGGTTTTAGTCAGTCGAAAATGGCAGTTAGGAACTAGGATGTACGGCCCCCTTTGAAGGGAAAATATAAGTTTGCCTTTTAGAAAGAGAAGTGAAAGAACGAAGTTGTCTCTCGCTTTCGTTGAAGTGCCTTTTTTTTTTAACAACTCTGGATACTTGATGATGGCAGGAATTGCATTTTTATTTTCTTTCCCTGTCTTGGACAGAAGCAACATCTGTTCGATTTCGTATTACCCTTCGGCCTTGTTTGTGTGAGGTTTACGGATATCTTTGCTCCGCGGTTGGTCAACGAGGAACGATGGATATTTTCATGGACCCAGCAGTGATGACATCGTTCCTTGTGGTCGGTGCGCACGTCCTCACAGCGGCTGGTGTCTGGTTGTACCGCAGACACCGCAGACGGTCACAGAAACACAGACCAGGTAAACGTAGGGAGTCGGGGATAGGGAATAGAAAGCACACATCTCTTCTTTTATACATTTCCCTGAGAGCGAGAGAGATATGGATGGTGATTGACACCAATGACAACCTATTACCTTCCTAGTTCCCTTTTAATGTCTGATTTCCCCTCCTCATGGTTTCATTGCCCCCCCCCCAGTGGCGTATCACCCTCTTTTTCATTATTTTGGAATGTGATGATGTGGTCCTCTTCAGTTAGCTGTGAGGTGGCACTTCACGTGTTGCTAATGCTACTAGCCTGGTTACTTGGCAACGGAGGGCCTTCTATTTTTGTTTACCATTACTGAAGAGATGTTTTTTTATATGGCTATTCACTGCTCACTAAAATGGCGCTTCTGTATGATGGCATCCCGAGTACTTCTGCGAGTCAGTGGGACAGAATTTACCTTATTTGGCATTCCCAAAAAAGGAGACAATTGTTTCACGCACTATTATGTCTGTTGTGTGTCTTTGTTTTTCTTTCTGCTCTAGGAACAAGCTTTGACTTGGTTGGGTTCTTTTTTTGTAAACAATTATGTGTTGCTTTAGTAAACAGATGTAATCTGTGTTGTGTCAGTAAGCTGCTTAATGCAGCCCTGTGTCTCAGTATTTACAGCTCCAATGTAAACAGTGCGTTGTGCATTTGTAACGTACAAATCCACTCCTATGTACAGTATGTTAAAGTTGATTGAATTGAACTAACAACCAGTCAAATTATACTGTCCATTAATCTCATAGAGATAGGATAATTGTTTTAGCCAAATCATTTTAAAATATTACATTCATCATCCATTGATTGAATACATCATTATTTTATTCATTTGTAAAACACTTGTTAAGTTTTGTATGAAAACACTGGGCTCGACTGATTATAAGGTTTGTGGGTTTAGTTGGATTGTTTTTCAATTGTCCGTGCCATGGCAGTGTTGCATTCAGGAAGAATCATGGTATTGTCACGGTTTGTCTAACTAACTTGATTATGATGAGAACAGAGTGGGTGTGTGTGTATGTCTGTGTATCTCGTGTGGGGGTGGTATCTTCATTGTGTGGGAGGAAGTTAATGAGAGAGTGACAGTTGTGGGTATTTGCCATGGTTGTGTGTTATCTTGGCTTACATGAGGGATGTGTTATTAATGTGGTCTTTATTTTTAGCTTCTTAAGGATGTGGGGTATGTCACATTGATGGGCGAAGCTGGGTGGAGTCCTTCAACTGTGTGTTTGAAAAAAAAAAAATATATATATATATACTATATATACTGTATATGGATATTAGATGTGTCCATGGGCATGCATAGAACTTATTAGTCATACTTGTCCACATTGTTCATCAACTCTGCTGCACCCATAATGCACTGCAAGGATCATCCCTCCCAGGCATGTTGGCTGGAGTGTAACGTGTACGAGGTCATGTGACGGTGAATTATGATTTATCTTTACTCAAGTGATTCAATTATGCCTTTTGTGGTGTTTTAGCCTACGGTTTTCACACTTGACTCTATGGTAGCAGTGTCAGCCTGTCACAAGCACATTGTAACATAATTAGCTCTGTAAGATACATCCTTAACTTACATACATTAGCAAGAGTGATTCATCACATACTACAGTCAAGTCAAATATTCTTTCTTAAAGGTGTGTAAAAAAACACGCGTTATATTAAAATCAGTGAATTTTAAAGTGAAACAACTACAAAACCGACCGACCATTCCAATCAAGTTTTTTATTTACACATAGATATGACAAATTGAATGGAGCGTAATTAAATTTGTTGCTAATCTGTTCAGCGGCGACCTAACCGAGCTAGTGATTAACATGTGGGTGGATGGTGTGGGCTGACTGGAGAATGGATGAACTGCTCTGGGGGCACCCAGCCCACTGTTCAGATGAATTAAATAAGACCGACATGGAGACATGGAATGACCAGCAATGAGCGATGAATATTAATGAAACGCATCAGTCCGTGATGTCAGCTTTCTATTTCTTTCACTTACACTTTCACAAAGTGAAAGTGAAATAATTACACTGACATGGTCAAAATCATGGGATTTTTGGGATCAAGAGCTTGTTGCAACTGAATTACATCACAGTGAATCAGAGCTGCAGACGACTAGAAGATTATGAAAGGAGGAAAGATAGAGAGAGAGAGATAAAGAGATAAGCGCACTGCGTGGTATTAGAGGCGTTAAGCTCTGCATGTTATTTTTAGTGTTGATTTGTCCTGAGGCAGAGAGATGGCAGAACAGGGAATTATTTTTGGAGAGAAAGAAAACAAAGTGATCAGCAGGAATAGCCGTGAACGAGGGATGGAGATATAACAGGAAGCAAAGCAGTGAAGATATCGTACAACACAGAACAGAGAGAGAGCAATCTCTGTCTAAGCTTTTTGGGACCCTGAGTCACTGTCTGGCCTGCATAGGTGTATATCTGTCCAGGTGTGTGTGTGTGAGTGAAAGGGCTTTACTGTGTGAAGACATCTGTGTTAGCCTCAAACACTCGCATTGAGGTCCCGTAGAATGGATCAGTTTTACACTCATCAAATTATGTACAGCTCTGACCTCTGACCCCCTGACTTCTTTCCTGGCCAGGTTTCATGACATGACTCCAGGGGGCAGTGACATCATCGCAGCATTCGTGCTAAGGAGGCAGACTGTGCTGCTAAATGATGTCATCGCATTTGAGCCGTTTTCCTGGCAGTCCTGATCTTCTGCTCCGCCACAGGGAAAGAAATGTGATATAAATGATGAAACCTCAGCCCAGTGCAGTTTGAATGAAACCAACTATTTTGGAGGGAATTTAAAAGTTATACATGCAGAGAGCCAATAAGAGAAAACAAGGTAATAAGTGCCAGTCATTGAGTGCGTGTCTCTGTGACCGTGTCTATTCAATGTGTTCAAAAACACGAGGCGGTGTAGTACCTTCTGGATGACCCCCTTAACTAGCTTAGCCTGTTCACTGTTAACACGTGTAACCATGGCGACAATATTCTGTCCGCCTATGGTTGTTTTGATTCTGCTGCTGACTGGATCCAATTGGCTCAGGGGATTTGATTGACAGATGCTATCGTCCAATTTCAGCATTGTTACACACACACACACACACACACACACACACACACACACACACACACACACACACACACACACACACACACACACACACACACACACACACACACACACACACACACACTGCATGGGTCTGTTTCCGCCCTTTTATTAAATCAGACATCATCCGTAGTACACCATCTTCAAACAGATCTGTCTCCGGCTGCTGCCATCTCTTTCTGTCTCCCACGGCTGCTGGACTAGAGGACACTCAAGAGCTTGGAGGAAGTCTCCCTTTCAGATGGACTCCAGGGTGGTTATCTTGCGTTCTCACGGAGGGGAAATACGAGGAAAGGAAGGAAGGGGATAGGGCAGACTGGGAGATATCAAGGAGAAGGGGCAAGGATACTGCCTGGCTTTACTCAGCTTAAAAGACCTGTGTGTGTGTGTGTGTGTGTGTGTGTGTGTGTGTGTGTGTGTGTGTGTGTGTGTGTGTGTGTGTGTGTGTGTGTGTGTGTGTGTGTGTGTGTGTGTGTGTGTGTGTGTGTGTGTGTGTGGGGGGGGGGGGGGATTTTTTCGTCTGAGTAAGGAGATCTTTTTTGGTGTTATATAGAGCACTGCTGGAGTGGATGACATCATCACATAGTCATTGGTAGAACTATATCACATGTTTAGAGACTTCCTGGTTCTTATCTTCCTGGATTCTTACTCAAGACCGTGTTATTAATTTAACATTTGTTTTAATCAACTGCATTGCTCTTTGATCTTATTTTAACTGAATGCTACTGTATGTCAGAAAGTTCTTGGCAGGAAAATGTTAGGCACAATTTTGTTTTTATACCTGACACTTCAATTGTGAAATAACCTTTTTAATAATCACACCAAGACACAAAACAAATGGGATACCACGATAAATTGATCTCCTTTTTGACTGAGAACATAAAATGGATGGAGATAATTTGGATAAATAGATAGAGAAAAGATAAATAAAAACAACTGTATTCACGAAGAACTGTGAACTTGTCTTCTGCCTCCTACGTACAAGAAGAATCTTCTAGAAAACACAGTTTAGGACAACCATGTAGACCACAGCAAACGGATAGAGAAAAAGAGTGTTGGAGTGCCACAGACTGGTGAGGCAGCGGAATAGTGCAGGAAGAGTAGAGAGCATGAGAGAGGGAGGGAGAGAGAGAGAGAGGCTGTCCTTTCTAGTTCTTAGGTGGGCGGAGCACAGACTTTGACACACACTCGCATTCGCACACACGTGTGAGAGGGAGAGAGAGAGAGAGAGAGAGAGGGGTAGAGCGAGAGAGAGAGAGAGCGAGCAAGTTAACGTCACGATGCACCGTCAAAGAATGGTTGTAATGGCAGCGACAACACGGACTGCAGAGAGATAGACCGTGAGAGAGAGGGAGAGAGAGAGAGTGGGGAGGAGGAAGAGTGGCTGGTGGGCTGACAGCTGTGGAACAAGCTTAGTCTCTCTCTGTCGCTCGCATGCTGACGTTGTGTACAAACTTGAAGTACCTGCTCCAGCTGCCCTTAGCTAGCAAGGAGAGCCGGTCTGCATAGCTAGCGCCGCCGGCAGAAGAGGACGTCTTATAATTACACCTGACCTCTCGGCCGGTCCCGGAGCTCTGCTCGCTGGCACACACGGGGCCATGTGGACCTGTTGACCGCAGCGGGCAGGAGAGACTGAGAGGGGACACAACACAGGGATTAAGAGCGAGAGGAACAGCATGGTGGAGAATGTGGCCCGACTATAGGAATGAGTGTGAGCTCAATGCTCACCTGTACTCGCTCATGTGCTGTGCAGGTCAGTGTCTTGGCGCGCAAACAGACTTGTGTGTGTGTGTATGTTGGTTTGTGTGTGTGTGTAATTGTTGTGTCCTTGCCACAGAGGAGCTGGCACAGGGACTGCTGCTGTTGTTTACATACTGCCGGTGTGCAACGTGCAGCAACAGAGGAGTTGTCAGCACGTGTGTGTGTGTGTGTGCGCGGCAAGTTTGAACAGTGCAGATTTGTTTACAGACCACTGACACGAAAAAGGCTGAATATGGTCTCGTCAATTAATATTGTTGTGGAGATGATTGATAAGGTGTGTGTGTGTGTGTGTGTGTGTGTGTGTGTGTGTGTGTGTGTGTGTGTGTGTGTGTGTGTGTGTGTGTGTGTGTGTGTGTGTGTGTGTGTGTGTGTGTGTGTGTGTGTGTGTGTTATGTTTGGACAGTATGCAGGGATGTGTGTGACTCAACAATGGCTCTCTCTCTTTCTGCCTCAATGAGAGCCATTCTCTGACTGACACACACACACACACACACACACACACACACACACACACACACACACACACACACACACACACACACACACACACACACACACACAGCAATACATTATTGTGGTTGGCTGGAAGTCTGCACACACTTTACTACAAACCATTATCTTCCTATCTTTATTAGACTATTGGTGGCCACAGCTTGACTTCACTTCTGATTCAGTGGTACAAAGTCTGAATTACTTGCATGTTGAAAGGTGTATGTGTGTGTGCATGCGCCTGCCTCAGGCTATCTATGGTGGGAAGCAAGTCAGGTTTGTATAGAAGAGCATGTTGTAGTGGTGACACTATTGCGCAAGAGATTGTTGAAATCTATCTCCCTGGGGCCCTGCCCTAGTAAGTGTGTTTCATCATGTGTGCCTGTGCGTTTGACTTTGTGTGTCTGTGTGTGCGTCTGTGTGTGTGTGTGGGTGTGGTTGTGCGCACACTCTACTGAGGCTTACCTTTAACTAATTTAGGGATTTGACCTAAATCCCATCCTGCAATTCCTAATTGGATATCCCCTCTACTGTTGAAGCTTGCCTCTATTGAAGCTAGAGTTAGCATTTTGCTATTGCTGTTATAACACGTGGGAGAGCCTTAAAGAGGAAGTGTTGAGAGAGGAAAGGTGTGTGTCTGTGTGTGTGTATGTTGGTGTGTGTTTTTGTGTGACTGAGAGAAAGAGTTTTGGGGTACAAGCAGTTTTATAGAGGAGGGAGGAGTTCAACGATAGCTTATCACCATCCACATGGTTCCTCTCGTAACACCGTCACCATAGTAACTCTCTAAACAACAAGCAGGCAGGGGAAGTACTGATGCCCACACCGATGCCTTCTGATTTGCTAACAATTGTATACATAGAAGGGAGGAAAATCTCAGTTTGTAAAGAATGGTGCGGAAATCATGAAACACAATCTAATAATAATAGTTAATAATATCTTTACTATCATGAAATAATAGCAATTATTCGCGGCTAAGGTGAATGATTGTTTTAGTATATACTACACGTGAACACTCCAAAAATATAATACAATATATAATTTTCTTTTTTTAATTTCTTTATTAGCAGCATTTTTTTTTTTATTAGCATGACGAGATGACCGAAAGAGGGAATTTTGCGATGAAAACCATATCCGAAGATTGAGATCTCGATCATGGGATATTGCCCAATATCCCGAGATGGCGAACAAATCAAATTGCGACATCTTAGGAGGTTCACATGTAGCATATGCTGATATAATATATCTATAGCTGGTGTATAATTATGAGTCATTTATAGAAGCATGTTGTCTACCATCAAAACAAATTGTTATTTGTTCTCTTCCTTTTCTTGCCTTTGTATTTTTTATCTTTATTGCGGGATGTAAGAGGCATAAAAACACACATGACATCACTCTCCTGTGCTTCAAGACCGTTGGTTTGTGATACGAGAGAGGGGAAAGAACGTGGAGAGGGGTTCTGTGTTTACTCTGTCAGACTGATACGAGAGAGAGACATAGATGGATAGAGGCACAGAGAGACAGACAGAGAGAGAGAGAGAGTGAGCGAGGGAGAAAGAGAGAGAGAGAGAGAGAGAGTGTGTGGAAGTGCAGAGGAGGCTGATGTAACACGGCCGTGTCCCAGCATGGGGTTCTATTCTGGGCCGGACGGCTTCACTCCTCGGGCCTGTGGGTGACGCAGTGCTGGTGCCCTGCCTGACTACAGCTCCCACTCCATTTCCCAGCCGACACCAGGCCTGGAACCACTAGAACTAAATAAAACATGGGTCTCTCTAGCAAAACCAAAGCAAATCAACATGCAGCCTTTCAGTCCGCCTTGTGTTGCCCAGAACACTCCTGAACCATAAGGATGTTGGTGTCATGTCCAAGGCGTCTACGTCCACGTACAAATGTCCTCACTGATTGTTTTGGCATGAGATTATTTAATTAAACTCTATTTCCATCCCTTCTCCCTTCCTCCCTCCTGTGTTCCAGATGAGAGAGACCGAGTACAGAAGAAAACCTTCACAAAATGGGTCAACAAGCATCTCATAAAGGTATAGTACCACGCTACAAGCTTCTTTCTGATTGGTCCACCTGACACTATTGACAGAAGTATTGCCGGATGTTTTGATAAATTAACCTTTTGACATGTTTATCTATCAACCTAGCAGTTAAACACAGAGCAAAAATGTAACCGGTGCTTTCCTAATGCTGTACACTGAGACGTATGTCAAGTACCTTGAAAGTCCCAGCGTGTTGTAACTTACAGTCTGCTGTCACATATTGAACCGACTTGACTTGACTTCAGTTGTCGTCATGGATACAGTAAATATCCGCTGTTGACATTCCGGGTGTAGGTGACAAGGATCAAATGAATGACTGAAATGCAGTGAGATTGCAAATGGTTCAGTACTGCAGGTTATGTGCTTCTTGGCTCTGTTTGGGGTAAGCCCCTTTTACAATAAGCTAGTGATGATCAATGTGTGTCTTTCCTGGTCTGTCTCTGTGACAACACTCAGTGAGAGGGGAGGAAATGACTGCACGTTTTTCTACATGATTGACTGGTTACTTGGATTGCAGGCTTGGTCTATTGGCTAGTTGGTGCTTTTTTTATGCTGGTTAGCTGTCTATTTAGATTACTAGTTCAGGTTGTTGTATTGTTCTCTCATTCCTTGACATCTGGCAGAAGAAAGTTGTCTTATGTTACAATATATTCATATGTCAGATACTAGGGTTAGAGAACACATTGAGATTTTAAATATATATTTCAATGGTGACCTGGCCAGCATAAAGGGCTAGGGTGTCTTATTTTGACTTGGTTTGCTATCTAGCTAACTATAATTACTTCCACTGAAAATGAGAGGGAAGTACTTTTAAAATAATATAAATAAATAAAGTAAGTAAAAATGATAAGTTGTAACAACCCATAAACTATCTTCATCAAATTTATATCCGTGTCGAATCCTTCTATTTCTGGATACAGCATCTGAATTTCAAGTTATGCTGCACAGAATACTTGTCCTTCGTGGGCCGTTCCTCTTCCGGGCGACGCACATGTTTCGTGTCACGCACACATGCAACGCTCCATTCTGTCACTGATGAGGAGATACGTCTGACATTCTGATAGAGGAGATTCTATTTGACCTCATAACTCCGGAGCAACTGTTGGCACCGCGGTGTGTTAATGTCACTCTATAGTAGGCTAGACCGGCACAGCCCAGAGAGATATAGATAGATGAAGAGAGAGAGAGTAGGAGCGAGAGGGAGAGATACCGGTGTTTCAAATCAGAGGTGGAACTTCCAGGTTCAGAAGTTGAATTCCTAGGGTAGGAGATGGAGGGAAAGTGGTGCTTCTTAATTTAAAAGACAAAAATGTTGCTCACATGACGTAACATTATATTGAAATATTATACAATGTTAATAATAATTGTTGAACATTGTCCGTCATAACTGGCTTAATGCCAAAAAGAGAAGTATCAACTGAATAATCTGATTTTTAAATAAAGAAAGTGGAGGCAGAGCACCAAAGAAAGACATAGCAAACAAACCATTTTTCCATCTTATCAAGATTGAAACCTAGCAAGGGGGAGACAACTTTATTTGTCTAGTGACATCATCATTCCATTCATTCCTTCTGTTTCACACTTGTTGAGTCTTACATAAGCCCTCAGCTGGACAAGTATCCGGTATCTGATTGTCAAAGGCTTTGATAGGCCTGTTCACCTATAACATTGACAAATGTAGTTAAAGTGTGTGTGTGTGTGTGTGTGTGTGTGTGTGTGTGTGTGTGTGTGTGTGTGTGTGTGTGTGTGTGTGTGTGTGTGGACAACAATAGAACAAGCCCAAACAGTGGCCTTCCTGTTAAACATAGTGACTGTTCTTAAGGCTGCTCTGGAAGTGACTAAGACCCAGAGTCTTGTTTCCTTGCCAGGACACACTCATACACTCTTACAAAAAGAGAGTAGCTGCAAGTTGTGACCCAGTGTGTTGGCTAAGGTTAGAGGTCATAGGTCAGAGGTACTGGGTCCAATTGATGACGTCACCTGTTGGAATTTTCGACCAGATAGATTTATAAGTGTATCAATCAATCAAGCCTACCCTAAAGTACTCAGTAGACTGTACTATCAGATAGGCTATAATCTAGCTATCATTTATTTGGCTAGAATCTGAAATATCTTGTGATGGCTCAAACCTTTAACAACACAGCTGCTGACGGTAAATTAGGTGTGTCTTGGGTCCACTTGAGGTTTGTTGGTCAGAACTGTGGAGAACAGATACAAATGTGTTATTACTCGGCCTTACTCAACAAACATAACTACTGTAAAAGTAGAAAAAATCTATGGAATATGTGGTACTGCTTAGGCTTACCACAGTCATAATTAAGTCACATACAATTGCTACACTGGTCGATGCATTTGCTAAAGCATCACAGTAATTCCAAGTAAATCAAACAATCCTGTTTTAATTAATCTCAGAATCAAATACAATACATATTTGTCTGAATGCTTGAGTTAAAATTAATTTAGCAGAACAGCTGAAACCCAAATGGAGCTGAACGCATGAACGCACCAGTACACAGACACACAGATGCACCCACAAAATCGTACCGATGTGTTAAAAAAAATTACTTCTCTGAATTTGTGTCTATGCATGAGCAACGATTTGAATTGCCATCAAACAAGATACACATCATACTGCTACAAATGATCCTTAAATTTATCCTTGACAAATGTCCAAACTTAAAACAAGGTTTTTCACTATCCCAATATTATTTTGTCAATCTGACCTGGGGGGGAAACTAATTCCCTAAATGCTTGCCTCAGCATTGTCAGAGTTGAGGTTGGAGCAAACATTCTGTGAGGGTTCACGTAGATGTAGGGAAGTTTATGACTTATCTTTGATCTGTTACCCTTCTGAACCCAAATGACAGTGTACTACACACAAATTTAATCAATAGGATTCATTATTAAAACACACAACTGACTGTGTAACCTTACCTAACCTCCCCCCCACACACACACACACACACAAATACATTCAAACCTCATTTCAGTTGGCGATGACAGAACTGTGCTTCCTGCGTTTAATTAACCCTAGTTTAAGTTTTTTGTCCCCTCCATGACAACACGCAGACCATCAGGGAACAGAGGAATGGGGGGAGGCAGTGAGGGGGAGGTGGATAGAGGGAAAGGAGTGGAAAGTATGAGAGAGATGTAATAAGTGCACAGAGGAATAGGCGGTAAGCCTTGGTGACATGATAATCCAGGACAGGATGGACTAGAAACCACTCCCAATAGGCCTGTTAAGCACTAATGAAGCCTCTTGGGAAGGTGTGTGTCTGGTAAAGATAAAATGGTAACTTCATTCATACAATCATTTTGTGTAGTGTGAGAGATACTAAGAAATGCTTGTTGTCATTTATTATCCCAGCTCAGGTGATCCCTATTAGCCTAACAATGTAACTAAGTACAGTGACCTAACGAGAAGTCAAACTGGAAATGTTAATCTAGTGTTTGGTTTTTATCTGTTGATTTATGTTCTGTTTAGACTAAGGGTTGCTGCTACTGGTTAACCTTTGCGGGCCATGTTTCCCCCTAGTGTTAGAATGTGGTACTGTTATATGCTGTCATCAGGGCAGGACCATTTGACACTTGCTTTTAATCATGCTTCTCATAATACACAATGGCTGAAGTAGTGTTCTAAGGATAACTATATTTAACAAATACACAATGGTAATAACGGACTGATTTATTGTTTAACTAATCTTAATTTCTTAGAATCTAAAACTAAATCTGGATTTTATTGTAAAACAGCCTTATCAGAATCCAAGGTTGCCTATTAATCTCTTATCCCTGCTCTATTCCCCCATCAATTATTCATTTTGGTATGTCCCAGAGCTCTTTATGCTGCAGTAGTCAGCCAAGTGGCACATCTTACTGTGGTCAGGAAGAAAATAAAGTCTGACATTCTCCAACCCTGGTGCGGGGGCTCCACTGGTCTAAATGCTGAATCACCGATACCCTCGGCTAGAGGCAGTCCCGCCCGTTAACCGATGTGACAGGGGGAGCAGCGGTCACAGCTGGTGCTGAGTCTGGGTTTCCATGGCAACCACTGATGGGGGTTGCTGTGGTAATCATTGTGGCAGTAGTTGTCGGGAGCAGAGTCGACATCTGTGGATTTGCGTTGCTGATTGCCTCTTGTATCTTAACTTTCTCCATCCCTCTTTGTTTTGCAATTCCAACTATATCCAGATTTTGGCTTTTCCCCTGTATTCATCCCATCGCACTCTGGACTTTTGCACAGCAATACTTAAACATTAACATAAGAGTATAATTGATTAAAGATTGATGATGCTATGCTTGCAAATTTCTCTCTCTCTGTCAGGTGAGGAAGCACATCACAGACCTGTACGAAGACTTGAGGGATGGACACAACCTCATCTCCCTGCTGGAGGTCCTCTCTGGAGTCACCTTGGTATGAACACACACACACACAAAGACGCACACACACACACACACATTTGCCTGCAAATGCACACACTGATAAAGTGTTAGTTTACAGTCATTGGTGAGCACAAATCTTTGAATGCGTACATAATAAATGTGGAGTTTTTACACACTTTCACTCAACAGGTACTCAAAGTAGCATCGGAGGTAGCTACTACAGCTACCTGTATAGAACAAAAGCACAGACAACAAACAGACCATTATTACTACAGACTTGTTATTATTTAGACACGAGTGTGTTTGCCATTGTTGTTGTGCTGTAGTGACCGTGCTGACAGTGGTTGTTGTTGTTGTTTCCTGATGATGTGTTGAGTCATGCAGTCCCAGTGCCTCCCAAAAACACATTATGGTGCTGTCTGACAGAATAGCCGGCGGGATGAATCCACTGCTAGCTAGAAAGGGCACCAGGGAGACGCCTCTATAAATAGGGCATTAACAAGGACATTGGAAAAGGAAAAACTGTGGAAAAAATAATTAAACTAAGGAAATTAATAGGACATAAATCATACATTTTCATACGTTCAGGGGGATTATACCTAGCCATAACATGAAGTATGTTAATCCCTAAGAAGTGGGTGTCTTAATATTATTTTTTTCTATATATAATCAAAATGTGATCCAAAAAAAAGTGTCACTTTAGCCCCCGCCCCCCCCGTTCAACCTCTCCACTGTCTGTCTATCGTTCACTTTCTCTTTCCTGCCTCTCTTTTCTCACTGTAATTTCTCATACCATACTTTCTCTACCCCCTCCGCCATTGCCATGTATCGACTCCCCATCTTTCTGTTGCCATAGCAACTCAAGAGTGGCCCCGTGTCGACTAGGGCGTACGTGTCCCGCGCCCCCCCTCCCATCTTGATCGCAGGGGAGGATGAGGAGCAGGAAGGAGCTCAAGGAGTATGTCGGACCGCGCCCCCCCCCCCCTCCCTCTTTCCATGGCATCCATACTCACTCCTTTTCCCGAGGATGAACTCTCACCCTTGAGCTTTGACCTTCACCTGGGGCTGGGGTTTGGGGCTGCATGGTAGTGCTGCTGTTCCAGTTGTGTGCTGATATCACTCCAGTGTTGAACATCCAATGGTAGTCTATATTGAATCCATGTTAAATAATTGATGAATGATGAGATATCATTGAATATCCTAGCTCTCCCTTTTAATCGGCATATGTATAGTTTTTATCGGCATAGTTTTCACATGCAGTTTGATAACATTGCCTGACTCAGCTCATTGGCAGCCATGAAGTAGTCCTCTTCACTTGACATGGCTGGATAGTTGTGCGGTCATTTAACTGAACAATAGATGCTCTTTCCTTCTCATGGTTCCCAGCATGGTGTGAAGACTCACACAACCGCATAGTTGCACCTGCTTGTATTAAGGAACAAGTGTGTATCTGCATCAAAGTGTGTGGGTCACAGTGTGCAGTGTGTTCTCTGGTCCGAACTGTTCAAGTCCTTTGCACTGGCTATGTTTGACTTTTCTCCTAACAAGATGACACCTAAGGATTTTCAAATATAATGGCATGGTTTGATGTGCAGTGTTGTGGTTCTGCCCTGTCTTCAACAGGTCTTGTTGAAGACAGCGCCCTCTAGTGGATAATGAATATCACCACACCTTCACTTTTTGACCTAAATGTGCTTGGAATAGGAAAAAATGTCTGCATTGTCTTGTTGCCTGCTGTCAAGATACAATTGATAGTGGTCAACTTTCAAGATACAATGCTTGTTTGGCTTACTTTTTCTGCCTTGCTTTCTTATTTTTTAGCCCAGGGAAAAGGGCCGGATGAGATTTCACAGACTGCAAAATGTGCAGATAGCCCTGGACTTCCTCAAACAACGACAGGTACATGAGTCTCTCTCTCTCTCTCTCTGTCTGTCTGTCTGTCTGTCTGTCTGTCTGTCTGTCTGTCTGTCTGTCTGTCTGTCTGTCTGTCTGTCTGTCTGTCTGTCTGTCTGTCTGTCTGTCTCGCACTGTCTCTGTCTGTCTGTCTCGCACTGTCTCTGTCTGTCTGTCTCGCACTGTCTCTGTCTCTCTTATATGCTTGCATGTATTTTAATCTATCTTGACCTTGTATTTGTATTGTCTTTTAGATGGAACTTTGATTGTGGAATAAAGTATTCATTCATTCTCTCTGTTTCTGTCTCTCTGTATCTCTCGCTGTTTAATGCTGTCAAACAAACAAACCAGGCCCCTAAATCCCAGTGGTTTCTCTGTTTCAGGTCAAGCTGGTGAACATCAGAAATGATGACATCACAGACGGCAACCCTAAGCTGACCCTGGGTCTGATCTGGACCATCATCCTTCACTTCCAGGTCAGTCTGCTGCTTCTGATTGGTCGCGAGTGGTTCATGGCTGCGCTCTGGGTCCTCACTTATGAGGGATCGCACCCTGGCTGATGGGGTTGGATGGATCAAGAGAGCCATGATGAGCGGCTCTCTTAAATGATTAAATACCTCCCAGAGCATTCATTTTATTGAGAAAATCAATGGATTCTATAATGAACGAGTGATGGATGGATGAGGGATGGTTAAGACGATGAAAGAATATTGGGGGTTTCCATGGAAATAGGATTTGTCGCTTTTGAGTTTCTGAGGTTCCAGATGGAACAGCTGCTTAACAACTACTGCTCAGCATGTTAGTTTTGTCTCTAAAGAGTCGGTTTCTGCCAGCAAAGGTTTAGTTGTGTGCACTTATTCACATGTGCACACACGTGCACGTTTGTGGGAATGTGTATTAGTGACATAACATGAAGGGTTTCTGGTTCCACAGCTGTGCGTGTGCACATGCCCATGCACGTGTGCAGAGGATATTTCTGTCTGTATTTGCTTTTGCCCTTTGTGTTTGTAGTCTGGGTTCACAAGGTAGTCTTTGGCCAGTGTGACATTGAAGTACATGCAAATCCTTCCTCCAGTCCTAACCCTTGCTATTATTCGCATGTGAGGCAAACCACAGTACACCCAACTGATCAGGGGGTGTCTGTAGTGTAACGCTTCAAGGCAAGCCTTGAGGACGGTGTGTTCAGTTCACGCTGTGAACCAGAGTCCTGCTCTAGTTTAATTCACATTGAATATCCATGCGGCACTGCTGTCGTTCAATGGAGGACACATTTTATGAATGGGAAAATCATCATTTTTACTTGTTTGTGGATATGGTTACTTTAGGTTTTATTCTGTCAACAGTCTGCTGCTGTTCTTAAGGGCGACCACTAGAGTGCACTGTGCAGCAGAACGCTGTTTGACGTCACCACTTGTCAAGGTGACACAGAATGGAAAACACGTTGCCACGGATACTGAAGGAGGGGCACATGACTCTGCAGCAGTCAATTGAAACAGCATGAGTCAGCGAGAGAAGCCCTGAGCGAGATAGAGATGGAGAAATGGAGAGAAGGAGGATATAGAAGCAAAATTATCATCAAATCTGTGCACAGATTTGATCATAATTAAAAAAGCAAGAGATAAATACATTTAGTCAAATTATTTATTCATAGTTATATCTGTCAGGGGGAAACCAAACTTAAACACACTCTCACCCACCAAGCTGTCACACCTCCACTCTTTGGTAATCCACAATAAATATCCATAGAAATAAAAATGTTAATGTATGCAATGTTGCATAAACAAAATGTGACTGCAATTACTCTTTCCAACCACTAAGTGTCACTAGTCTCTCTTCATCTGAGTGGCAGCAGACTGCCAAATATTCCCAACCACTGGCATCTAAGGCTCTGGCTTTGCTGAAATGGCTGTCATACCTGCTGCTCTATTCATTTATTGCTGGCCTACTGTAGATTCTGGTGTATGCTTCTATACACCAGATTCTGCAAAAAATATATGTATTCCCAATGATTGTTGGCCTTATTTTAAAGTTCAGACACTTTCTTCTTGATGACCCAACGTTTTTTCTTAGCTGTTGCTGCTGGTGAGTTTCCCTTCTGGGAAATGTCTTGCCGCTGTTGAAGAGGATTTAATGTGATGCCTGATTTGTGGTTCAACATCGGGCCAAAATGTGTGTGTGTGTGTGTGTGTGTGTGTGTGTGTGTGTGTGTGTGTGTGTGTGTGTGTGTGTGTGTGTGTGTGTGTGTGTGTGTGTGTGTGTGTGTGTGTGTGTGTGTGTGTGTGTGTGTGTGTGTGTGTGTGTGTGTGTGTGTGATGAATCGGGGTGTGAGATTGACCCAAGCAAGTGTGTGTTGAGTGTCGCTTCAAGTGTGGGTGTGTGTCATCCCTTTAATCCTCCTCATAGTTTCTCTTTTCTTCCTTTAATCTCCCCTTTGCACTCTATAAGTCTCATATAAAATCTGCCTCTTCTCCTCCTCCTCTCCTCCTTTGCTTCATCCCTCCCTACTTTTTTTTTACATGACCACAAAACCTCTGGGGAGATGGAAAGTTGTATCAATGTTTAAGAGAGAGAAGGAGAGAGGGAGGGAGAGAGAGAGGGAGAGGGAGGGAGAGATTCCAGTGAAATTGATTGTATCGCTCCTTGGAATCATTCCCGGAACACAATAGTGTGATGCTCATCGCATTCTCCTTCTTTTCCCTATTTCTCTCTTTCTTGCATTTTCGTTGGTTCTTCTAATTCAACGGGGGATCTTCAGGTCGTGTGTGTGTGTTTGTGATATTGAAGGGTTCCCACAAGCAACTGAGACTTAAAGGGAGAGAGAGAGCGAGAGAGAGAGAAAAAAAAGACACGAATAGGAGGAGCACAGAGCTGGGAGGGGTGGAGAGAGAGAGAGCGAGGGAGCGAGAGAACGAGTGAGTGAGCGATCGAGCAGTACAGAGTGTGAAGCCGCCGCCGCAGCAGCAGCAAGGAGATCAAAGCTTTTCCATCGCCCACCCTCTCTGTCTCGCTCTCTCCGGCGGTGGTTGAATACAAGGGATAAATTGGAGGAGGGAAGCCAGCAAGAGGGTAAGCGAAACGGGGCCGTCTGCTGTCACAGGAGCTCACGGCTTCCCCTCATCTACAGGCCTCTCCACATTCTTCACACCGGAGGAAGACACGCATGCAGGAGAGGGCTGACGGACAAGGACGAACCTGGGGACTGTCCAGATTTGCGTGCACACACGCATACATTCCCGCACACACAAAGACGCACACACACACTCTAAGGACACCTCTCGTGTGGACCAGCGCTATCGGAATGGATCAGTTCCAGGCGGAACCCCTTTCTACTTTTTAGAGGGACTATCACGCTCAGCGGCGGTGCGCTTCCTAGCAGGATGAAGCAGTGTTAAGCTGTGGCACTGTGGCTGTCGCGCTGCTGCTTCGTCGTACGTATTGTGCAGGTTGTTCGGATTCCGGCTGGATTCTGAAACCAAACCGAGGGGGAGGGTGCCATCGCTCTCGACCCGGACAGGGCCTTGGACACGTTCTCTCCAGTCCGCTGTAGCAGACCCGTCAAGGCCAGTGGATCTCCTCGCTGCATACTAGTCTTCTGACCCTTTAAAGCTTCTTCAACCCATCCCTCCTCCTCTACCTCCGCCTGGAGACAGACACGGTCCGGAACCAGCCACTGCTCCTGGCCCAGATGCCTCTCTCCTAATTAGACGTGGAGCTGGAGTTGGGAGGCTATAACGAGACACCCGAGGAAGTGGAGAGAAAGAGAGAGAGAGAGGGAGGGAGAGAGAGGGAGAGAGAGAGAGAGAGAGAGAGAGAGAGAGAGAGAGAGAGAGAGAGAGAGAGAGAGAGAGAGAGAGAGAGAGAGAGAGAGAGAGAGAGAGAGAGAGAGAGAGAGAGAGAGAGACAGAGTGGGGGTGCAAGAGTGTTGCTTCATCTTTCTTCCCGACCCCCTCTTTGTTACGAAGTGATCTGCCCGATATCTCCCCCAACCCCTGCGAGACTGTATGTATTTCTTTGGGACTATTGCATCGACGCACTGCACCACCTGATGAGGAGCACCTTGGCTTGACCCAGAGGAGGGGACAGAGGCAGAGGCCATTTGTTTTTGTGTTGCACTCCAACCCCCGTGGGTATTGTCCTGACCGACTTGGTGGAGGAGAATCTGAGATCCTGGGTCTAGCTGGGAGGCGTGCATACACAGGCATGTCTGGTCTGCCTAATCCTCTGGAGATATTCTGATGTAACGCTACCAGCGAGACTGCTCGAGCTGCATAACGGATATGCACACACATGGGCGAGTTCAGAAATCAAGGCTCCACAGGTAGTAAGAGTTTAGGCTTGCCTCGGTTTTTCACGCGTGACTTCTTTTGGAGAAGTATTCGTTTTTTATCTACGAGTTGTTGATCGAGCACATGCTTGAATTAAAGAGGCACTAACGCACACACACAGAGGATCTAGCATGTCAGCAGCGGTGCAGTTGGATGAGCAGGGAGGAGAGTTGTGGGAGGAGTGTGGGAGACTGGAGCCGGCACTCTGATTGAGTTATTAACAAGATGTCACTCCATTGGCTGGCTTTCCCAACAAGCTGCCGCATCATAGGCTGAGTGCACACTCTCCTTCATCTAGCCTCCTATGCTGGCAAAAGCAGAGACTATCTTTAGCGTTAGCATCAGAGTTTATCGACAACGCTATCCATAAGACTGCTAGGGCTACGTCTACCGCTACTACGAGTAGTATGCTTGTTATGACTGCTGCATAATATTCAGTATCTTCTGTTACTCATCTGACTTGGCCGACGGTGAAGAAACACGGCTACAGTTGCTACGACGCATCAATATTTAATGTGCTTACATCACCACAAAGAGATTTGCATCAAAATCAAAGAAGAGCCGCGTCTCTGCCAGTGTAGCAGTGTGGATTGTTGATTTTTAAACAGCCCCGCCAACACTCCCTCCGTGTGATATCACGTGCACGTTTGATGCCGTGCACCTCGGAATATCGCGGCGTCGGGCCAGTGAGATGAGACTTCTATTGATTCTAACTCGTCTTGCCAGCTTGCTTTCTGCATACACACACACAATGACTCTTTAGAACACACACAACCTTTCACGCATCCAGTCTTGCACACACACACACACACACCACACACATGAACGCACACCAGTGAAGACGAGCACACAAGCTGTGCCGTGGAAATAGTCCAAGCCTTAATGAGGAGTACGAGAGAGTGACTCTGCAGTGCATGGGTTTTCTCCCCATCCCTCTCTCTCTTTCTCTCTATCTCTCTGTACTTTGAAAAACACCACTGGCGCCCATGACCTCAACTGGTTGCATTGCCTTTACTACCAGGGCAGAACCACAACGAGGACCAAGACCAGGACTAGGACCTAGAACCCAGGACCAGGAAGCTCAATCCCTACAGCCCATATTTATAACACCCCCCTCCTGACTTGACGATGTCTTGGTGTCCTTGACGACTAGCGTATGTCCCCGGTGACTAGCGGAATACAGAGTAAAGGAGGCCAGCACAAAAACACACACACACGCGCACCCAGCAGAGATACTGGCAATAGGGGCTAGCTGCCCACAGTGTGGTGGAAGAGAGGACTAGAGGAAGACGAGGAAGAGAGAGAGAGAGAGCGGACCGAACAGGAGAGAGTTTTGACACGCAGCCCTGCAGCAGGGTCGGCCTCTCGCTGAACCAATGAGCACCCCGGGCAGAGGGAGCCTGACTGCCTCTCCAGCTCCGTGTGACTGCACCCTACGCCCTCTGTCTTCTTAAATATTCAGTGTCCCATGTCGACAAGGCAGAAGCTGAAGCGTCCCCTGCTGATGTCGCTGTTCTTACAGGTGTCTGGGTTGACGCGGGCAACTGTCATTCGTAACGCGTAGCCGCTCTGATCCGCCCCCTGTGTTGACCCCTTACTCGGCTCAAACGGCCAGAAGCAGTCTTTTAAATGGCGACTTGGAAACGGTTTATCCATTTCCCATATTTCCTAGTTTTGTAAAGCACTTGTTTTCTACTTTTTCTACCGGAGAGTGTTTGGGCGGACAGGGCCGACATGGGGAGCTCCATGGGTTGTGTTCGCCCCCAACGGGAGGATCTAAGTGGGGCCCCGCCCCTTTCGCCAAAGAAGCGCCTGCGTTTCAAGAGGAAGCGCAAGGGGAGGAAGGGGAGGAAGGGCGAGGCGGCCCCGGAGGAGTCGGGGCGGCGGGGGAGTCGCGACCCGGACCCCCGGGACGAAGAGGAGGAGGAGGAGGGCGAAGGGGAGAAGGCGTCCCTATTAGAAACGGCCGATTCCAAAAACACCAGGCTCTGCTTCAGGGGGGTACCGGACCCCCGGTTGGGCCACTTCATGTCGTCCAGCAACACCCTCGCCCCTGGGTGTCACAGCGTCTCCATGGGGGGCAGCAGTCTGCTGGAGGTGACCCCCAAACCAAGCCCGGCGTGGAGGGGGGTGTTCTGCCTCCCGGGCCAGGAGGACACCGTCAGCGCCATCGTGGAGCTCTCCAGCCTCCCAGGCCAGACCCCCACCGCCAGGGCCCCTCCTGCCAGCCTGGCCCTGGGCATCGCCAACACCACCAGCAAGACCCCCCTGGGGAGCACCACCCCGGGGGGCGGCAGGGTGTGCCGAGTCAAGGAGAAGGTCCAGGGGGTCCTGGAGAAACCTTGGATCCTCCGACCCAAGAAGGAGAAGAAGGAAAAGGGGAGAGCGAGACAGCAGCAGCAGCAGCAGCAGCAGGAGATGAAGGAGGCTGGAGGGACGGGCGGGGGCCGGACCGGGGGCACCGCGGGTCTCAGCGGGGCCCAGACGGCCATGGAGAGGGAGCGTAAGGGGGTCATCCACATCCGGGAGGCCGATGGGAAGCTGTGTGTGGTGCGGACCGTCTACCCCAGCGACTACGGATCCCCCGTGTGGAGGGGAGACGTCGACGGGGTGGAGGTCCGGGCCGAGCCCCCCGCCCCGTCCCCCGTCACGGGGAACGTCCTCACGGTGCAGCTCTCCGAGGACGATGACGGCAGGGCCAAAATGGCCGACCCCGGTCAGGCAGTTTCTGCTCATCAAACAGGGTATCGGGAAACTACGACTGCTGCTCGGCAGTTTGACCTGGACACTCCGCTAGGCAGGCTAGGGGGCACTTCGTTGCTGGAGTCGGGCTACGCCAGCGACCTGCCGTTGACCTCCCCGGGCACTGGGGGCACCACACCCAGTCAGACGGACTGGGGGGGCACCACGCCCAGTCAGACGGACTGGGGCGGCCTCAACACCAGCAGCTCCTCGGAGAGAGTGGACTCCACGGTGGAGAGTCCTCTGTCTCCAATACAGCAGGCACCTGTTAAACACCTGCCACAGGTCTGGAAACAGCTACCAACCTCGCTCTCTCTCTCTTTCTTTCTCATAATAGTTTTTTACTGATAATATGATTTCTCGCTCTCTTTTTCTCTCTTTCTCTCTTTCTCTCTCTCTCTCTCTTTCTTTCTTTCTTTCTTTCTTTCTTTCTTTCTTTCTTTCTTTCTTTCTTTCTTTCTTTCTTTCTTTCTTTCCTCCAAGATATTTTTGGGTTTCCTCCATTTCAGCCTGTGATAAAACCCCAAGAGCGTGTGGTTGTCATGCTGTCTTTGTTCAACGCGTGTGCTTAGTCCCTTATCATCAATGCAGACGGTTCTACCCCCCTCCCCTTCCTGTCCCTCTCCCCAGCGGCTAATCAACCCAACACAGACTGTCACCCCATTCCCTCTCATCTGTCATTCTCTCTGCTTTCTCAGTCTCTCTCTCTCTCATCCTATCGGTCTCTCACTCTGTCTCTCTCCTCCTCTCACTTTCTCTCTCCGCCTCTCTCTGTCTCTCACTCTGTTCCTCTCCTCCTCTCTGTCTCTCTTTTTCTCTCTCCTTCTCTCTATGTCTCTCTGTCTCTCTCCTAATCTGTCTTGCCCTCTGTCTGTCTGTCTGTCTGTCTGTCTGTCTGTCTGTCTGTCTGTCTGTCTGTCTGTCTGTCTGTCTGTCTGTCTCTCTGTCTGTCTGTCTCTCTGTCTCTCTGTCTCTCTCTCTCTCTCTCTCTCTCTCTCTCTCTGTCTCTGTCTCTGTCTCTGTCTCTGTCTCTCTCTCTCTCTCTCTCTGTCTCTCTCTCCTCTATTTCTGATGCCCTTGTACCTCCGTCCCTTCATCTCTCCCTCAGCCGTGGCTGACAGTGTGCATTAGTGAGTGACGAGTGAAGTTGGTGTGTATACTCTGTTGGTGCCAGGGATTACAAAAACGGTGTGCTTGGTTTAAACCTGCACTGCAAAACATTACCCTCGCTTCCATCACTTTTATGAAAAACCCTTACCCCCATGGCTCAACAAGCCCAGGGATTAGTGTTTCTCTTTGAACTAGTGAACATAGTGCAGCTCTTATGCTACGCTCACCTTGAAGATGAGTGAGCTGCGATAGCTACTGCAGTACAGTGGGAGAATACCAGGATATAATGGAGGTGGACCGGGGCTTAGCAGGAGAGAAGTGTTGTGTGTTACTGTGTGTAGCCTCTCCCTTTAAGTTGTACAGGAAGTAGAGAAGCGTTTTGTGTGTTACTGTGTGTATCATCTCCTCTTACGTTGTACAGCAAGTAGAGGCGTTGTGCATTACTGTGTGTGTGTGTGTGTGTAGAGAGAAACGCTGTGTCACGCGTGCAGCTAAGGACGATGAGACAGGCTGTTTAGCCCTCTGCCAGGCGAGCAGCTGCTGAGTAATGGAAAAAGGAGGCAGCCAGCCATGTTCGTACACACACAAGTGCGCGTGCACAAACTATTGGTTTCACACACTCTAGAGAAAACAAATGGGATTGGTGCTAGACCAATTCGATCACGTTGCAGGGATAGAGGACCTGCACGTTATTTTTCATAGAAATCCGTAAATAAACCTTCCAGGTGGTGAAAGTGATTTAATTTGGACCAGAGCCCCATTAGCAAAGTTCTGACGCCGGCCGGGAAATAGATGAATTGAGATTTGGCCTGATATAGCACATGTTCACACTCTTGTTTGGAATGTGTGTGTGTTGCATCTCCTCATCTGAATAAATAGCGATTTGAAATGCGCATACATCAACGGGTTAGCTACTGTGACTTTCCCCCCAGGGAACGTCTATCTCACACCAAACATGGCATTCAAATCTCCCTGTCCAGCCTTTCTACCGCCTTTCCGTTCATCCATCCACGCATCCATCTAGTATCCCTCCTTTCATCCATCAGCTGTCAATTCATCACCCAAGCCCATCCCTATTTGTCTCTACTAATCCATCCATCCGGGCCAGGCACCCACCCACTCCTCCCTGTGTATCTGAATCTATATAGCCGTCCATCACTCGTTCATTCACTAATTCAATTCATCAATTCATATTACTCAAGAAAACATGCAGTTCAGGACAATACAATCAACCGTGACTGCATTATTATGTTGCTCTGTCTGTTCCTATTAAACCCCCATTCTCTCCACCCCCCCTCTGCATCTTTGCTGTGGTTCCCCATGTCTATCCCCCCGCCCCAATGCATGTCTTCATATTAACCCCCAACGATCTGTACTTCAAAGAGCCCACGTGGGGGGGCTAGTGGGGTCTGCCTGGGGGGGGTGGGACTGCTGGGGGTCTTAGATGTTTGGCTTTGTATTAAGGCTTACTTCAAGCATGTTGTGTGTGTGTGTGTGTGTGTGAGGGGGATGCACACACATCCGATCATTCTAGTTGGCTTTTAAGACGCTTAATTGTTATCCTATAGATTATTATAACTGAAGATATGCTCTCCATGCTACACATTCTTCAGGCTCTAGATGTCAACCCCTTTCTCTTCACCAATGAAGCCGTCGCCGTAGCATATTCAGGTCCCTGTCCCTGGAGGTTAACCGGTGTGGAGGGATAATTGGATCATCCTCGTGAGCATGATGTTATTTATGCCATGCATGTAGGCCTTGCCTCCGTCAATAGCTTAGGCGTAGCCTTAGCCCGATTGAGTGTTTTATTGCTAAGCAGCGTTGGCTAAAACACAATGCTACATGCTCCTTCTACTAGTACACACCAATGTCAAGATAACTATTCTGTTCATGCACAGGGACCTAGAGCAGTCTGTTTTATGCTTTTTAATACTTCTGCTTCAATGAGCAAACATGAATGGAGTGAAATATGAGCTGGAGAGTACAGAGTGCTTAATAACATAGTTGTCCTGAAGAAACTGTAGGGGGGGGGGGGGGGGGGTGGCGCACATACTGTGGTGATGACGAGGAAGACGGATGAGGTATATGAACGGAGACGACAGGTTGAATTAAAATGACTGAAGACCTTTAAGAGTTCGTGCCACAGAGACGAATCACCAACGTGTGTGTGTGTGTGTGTGTGTGTGTGTGTGTGTGTGTGTGTGTGTGTGTGTGTGTGTGTGTGTGTGTGTGTGTGTGTGTGTGTGTGTGTGTGTGTGTGTGTGTGTGTGTGTGTGTGGGTAGAAATGGATTTTTGTAAAGAACTATCCCCCGAAACTATTTATTTCATGAAGATTGCTTTTGTTGTTGTTGCCAGATTTTCTTTGCAAGGTCCTTTTTTGAGAATGAAGAATTTAACCTGGATATTAACAAATGGTCTCTGTCTCTTTCTTTTTCTCTCTCTGTCTCTCTGTCTGTCTGTCTGTCTGGTCTCCAGATCTCAGAGATCTATGTGAGCGGGGAGTCAGGTGACCTCACGGCCAAGGAGAAGCTGTTGCTATGGACACAGCAGGCCACAGAGGGCTACCCAGGCCTGCGCTGCTCCAACTTCACCTCCTCCTGGAGCAACGGGCGCCTCTTCAACGCCCTGCTGCACCGATACAGGTGAGGGACGCACACACAAACATGTATGACTGACACACACAAACACCCACACACAGACACACACAGACACACACACACACACACACACACACACACACACACACAGACACACACATTTATATGACACCCACTGATAACTGGTTTATATATTTCTCCCTCCAGGCCAGACCTGATTGATATGGAGGTGGTGACACACCAAAGTAACCGTGACAACCTGGAGCAGGCGTTTGAGATTGCAGAGTCGCTAGGGGTAACCAGACTGCTGGACGCTGAGGGTGAGGCTGTGTTCCTGGCTCGTCCGGCTCACTGCATGGCTGGGGGGCTGATTTACTGATGTACTGGCCAAGGATTGGTTCAGTTGTAGCCTAACTAGTTGGTACTCCTTTTCGCATAGTAATAAGCACATCCTAATTATATAATAATCCTTGCATAAATGTAATCAAATAATTCCAATTTTTAATTGTTGTCAGCACCACTTGTGAGACGCTTTGGATGATTGCATTTAGATTCCTCTACACTACTACTGCTATTAGTGATAGTCTTTATAGTGACAGTAACGATCACGTTAAGGTGTTCCCCTGTCTTTTCTGCTGTTAACCCTGGCTGCTTCCGCCCCTCCAGACGTGGACGTTCCCTCTCCGGACGAGAAGTCAGTCATCACCTACGTGGCCTCCATCTACGACGCCTTCCCCAAGATCCCAGAGGGAGGGGAGGGCATCCCAGCCCACGTACGTCACGCTGCCCCCCGCCCTCTGTACTTTATACAGACTCTCTTTCATTTGTCTACATTGTTTACTTCATCATATCATATTTTATGATCAACTCACTTTTTATGTTTGCTTTCTTTTTAATTAAAAATGGAAATATATTTGTATTAAATATTTTATATATTTTTGGAATTACTCTCATTGAGATAGCAACTATTTGGCTGTTGTCCTTGTGCAGTTGCTTTTGTGTGTATAATAATAATAATAATAATAATAATAATAATAATAATAATAATAATAATAAAGTAACAATGTTCCCCGTCCCATCAGGAGGTGGACCAGCGGTGGTCTGAGTACCAGACCCGGTTCTCCTCTCTGATGCAGTGGAGCCGCAAGCACACGGCCCTCATGGCTGACAAGAACTTCCCCCAGAACCCTGTGGAACTCAAGGTGAGCCCGTCTACTCCCCCCACTGGTGCCTTCTGAATATATTATTGAGATTTGGGGAGTCCCAATTTGCACAAATGAGGGGTGCTGAGTTGTTTGACTCCCCGCGGGTTTGTTTTTGGGTTCGATGCCTATTGTCATCAGCCCGCCTGTCAGCATTACTGACCTATACACCTCACCCCAATCTGTTTGTTAATGATCAGTATCTGTAATCACCATCTAACCCCATCAGCTCCTTTATCACCCCTATCTGTATTCAATACAAGGCACCAATTTAAGGGCCGCTGTAAAAGTGCCTTAATAAATAATTCAAAAGGAAAATAGCAAACCTTGCACATTATCTTACACGTTACTTTACCGATCAACCACTCAAAACAACCACTCAAAACAAGCTACGGTTTTCAGCTGCGGCTTCCCACTTCCCTTCACTTCCCTTTTTTCGTTCACGTAAAAAAAACACATTCAAGGAAAAGGCAGGTTTAATCCGTCCCAGGGGACAGACGGGAGGTTTACTAGCACCGCTTTTGCATCTCGTCAGAGAGGGGTTAACGACGCTAATGATTTCCTGTGTGACTGTCCGTTCTAATATTGACCCCCGGTAAAACATCAATAACCCCCCTTCAACGTCTCCTCCATCTCTCTCTCCTTCTCTCTCTCCATACTTCCCACTCTTCAACCCCATCCCCACCCCCCCACTCTCTTCCCATCTCTCCCTCCTTCTTCTTCGTGTCCTCCGCTCCGTCTGTTCCTCCAGGCACTTTATAACCAGTACATCCACTTCAAAGAGACAGAGATCCCCATCAAGGAGATGGAGAAGAGCCGTGTGGAGCACCTCTACAAACTGCTCGAGGTAAAAGAGCCGGAATGGAGGGAATGACATAGGGAGGGAGCGCTGAGAAGGGTTTAGAGAAATGGATCTGGTGCACACCACGCGCTAGGCTTTCAGTGGATCATGTGGCAGAGCCGAGAGGTGTGCGTGTGTGTGTGAGACAATAAGTTGTCTTTTATGGTGTGTGAGGTCATTGATCCCCGAGCGCTCCCACCTCCCAGCTGCAGAAAAACCCAGGAAACATTGTGTCATGGGAAAGGGCAAAACACATGATGGTTGACGACGGCACTAATCAGCTGTTTGTTTGTGTAAGACGACGGCTACACGGCAGCGAGGTCCCTGGTTAACCTAATCATTGTTGGGGTCGTGTGTTTGTGCGTGCGCGTGCGTGTCCAGGTGTGGATAGAGTTTGGTCGCATCAAGCTCCCTCAGGGCATCCATCCCAACGAGTTGGAGGTGGAGTGGGGGAAACTCATCCTGGAGATGCTGGACAGGGAGAAGGCTCTGCGGCCTGCAGTGGACAGGTACACACAGAGGCACACGGCCCCCAGATTAGCACACAGAATTGAATAGTTCTAACATGCTCACGGTAAGACATTGGGACACAGGTAAACACAGAGAGACACACATGCATCACACACATGCAGACACACACATACTTAAGCATCACACACACATGCGCACACTAAGGCATTACACACACCCGCACGCACTAAAGCATCATACTAAAGCATCACAAACATACACACACACACCCTTAAGAACCACACAAATGAAATCATCACAAACACACACTCAATAAGAAATGGAACACTCACATGCATATTTGAACGTTTCACACACATACATCCTGCATCTTTTATGTAGATATTAACATTGATTACAAATGTGTGTGCGAGACACAATTACTGAACAATGCTTTGTAAGCCTGCCAAAAGCTAGTCATGCATGAATTGAATTAGATGAATCCGTTAACTGCTGTATGTCTGTTTGCTTTCTGTTCTGTCAAACAGGGTGGAGTTACTGCTTCAGATGGCCAATAAGATCCAGAACACGGCTCTGGACTGTGAGGAGAAACTCACTCTGGCCAAAAACACTCTCCAAGCTGTGAGTCAACACGCACAAACACCAATATATAAATAGTACTCAACATAACGGACGTCCCATCACAACGCCCAGATTTTACTCTACACTGTTAAAGCTAGCCTAATAAGACCATCTTAATATCCCCATCACTTTTCGCAATGAATATCAGTTGGCTGGTCTGGAATTGATTTCCAAATATGGGCGCAGCCTTACATTGTTCGAAACACTTTGCACTTGCCCAATCCTTTTGAGGTAAAGCAAAAACTTATTTTTGCCTGAAAAATAGCCTTCAGTGTAGGCTTCTGTCTATCTTTAAACAACTCTTCTATTTTTGAGAAAAACTGTTTTGATTGCGCGAAAGATGCAACATTTTCCGTACTTGCCTGTATTTGTCATATTGGTCAGACTGCTGCTCCTTCTTGGTCATGAATTTGAAGATGGTTCTGCAGAGAGTAACAGAACATAAAGCTCAAGATGGTCTCCCGATGCTGATATAAAGCAGCCATTTTTTAGCATAATGCGACCATTAGTGGAAAATGTTGCAATCTCCTGCTCCCTCCTGCTGTGTGCAGGACATGTCCCGCATGGAGAGCGGGGAGGGGGTCCAGTGTGAGGGCGAGCTGGCCTGCTACCTGCAGGACTGTGAGGGTCTCATCAGACAGCTGAACCAGGACGTCAGGGGGCTGCGAGAGGAGCGCTACTACCAGGTGGACCAGCTGGCCTCCAGGTGAGCGCTCAGGGAGGGAGGGCCGAGGCTGGGGTGGCTGAGGCGTTGGGGCGGCACAAGTCAACATCTTGTAGGCATGGATGTCTTTTGTGTCTTGGTTGAAAAAAAAGATGATGGGGATTTGACTCTTTTTGTTGTGAAAGAAAAGAAAATCGATTCATGGTTGTGAAAGGTATTTCCTAAAGCCTTGGGAACTACCTGCATCGCGTTTACTGCGAGCTCTATCTATTGATCTTCATCGTGCTGCGAACGCAATACTAATCGACAAACACCTCCTGATAGCCAGCTTCCATCCATTCCATTGACTTCAAGCATTAACCCGCCCCTGCCTCTCCATGCCCAGGGTGTCGGGTCTACAAGAGGAGCTGGTCTCCCTCCGGCTGCAGTGCTCCAGCGTCTACAGGAAGGGCCACTTCTCCTCCCAGTCCCTGCTGGAGCAGACGGCCCCCAGGCCAGCCGACCGGGGCCTCTCGCTGGGGCAGACCCTGCTGGGCGCGGTGGGCGCGGTGGGGGCGGTGGGGGCCGCCTTGCTCCGCAGACCCATGGCCCGCTCCCAGCTGGTGGCCATGTCGTCGTCTGAGGACGAGGGCAGCCTGAGGTTCATCTACGAGCTGCTGGGATGGGTGGAGGAGACCCAGGTGAGGCCCAAGCTGCAGCCGATAAATTAAAGCTGCACTTGCTCAAGGAATGCTGCGCCAACTAAATTAAAGCTGCACTGAACTAAAGATGCGACCATTTCAGGACCACTGGCACCTTTTTTCTCTTTGAATTATCACCATCTACCACAAGGATTTCTGTGAATTGTGTGTGTGTGTCTCTTTCTCTCTTCAGGATCTGCTTGAGGGGGCTGAGTGGGGGGCAGACCTCCCCTCGGTGGAAAACAACCTCCAGGAACATAACGAGATACACACCGCTGTGCAGGAGCTGCTGAGCAGCATACAGGAGGCGCGCAACTACCAGGTACACATCCACACACACACACACACACGTACACACGTACCTACACACACACACGCACGTATACACACACTCACACACCCACACACACACACACACATACACACACACACACACACACACACCATGTCATGTGTTCCGCAGGCACACTCTTTAATGAGCTCTTCTTCTTCTTCTACTCTTGTCCTCCAGGGTAAAGTCTCTCCGAACTTCAAGAACAGCTACTGTGAAACCATGGCCAAGCTGGAGCACCAATACTGCAAACTACTGGTCAGTCCCACACAAACTCCCACCAAATATTCCCTTAAATATAAGGCATGTGCTTTTGCTTTGTCTGATTGATGGATCATGGAAGAAACTACTTTTTGGCTGTCTTTCCTATTTGAGTACAAGGCCTTAAATATATGTATGAAATACATGCATTATGCACCTGCTTTGTTTCTCTATCGCTTTCCCTGGCTCTCCTACACTCTCGCTCAAACTCTTTGTTTGCACCTCTCTTGAACCCGCTCTAATCTCTTAAGACTCATAATCAAATTCTCTGTACATCCTGTTTTTGTACCTTTTTTTATGACTGTGATTCTCTGTGTATAATTAACGCCTGTTATATGCCAGTGTGTTTGTCTTCTTGATATTGAATCTCGTCCCACTAAGTATTGGGTGACATGCGGGTGTTAAACAAACTGACACTGTTGTTATTTGCTGCACATACACACACACACACACACAATGTATTTAATACACTCTACCGCAAGGGCTATATAAGTACCAATCACGCAACACACCGGAACACCACGACTTGATGACACCACAAACATGACACATTGCAAAAAATCAAACAAAATGACAGAAGGTTCCTTTCACCCGTTGTTCTCCACCGACCCTGGCCCCGACACTGGTTTGCTCACCGCAAACATGTTATTTATTTGTGTGTGTGTGTACGTTGCCGTAGGAACGATCATCATGGCGCCTGCGGAGCCTGGAGAGCCTGCACGGGTTCGTGACACGCTGCACGGAGGAGCTGATCTGGCTCAACGAGCGGGAGGAGGAGGAGATGGCCTACGACTGGGGCCACGGGAACACCAGCCTGGACACCAAGAAGGAGCTCTACACCGTGAGTGGAGGGGGCGGAGGGCTGGAGGGCTGGAGGGGGAAGAGGGCTGGAGGGGGCGGAGGGCTGGAGAGGGCGGAGGGCTGGAGAGGGAAGAGGGCTGGAGGGGGCGGAGGGGTGGAGAGGGCGGAGGGCTGGAGAGGGAAGAGGGCTGGAGGGGGCGGAGGGGTGGAGGGGGAAGAGGGCTGGAGAGGGGTGGAGGGGCAGAGGGCTGGAGGGGGCGGAGGGGGTGGAGGGCTGGAGGGGTGGAGGGGTAGAGGGAGCAGAGGAGTGTAGGGCTGGAGGCGTGGAGGGTGGAGGGTGGACGTAAGCGATGATTCAAGGTCAGCTGTTCCCGTGATTGAGTGTGGTCGTCACTGTGGAATAGAGATGTTGGCTCATTGTGATGCCCAGTCAATGTAGTTTAAAGTATTGTGGTTGGAAAATAGTGTAAGGCGGTAAAAGGATGAGAACAGGAGGTTTGGAAAGGCAGAGAACTAAGATAGTAGTTTTAGACTGATTAAGTGCATTGTAGTAACGTGTACTATAATGTAATGATCCTCACTTAGACTGTGTTCGAATGGTCTTTACGATTAATGAACTCTCCCATGAAATAAAATATTAAGTGTTCTTGTTTCTGGGGTAAACTCATTAGTCAAGCATTTAAGTGAAGGTAAGAAATTACCTTCACTTACATGCTTGACTAATGAGTTTATGTGTGTATGAGCACTGACTATATCTGCTATTAAATGCTAATTATTATACTGACAAGGATTTTTACTTCATCATGAGGGAAATCAATTTAAACTGTTACTTTAGTAAACCTGTGTGTGTGTGTGTGTGTGTGTGTGTGTGTGTGTGTGTGTGTGTGTGTGTGTGTGTGTGTGTGTGTGTGTGTGTGTGTGTGTGTGTGTGTGTGTGTGTGTGTGTGTGTGTATCTAGTATATATGTATCAGAGGAAAATATCTAATAATAAAGTTAACGATAAGGAAAGTTCACTCATGCATTTTTTATATTAAAATTAAATATTAATAAAAAAGAAATGCAAACCATGTTGTTTGCAGAGATAACGAGCTTCCTGTCCCTCTTTAACAGCAGCACACAAACATTATCCTACCCTCGGGTCACCCTCTCTTAAATCACCCTCCGGCAGGAAATGAGGTCAGAGCTGGACGAGAAACAGGACATGATGCAAGTGCTCCAGGAAACAGCCGACCGCCTCTGTCAGGAGAACCACCCCGCCAAACAGACTGTAGAGGTGAGGTTGCCTAGCAACAGCCACCCCACTCCGCTGGGGGCACGAGATGGTGACCTTCACGCACAGGGTCGGGTCTAATATTGTGTGCATAAGTCAGAGTGAATATAAATCCTACTTTATTCCTAAAGTGGAAATTAACAACCTTCATATGGAAATCTCCAAAAGCTTTTGTAGCAATGGATTGAGACACTTGGCATTGAAACATCTATTATTCATTGTTTTTTTTCCCTGTTATTTTGATATGGGTGCACACACTTTTGTGGTACCACATGTGATCCCGCAAGCACATTTGGAGACTCTTGGACTATTCTTCATCTGTCTGTCTGTCTGTCTGTCTGTCTGTCTGTCTGTCTGTCTGTCTGTCCCCCAGGCGTACAGCGCGGCCCTGCAGACCCAGTGGCAGTGGGTGAGACAGCTGTGTGTGTGCGTCGAGCAGCATCTCAAAGACAACGCCGCCTACTTCCAGGTAGGACAGCCCAGGGCACTAGGCTCCAGCCCAGGGCACTAGGCTCCAGCCCAGGGCACTAGGCTCCAGCCCAGGGCACTAGGCTCCAGCCCAGGGCACTAGGCTCCAGCCCAGGGCACTAGGCTCCAGCCCAGGGCACTAGGCTCCAGCCCAGGGCACTAGGCTCCAGCCCAGGGCACTAGGCTCCAGCCCAGGGCACTAGGCTCCAGCCCAGGGCACTAGGCTCCAGCCCAGGGCACTAGGCTCCAGCCCAGGGCACTAGGCTCCAGCCCAGGGCACTAGGCTCCAGCCCAGGGCACTAGGCTCCAGCCCAGGGCACTAGGCTCCAGCCCAGGGCACTAGGCTCCCGCCCAGGGCACTAGGCTCCAGCCCAGGGCACTAGGCTCTAGCCCAGGGCACTAGGCTCCAGCCCAGGGCACTAGGCTCCAGCCCAGGGCACTAGGCTCCAGCCCAGGGCACTAGGCTCTAGCCCAGGGCACTAGGCTCTAGCCCAGGGCACTAGGCTCCAGCCCAGGGCACTAGGCTCCAGCCAAGGGCATTAGGCTCCAGCCCAGGGCACTAGGCCCCAGCCCAGGGCACTAGGCTCCAGCCCAGGGCACTAGGCTCCAGCCCAGGGCACTAGGCCCCAGCCCAGGGCACTAGGCACCAACCGAGGTCACTAGGCACCGACCCAGGGCACTAGGCCCCAGCCCAGGACACATAGGCCCCAGCCCAGGGCACTAGGCCCCAGCCCAGGGCCATAGGCTCTATGCCACTTACCACTGCTTATGTGCTAAGAGGCTTTAAGACCATAGTGTCTTGATACCAGAAACAAAATATACTATACAGCATATGATTTTGTCATATGTTGGCTCTCTGTGAGTCTCTCTTACTGTGTGCGCTTATTTGTGTGTGTATTCTTTCCTCAGTTTATGAATGAGGTGCGCGACTGTGAGTCGTACCTGCGTCAGCTGCAGGACACCATCAAGAGACAGTACACGTGTGACCGCAACAGCAGACTCGGCAAACTGGAGGACCTGCTGCAAGACTCTATGGTACGACCTGCGGTTTCTGTCCTACTCTTACGTTCAAGGGCTGTTCAAGGATCAACAGAGAACTTCTGGGGAAAAACTATTCTCATGCTGTGCACGTCTCGCCTTACCCCGCTGCCTTCAGATCTGTGGTATCCACTGCTGTGCAAAGCCAGCCTTTGGAGTTTCCATTGAACTTCTTATGAATACATAAGAATACAGCAATAAATCCTTCACAGACGTTACTAGAGCTCCTTTAAAGACGAGCCGGTTGAAAGTGAGCGTTGAGGTTCATCTGAAATGATATTGAAGTTTTTAAAGATTATTTTGTAGACCAGCACTGATTGCTGCTCTCTGCAAAGCATGATGTAACTGCAGCTCCTGAATCGTCCTTCTGCCTGAGAAAGTATTAGCCTACTGTTGGGTTATAAAGAACATGGGCTGATAGGCCTGTTTGTCCCTGGTAGCCATAGCAATAGGATGGGTGGTAATCTCTTGTGCTGGAGGATTCTCGCTGAATCATGCCCCCTGTGGTGTCTTAATTAATCGCATCGCACAAACAAACACATGCATGGATGCCTGCACTCACACAAACACAAACACTTTCTCCCACGCACACATTTTCCATAAACAAACAAACATACACACACACACACACATGGGCACAAGCACACATGTACACGCACACACATACACACTGAACAAATACAAACATACACAAACACACACACGCACGCACGCACACTCACATTGTGGCTCAGAGCAGATGGTTGCCGGAACAAATAGGAGCAGAGATACGGGCCAGTAGCCCGAGCACATCCCTCAGAGGTGTGTTTGTGAACATACGTGTGCAGACACATAGGGAGGCCTTCAGCTGCAGTTAATGACGTTTCCAGTCGGTTGCGTTCTAGCTCTCTCTGGGGGGCGCCCCTCTCACCTCTGTACCGCTCGGTAAATCAAGTTCAGGAAGGGAACCAATCTCCTCTCTGCTCAGCAGGGCTGAAGCTGGGCTGTCACTGCTCTTTCCTCTCCTAGTTATCGTTCCTTTCCGTGTTACGAAATCAAATCTCCTTTTTCGTCTATCTCCTGATGTGATGGCTTGTTTTGCCTCAGGCCTGAAAAATATATTTTTTTAAATATGAAATGGTGGGATATGTTATAAAATTAGCATTCATAATATTCTGAAATAAAAGTACCCCTGTATTCACTACCTGACTTCCTCATCTGTCTGTGATAACGTTAACATAACGGGGTGATGGACAGTCCCGCTGACCAATGACACGTGCCCTACAGGAGGAGAAAGAGCAGCTGATAGAGTACCGCAGGTCTGTGGCCAGCCTGGTGGGGCGGGCCAAAGCGGTGGTCCAGCTCCGCCCACGCAGCACCGACACCCCCCTAGGGGCCGCCACGCCCATCAGAGCCATCTGTGACTACCGACAGATAGAGGTGAGGACACACACACGCACACACACACCATCACTCACACCATCTCACACACAACAACACACACACACCAACACACACGCAGACACCATCTCACACACACACACACACACACACACACACACCAACACACACCATCACATACACACACCATCACGCACACAGTCACCATCACACTACCAAGATAAAAGGCTCACTTCAAAAGCTCAATGAACAGCCTTGCAGCGTTAAGATGTCACGACGGTTCCCTGTTCTATTGGACACACTGATGCTTTTTGTTCTTGGAGAATTCGTTTCCCAGACCACAGCAGTGCTCATGTCGTTTCGCTGTACAAACTGAAACGAATAGCAGGAACCGTGGTGCGGTTCAGTCATGATTAATGAGAATAGCAGAATTCCATTTGCTAATGTTATTGCTCTTTTTTTTTCATGCCAATCTCATACAGCACACATGAAACGGCCCAGACACACACTTTATATCCCTCCTCTCTCACTCTGTCTCTCTCTCTGTACATCTCTCTCCCTCTATGTGTGTGTGTGTGCTGTGATATCCTCTGGGATTTCCAAAAAACGTTGAATAATGTAGTTGCCACCACCTTGGTGGCTCTTTGGTGGCAGATCGGTGTGTGTCTGTTAGAGCGCTCTCTATTTGAGGTCCTGGTTGGCACGGACACCTGACCGCATCGCAGCGCTTCTATTTTAGTCCCCCACAGTCCCCTCTGACAGTTTGTGCATGGGAAGGGCTGCAGTATGTGGCGGACTATTGGCCAGGTCATCTTTGGCAGTGTTTGTATTCTCAACCATCTAACGCATGATGGGAAAAGCAGGAAGACACCCGGGCTGTGTTGGAGGTAGAGATGCTGTAAGCATGCTAACAGGGTGATGGCTGGGTGTTCCTCCTGCAGTCAAACTGCATAGTCCATCTATCTTTATCTGAAAAGATAATAAAAAAAATACTTTTCTCCTCCCCTCCTCTTTTTTTTGTGTTCCTTCTCTCCTCTCTCTCTCTCTCTACATGTCCTCGTGGTCATCTGCTACCTCGGACTATCCCGCCCCCCCCCCCCCCCTCCCCCTTCTCTTCCCCTCCCTCCTCTGTCCTCCTCTTCCTCTCCTCTGTCGGCTGGGTTTGGCAAGACTGACATTCAGGTATAGCTGTCTTCTCCCTCTCTCACCTCAGACCCCGCTCTCACACGCTGCACACTCCGCACACTCAGGGCTAGCATGAGATAGCACCGAGGGCTAAGTGTCATTCAGGATACATATAGAGGTATGTAGGGAGGGACATAAGGTCAGATGTTGGGGTTAAGGGGGCATTTAGAGACATACGTTAGCGTTCTATAGAGAGTGGATGCTTAAAACTGGACAGAAAATCAGGGGTCAGGGGTCATTAGGAGAAATCTGTCGATGTAAGATCATTTCCGTTGGACAATGGGGATTTTTAACTGATGTAATAATAAAAAGATGCTTATTCACATGTTTAATGCTGTCAGACATTTTGGGGGTCTTTCCCATTGTTAGTAAAGACCATTTGTCAGTTGGGGCAGGCTGCTTATAGTTAACCTAAGTTAAGCTGAGCTAAGAGAACTGAAGCGACCTGAATTCAGACTGAGGCTTTCGGGCAAATAGCCTTCTTTAAGACATCTTTAAGCTTTAATGTCCATTTCATATGCTGTACGTGCACTTCTTTGCATTATTCAAATGTGTGAGGGGCTTCTGTGTGCGTGCATGTGTGCTCGCGTGCAGAGGGATGAGGTGAGAGAAGAAGAAGTGGGTGGGTGGGGAACGGAGATCCTGTCTATCTTATCTCCGCGCAACCTTGAAAGTCTTGCCCCGCTATTACTGCTTTTCTTTATGCTTCTTTCTTATTTTTTCTAGATTTACACTTATGTATGCTAGATTTCTAATCTAATTACTAATTCTAATTGAGTCAAGATTATATTTGACAGCTGGGCTTCTGAAACACATTCAATCAAAAATGTGTTTTGTTGAAATATGTTCTTGCTTGTTATTGGAGCAACCATAGTCTTTGTGTGGCACCATTCTTCTACCTATTGCTTTCCCGCTAACCAAATTAAAATCATTAACCAATGCGATGTTAATAATAAGTGCCATTATCTAATCGTGGCTTTGTGATTTTGTTTTACATGTTTCTGTTGTCATTGTCGTTTTTTTCTCAACTTTCCAACTCTCTTCTCTCCTTCAAACTCGTCTGTCGTGTCCTCTGCTCTTTCCCGTCGGCATCTCACCATCTTCTGCTGTTGCTCCTGTTGTCGCTGTCTTGTGAAAACATCTCTCCACCTCAAACCAACTTGTTATTTTTCCTTCTGTTCTTTCGCTCCCGTCTATTCTTCTCTCCTCCCACAACCCATTTCTGTCCCTCCACCTCTCCTCCACCCTCCTCCATGTGTCCCGCCCACCCATCAACATCCTGTCTCCCCCATCTTTTCTCCCCCATCTCCTCTGATCTCCCCCGTTTCTTCTCTAATTTCTCTATCCCTTCCTCTCTCCCTTCTCCCCCTCTTTACCCTCTCTGTGTCTCTCTATGTCTCTCTCCTGTCCCTCTCTCCCCACAGATCACTATATCCCGTGGGGAGGAGTGTGTGTTGGAGGACAACTCCCAGAGGACCAAGTGGAAGGTGATCAGCCCCAGTGGGAACGAAGCCATGGTCCCCTCGGTGTGTTTCACCGTCCCCCCTCCCAACCAGGAGGCCATCGACACCGCCAGCAGGTACTGTAGTACACACTGTTACTCTGCTGCACTCCACTCTGTACTTTTCTGTTTATGCTGCAGTAATAAACGTCGTTCTGATCTTCTTACCCCTACTCTACTATATTCAGTTATATTATACTCAGTTATTAAATACTCTGTTCTATTTGACAATACTCTGCTCTACTTTGTTCTACTCTACTCTTCTCAACCTGCTTATAGTTTGTACTACTCTGTTTATCTACTTTCATCTTCTGCACTCTACATTACTCCACTCCATATTACTCGACTCATCTACATCACTACTCTATTTTGCCACAATATTTTTTTCATCTACTTTCTACTTCTAAACTCCACATTACTCTTTATTACTCGAAAGCAATATCCCTTCTCTATTCCGCTTCATCTACTTTACTCCACTCTGCTCTGCTCTAACCTACGGTTTGTGATCGCACCATGTCCGGCGAACAGTATATCAGTGTCTGAACCCCTCTGTCCGCCCGTCCGTCGGTCCGCAGGATGGAGCAGATGTACCAGAAGGTGATGTCCCTGTGGCACCAGCTGCACATGAACATGAAGAGCGTGGTGTCCTGGCACTACCTGACCAAAGACCTGCGCACCGTGTCCGCCTGGAGCCTCGACACTGTGAGGACAATGATCCGACAAAAACAACCAATATAGATACAAATAAGAAGTACAGAAACTCTGGATGCTACCATCAAGAGTATTGTTTTAAAGCTGCGCTTACTAAATGTACATTCCAATCACCCCGGTCGCCCCCATTCCTCCCCCTGTCTCCCCCCTTTATTCTATCTTCCCTTTTCTCCCTCTAACCCCCCTTCCTCCCCCTGTCTCCCCCTCCTCCCCCCCCTGTCTCCCTGTCTCCCCCTGCTGGTCCAGATGCGCTCCCAGTCTCCGCCGGAGCGGGACCAGGCCCTGGATGAGCTGGAGTCCCACCTGGCGGACTTCCTGTCGGACAGCAAGGAGAGCGCTCTGTTCACGCCCGCCGAGAGGTCAGACCTGGAGAAGGAGGCGCAGCAGGCCCAGAAACACTGCCAGGACCTGCTGCTCAACATGGAGACCGGTAGGGAAATATACATGGATACACATGCACACGCCAACGCACACAAAGACTCACTCACTCACACACATGTGTCTTGGATGGTATGATTGCTGCGTCTGTAACTTTTTTCTCTCTGTCTCTTTCTCTCTCTCTCTCTGTCTCGCTCTCTCTCTGTCTCTCTCTCTCTCTGTCCCTTTGTCCCTCTGTCTCTCTCTCTCTCTCCCTCTCTCTCTGTCTCTCTCTCTCTCTCCCTCTCTCTCTCTCTCTCTCTCTCTCTCTGTCTCTCTCTCTCTGTCTCTCTGTCTCTTTCTCTCTCTCTTTGTCTCTCTGTCTCTGTCTCTGTCTCTCTCTGTCTGTCTCTGTCTGTCTGTCTCTCTGTCTCTGTGTGCCTCTCTGTCTCTCTTTCTCTTTCTCTCTGTCTCTCTATCTCTGTGTGCCTCTGTGTGTTTATCCATCCTTCCTCTCCTACCCCCGCTGCAGTGGAGAAGGACGAGTCCGTCTCCCGGTCCTACCTGTCTGAGCTGCGTGACATCAGCCTCCACCTGGAGGACGTGGAGCGCAGGCTGACCCGGGCCATCCAGACCCCGCCCCTCAGCCACCTGTCAGGGGACGGCGCAGACGGCACCGCCAGGATCACCGAGCAAGAGGTGGGTGTTGCCCGGGTGATAGTTTAGTGTATTTGGTTTGTTTGTCAGAGACATTGTACAAATCGGCATTGGTCTTATTAAGAAGAGCTGCATTATATGGGGTTACAGCATTTATAGTGTGTCAGGGGCTTCCCCTGCTGGTTGTAAAGGGGAATGACAGGCTGTGTCAAGCGACGTACATCTATATGAAGCCAATTCTAACATTCAAATAAGTGATTGACAATTTTAAACATAAGTAAAATCACTCCTACTAGGTGCTTAATAAATATGCCAATATGTACAATTTGTATTTTATTTTGAGGAAAGACTCCTAAAAGAATACAATATAATAAAAACATTTACATTTATATTCAAGAAAAGAAAAAGCATACAGGATATTCTTCAACCAAAACTACATTTAGAAATGGTTTAGCGTTCCCATAGCCTCATGGATAACCACTGTTTGTGGACCTCCTACCTCCCTCCCCCGATTCCCCCCCACCCAGAAGATGCAGGCGGAGCTGGAGGCTCTGCAGTCCAGCGTGGGGGAGGTGTCCCGGCGCTGCGTGGGCTTCTTCCAGGACAAGCCCACCTCCTCCAGCGTCCCGGCCATGCGCTCCGAGCTCAGCCAGGCTGTGGAGAAGATGGACAAACTGTACAACCTCTCCCACGTCTTCCTGCAAAAGTCAGTGCACTGCTGTCAGGGTAGCACGCACTGTTATGGGTGATGGAGGTGGTGTTATTGTTAATGTCGTCTTGGTGGATTGGTTCATTTGGTGGCAGTTGATAGACAGAAATTACGAAAATTAAAAGGACATAAAAATACATTACAAATCGGTAGTGACCTCATGATGTGATGCAATTCCGATACGATTTTTGTACTGTAAATATTGTGATTCAGATATTATGTTTTTTTTTATTCGATTTTATGTTTTGCGTAGTATTCGGTTGTAGTTTTATGGTTATAACCTTGGATTTTAGATTCTTCAGGCCTGTTGGTGTCCTCTGTTTTCTTTTATATGAAAGTGGCTGAATAGAACAGAACCTAGATCATGGGTATCAGCCATAAGTGAGTTCAATACAGCGCCCCCTGCAGGATGGTACATCTTAATGTTTCCACTCAGATCACATGATGACTCTGACTTCCCTATTGAAACAGACGACCCGTTTTATTTTATTTCTTTGAATTGGACAACAAAGTCTAGAGCACCGAAGTTGAGAATCAGTTGTGAGCCAGAGAGATCATTATCTTAGCAATAGAATAATATTAGGGCTTTTACTATGATGCCTTATGTCACATGATGTCACGTTTGCCCACTCTTTCTCTCCTGCCAACGCTCACTCTCTGGCTGACCTTTGACCTCCAGGCTGAAGACGGTGGACGTTCTGATGAGCCGGCTGGGGGACACGGAGGAGGTGGTCCGCAAGTACGAGAGCAGACTGAGCGACGAAGACACCGTCCCCGCCGACACCACCGCCATGCAAGTCCTGCAGGAGCAGCTAGCGGTGAGGGACACACTCACTCACTCACGCACAGAAGGAAAGTGTTAGCTTACAAGCTTAGAATGTTTCAAACTGTTAACACTATTGCACAAACTCACAGACTCTACATAGCCCACGAACAAGAACTAATCAGACCAAGAAAAAAAGCCATCAAACCAAATTTTCCACCACTTAATACTCTGTCTCTGCCCCGTTCTTCTCCACCCACGTCTCTAAAATCATCTAATCTAAGAGGCAGAGCATTTTTTATAATCAAATCTAAACCTAAAATGCGTTTTCATCCTTTCCTGGGCTCCTCCTAGCCTAGGAATCAGACGAAGCTTGTGTGCTCATGTTTCATCTGCTCTGCAGATAAGGTCTGGCTCCCCTCCCATACAAAAAGATTTCCGATAGACTGACAAAACACAACCGTCTATCTAATATGAGACGCTATAAATGCAATGACATTTTCAACAACAACAACAACTGAGATGGCTGCCACTGATTCAACATTCTGTTGAATCCGCTACAGACGCTATCAAATGAACTGGACGGTATACTTTCACTAAAATAAGAACCAACCACTGTTTGTTCGTTACCGTGAACAAACCGTGTACCATGCCGACCGGTCGAAGCTCTCTCCCGAGTGCTGGCTGGGAAACCCTGTGTGCCCTGATTCGTGAATGCACCACAGGTGTTCTGCCCCATCCTGCCCCAGAGTTCAATCCACCTGACTCGGGACACACCCCCTAATCCTCTCCCCCTCCTCCCCTCTCTGTGTAGTCGTGGCAGGGGGAGCTGAGCGCACAGGACGGCGTGCTCCGCTCGCTGCAGGCCGAGGTGGAGCGGGCGAGGGAGGCGGGCTCCCAGCTGGCCCGGCTCCACCCGGACCGCAGCTCGGAGCTGGAGCGCTACCAGGAGAGGGCCAATCAGATGGCAGAGAGGTGGAGCAACGTGGAGCGGCAGATGGAGACACGGTGAGCAGGGGGAGGCAAGGCAGGAAGGAAGGGAGGGGACACCTGGTCGAAGGGAGGGACGCTACGAGCCAGGGTAGTCTGAGTGCCAAGGTTTTTTTTGACTCTAGGCCAAAAGGTTCTGGGTTTGATCCCCAATGATCCATACTTATCGGATCCTTGAGGAAGTTTCCCAATATCTACCTGCTACTTAATGATCTGTATCGGACTATTATCGGTATCTGCATTCACTTTCTAACCCCTACCTGCTCCTTAAAGCCCTCTATCTGTGGTGAATGCCTAACCCTTACCTCCTCGTTCATGCCCTCTCTCTGTATTGACTGTTGAGCCCCTAGCTGCTCCTTAAAGCACTTTATCAGTACTGTGTGTCTTTGTATAAGAGTATCTCCTAACTGGTGGGCTGGTACATGTTGTTCCAGGCGTGCTGACCTGGAGGTCCTGGGCTCGTCCCTGCAGCAGTACAAAGACGGCCACTCGGGCCTCATCAGCTGGATCGAGGAGACCACAGAGAGACAGGAGAACACACAGCCGGGCCAGATGGACAGCAAGGCCCTGTCGGAACAACTGGCTCAACAGACGGTCTGTATCAGGGCGGTCAAGGAGCAACGTCACAAAACAAATGCTGTACTTGGTTCAAATCAATGTTTGTGATGTTTTTCTAGTGTTTTACGTTTAGTTTTTTTTTTATTCCATCCCTAGGCCTTGGTAGTTGAGATCGAGGCGAACCAGACCAAACTAGACCAGTGCCAAATTAACGCCAAACAGTACTGTACCTCAGTCAAGGTGTGTATCTGTTTCACCAAACAAAATCATTTCTACTTGCTCATAGTGAACTATGATGAAGTATACTAAGTGTTCTAAATGTCTCTCCACTCTGTGTTTTTGTAGGACTATGAGCTTCAGTTGATGACCTACCGAGCCTTCGTGGAATCCACCCACAAGTCCTCCCTCAAGAGGAGGAGGATGCACTCCTCCTCAGACGCCATTTCTCAAGAGGTAAGGAAAACGACGAGGGACAAAAGGCCAACGCAAACTTGCCCCTCGACATTACCAGTTGCTAAGCCTATTCCTTTCTAGAATTCCATTCATTATGTTTCTTTTCTTGTACACAATTTCATTGTTTTATGATGAATGATATGATAAATGAGCCTTAATTCAACTGTCTCTCTGTCGCTTTTTCTCACAATTTCTCTATGCCGATATGTCTGCCTGAATGTATTCACCATTTAAGTTAATGAATGCATGCATTTGTCTGCTCGTGTCTGTAGTTCATGGACTTGCGGACACGCTACACCGCCTTGGTTACCCTGACAACGCAACACGTCAAGTACATCAGCGATGCTCTGAGGAGAATAGAGGAAGAAGAGGTTTGCACTTTTACTTGTTTAATATTTCCCCATCTGTGATTTTTACATGCGCCCACATTTTTGCATTTTTACTTTCGAAGTCTTTGTACATATATTGCCTCTTTGCTGATTTCCCTCTATCGCCCCTCTCATTATACTATACCGTCTCTGTCATGTGTGTGTGTTTGTGTGTGTGAATGTGTGTGCAGAAAGAGGTGGAGGAGGAGATGCAGGCCAGGGTGGGCCCGGTCTCAGATCTTCTGGGCTGGGTGAAAGGTCTCCAGGGGCGGAGCCTTGGCCCCAACGCTGAGTCCTCATTGGCTGCTCAGCAGGTACTGTTATATGTGCTCTATAAATACATTTTATTTGATGCATTACAAATGAACGCATTACAGAAAATTTACCATGTATTTTCCTTTCCATTACATGGTATTCCATAAAAAATTTACCAAAATTGATTTTAGGAAATTAGCAATGCTCCTGAAATGAGAGTTTTATATTTTCTGTTTTCAGGCCGTCACAGAACAACTCTCCGCTAGGAAGGAGGAGGTCGCTGAAGCCATCAGGAGCACCCAGGTGTTCCTACAATCTAAACAAGCCAGCAAGTAAGACACACAAACTCACGCCCACTTACTCACTCGACTCACTCAACTCACTCACACACAGAAGAACACAGACCTCCCGGGCCCTTAAGTCCTCATATTAACCCGGGGGCCCCTGTGTTTCCTGTCCAGGTTGTCCCCAGAGGAGAGTGCCCGGGTCAGGGCCCAGCTGGAGGAGCTGACTTCCACCTACAGCCAGCTGTGTGACAGCTCCAGCCAGCAGCTCCGAAAGATGGAACACCAACTGGCCAAGGAGGAGGAGGAGAAGGTAAAAAAGACAGAGAGAACCCGACACTACAACAAACGAGTCGGAGGGAATTGCGCTGGGCAAGGTGGAGGAAGGGGTGGGGGTCGGATACAGGGGGGAGACGGGGGGGTGGGTGGATGAACAGCACACATAGATCTAAAGGTTTGTGGGAAAAGAAGGTGTCTCCGCCTGTCCAGAAGGAATAGAACTTCAGAACTGTGTTTTATTTTCATGCAAGCTTTCGAAAACAACCTGCAGTCACGCTGATGTTTGTCTGCACAACAACGTCGCCACTTCAGCCGCGTGGCTTCTCTGAAGTGTGCTCGCCATCCGAGAATGAGAGGGTGTGTGTGATTGTGTGCGAGGACCGTTTGAATACTGTATATAACGAATCGCATGATGTGTTTGTATTGCTCGACCGCTGTATGTTATGACATCAGCATCATACCGGGAATTGTGGAGTTGGTTTGATTTGGCTCCTCCGACCCTTTTCAGACACCAGTCCACTAAACCATCCACAAATTCGATCAGTAATTCACTTTATTTATCACATACTAAGCTGAGGTAACCAGTAGGAGCAATTGTTTTCATGTATTCATTGAATATATAAAAATTTCCATTTCAGTGACGATTTTCTATCAAAATCAATTTTGCAAAGAAAATGCTTTTAGCTCATTCTTTTGAAAGAATCACATGTGGACAGAGGATGCATTGGACTGGGCTGTCTGAACTGGGTCGTAGCACGGAGCTTTGTTTTATCACAGCTCCAGAATGTATGCATCTCTCATCTTCTCATGTCACGAAACCCTTCACCCTTCACACGGCCACCGTCATCTTCATCACCTCACTATCGTCGTCGTCACCATCATCATTATCCTCATCGTCATGAAACACATCTGCTTAATGGCTAACATGGCTAATCTGTGGTCTTTGTGGTGCATCAGTAGGGTAGTGCTGCCATGCTAGCAGTTATAGCTGTAGAACCCTAATTTGGTTTGGGGGTGACATTTCTGCTGTGTCGCTCGCTTAAGGATGCGCTAAAACGTTATTGGTTAACCGTTTAAAATGTTGTTGTAGTAGTAGTAGTCATAGTAGTAGTAGTAGTAGTAGTAGTAGTAATAGTAGTACGAGCAACATCATACATAAATGTTGCTCGTACTAAAACGTTATTGGTTAACCGTTTAACATTTTGTTGTAGTAGTAGTAGTAGTCATAGTAGTAGTAGTACGAGCAACATCATACATAAATGTTGCTCGTACTAAAATGTTATTGGTTAACCGTTTAACATTTTGTTGTAGTAGTAGTAGTCATAGTAGTAGTAGTAGTAGTACGAGCAACATCATACATGTTGCATTAGTTTCACTTTTTTGTGTGTAAACATTGTAGATCTCATACAATCACTGTTGTGATATTCCATCATTTTGATGTTTGGCATGAGATGATTACAGCATTAAAAGTCAAAGTCAGCCTAAATTATGGTAATAGATATTTAATAGTTGTTTGCTTGTGTGCAAGAATGCAGGCTGTGTGTGTGTGCAGATGTCTGTTTAGCTCAATTTGTTGGACTTATTAGGCCAAGCAGTGGTGTGGATTTCAGGATAACTTTCCTGTTTTCCAGTTTCAATGCTTGTTAACATGAATACCTCAAAACGGCCCGTCGCGTGAACGGCGGGTCCATTAAAAAATGCTCTTATTCCCCGAGAAACAGAAGGTTTAGATTTTCAAGGTGTGTTTAGGCTGGAAGAGCACCAGAGGCCTGCTGTGCAACGTACTCACATCACCGTTTTGAGCATGATGTGTCCAGATCACGAGTGTGTGTGTTTGTGTGTATGAGCGTATGTGTTTGTGTTTTGTTTGTGCTAATGCTCTAATGCAAATTATTCATGTGTGAAACTTTCAACCAGCATTTTGCTTGAAAACCACTAACAGCGGCCATTGGAGATTCCCAGAGGACATCTGAGTTCAAACCAGAAATGGAGTACATGCTGTAGTCATCTTGAATGAGTTGTTAGACAGTACATTAGTATTGGGTTATGAGTTATAAGGTTCAGGTCAAAGGTACAATACCGCATGCAGACCGCTTACTTCTCACCTGTTGCGCCTCGCTCTACCAAGCACAGGGCTGCCCACGATAAGGTAAGTGTGGCTCGCCCTCTCTCTCTCTCTCTCCCACTCTCTCTTTTACAGTATCAAACCTGATTTACTTTCCCTCACCTGCTGAGGTTTTTCTTTTCGTTTATCTTTCTTGCTTTTTATTTGTGTTTGTTGCATAGCTGTGCATGCTTAGTGCTATTTGTGCGTATGATTTAATAAATGTGAAGAAATTGTAGCTATATGATAGCTATAAGTGTGTGTTGATGCATTTTTTCTTGTAATTCTAAACATATGGTGGTGGGCTTACAACTTTTTAGATTACTCTTCTCTGCTAAAGTATTATAATTAATTAACTCTAGATTCACATTGAAATATTTTCCAAATTTATTATACCTCCAGATTCTAGTATACATGGATTGATTGCAGTTTTTTCCATTTTCACAGAAACAAACTGTTATTGCTGGAATCATCGACATGGGATCCATGGAAATCTTCTCAGTGTTCAGTGCAGCCCAGTGCGGGCTCATTGACCAGGAAACCTGCCGCTTCCTACTGGAAGCCCAACTCATCTCTGGTGGGCTCCTCCAGCCTCCCTCCCCTCAAAGCCTCTCATTGGAGCACGCCTTGGCCCAAGGAATGATAGACAACCACACCAGCCAATCGTTATCTTACTTGGAAAGGGCCTTGCATCTGGTGAATGAGACAAAATCAAAAGAGGGAGAGAAGCAATGTCTCCTGCCAGTGGCTATAGCCTTGGAGGAAGGAGTTATCAGTGAGCACTTGGGGCTCCATATTCTAGAGGTCCACATGAATACAGGAGGCTTGAGATATCCCAGTGGAGAATTGGTCGATTTGGACACTGCCTTAGAACAGGGTCTTTTGCCTTCAAGAATCTACATTAAGCTCCAATCCCAGCTCCAACGTAGGGAGCTTATTGACCCAAATACTGCAGAAAGGTTAAGCCTGTCTGAGCTACAGCAACGCTGTATAAGTCATGAAGAGTCTGGCCTTCATCTCCTGCCGGTCAAACAGCAATCTGAAAGAACCGTCTCCCTACGTTCTGGAAGAAAAGTGGGCATCTTCCGCGCCAGCCAAGAAGGTCTTGTGGACCAAAATGTTACTGTGAGGCTACTTGAAGCTCAGCTATTTGCTGGCGGTATTGTTGACCCACGTTCTGGAAATCGTCTAATCCTTGATGAGGCTCTTAGCCAAGGATTGATGCATCAGAATCAGGCATGCACTATACTGGCTCGGCAGCTCCAAACTGGGGGAATACTGGACCCTCGCAGCGGTGAGCGTCTAGGCTTGGACGAATCTCTCTGCAGGGATCTTCTGTCTCCTTCTTTAGCTCTCTTGGTACTTGAGTCCCTGCAGTCCTTCATGGGGATGCTGTGGCCAGAATCTGGAGAACTAGTGCCCATCGCAGAGGCCCTACAGCAGGGAGGCGTCTCAGAAGATCTGGCGAGAAATGTCCTGGGGCAACGTCATGTTGTTGGAGCCTTGTATGATGTAGGAGCACTTCACTTGGTACCTCTCAGCCAAACATCTGAAAAAGCCCTGGATCTCAGTGTGGCCAAAGTCCTAAGCAAGATCCATATCCCTGATGTTCTCCCCAGTACACCATCGAGTCCTCCATCTACGAATCGCATCAGCTGGTGTTCCACCAGCTCATCTCCTTCTCCATCCTCACAACCACCTGGTTCCCTAACTACAGGGCATGTCTGGGACTCTACTCCATTGGATTCTAGCGAAACACAAGAACAAGCAAAGCATGTGTTACTTTCCCATCTGATGACTCACAGCTATGTTGATGTCCATTCTGGGAAACGCCTTGTGCTTCTAGATGCAGAGCTAGTGGAGTTGGTCAAGGCTACTGGGCTGTCATGTGCAGACACTTCTCCTGGATATCAAGTTCAGGAGGAAGGAAGTAGTTTGATCGCTGGTTCAATGCAGACCATAGGGAGTATCAGAACACTAGTATATAGTGCTGAGGGAGAGAAAGAGGAAACAGCGGAAGTTGTAAAGACAAGCTGTCAAGCAATCCCAAAGGTTGTCCTCTCCAGTAAAATCATTGAACGAAAAGGCAGAACTAGTCAAGAAAGTAAAAATGGTGTAGGTGACAGAGCATTGCAGCAAACATCCAATCAGAAAATAGAGCCAGCAATCGGGGGGAAAGGTGAGAAAAAAATTGAAAATGTCACCGCAAAAGGTGAAATAGAAATAGCTCCTCGTTCAGAGAATTTTGCAGGAAAACCTCTAAGTCAGCAGGTAAACAAGTCAGATCAACACAAAGAGGTGCGTAATAAAGAAGGTAGTTCACCTTCAAAACAAGCAGACACTTCACCATCCATTAACCAAGACAATGCAACTTCTTCTGTAGTAAATACAGAAAGAGTCTATGCTGAGTTAGAACAAGATCTAGCCATCGTAGAAAGTTCTAAAACTATAGATTCAGCAGGCTCCCAAGCAGTAAGATCTATGGGATATGCTCAAATTGTCCAAAAGTCGGACTTGGATTATAAATCACAGTTTATTAACCGTAGCTCAGAGACAAATAAAACGGAGGAGGAAGCTGAGATGGAAAGGTTAACCATAGAGCTTAAACAGGGTGGCCTCCTGACGGAGGAAGGAGACAGGCTGCTCCCAGATGAGGCTGTAGCCCAGGGAATCCTCCCAGGCCAAACTGCAGTTAAACTCATGTCTCAAGCCGGTCTTTTTGGTGGATTCCTAGATGCCACTAGTGGTGAGTTACTCAGTTTAGAGGACGTAATGCAGGAAGATCTTCTTGATGAAGACCTAATGTGGAGTGTTCTTAAGTCTGATAAAAGCCTATCTGGTGTAGTGGACATTGACAAAGGAAATGTCTGTGGGTTGAGGGAGGCAGCTCAGAAAGGCTTGATCGACTCCAACACTGCTTCTCGCCTTCTGGAAGCCCAGGTGCTCTCTGGGGGAATTGTTGATTTAAATAGGGATGAAAAAGTGTCAGTAACCCTCGCAGCCAACCTGGGTCTGATCAAGGAGGATCAGAAAGAATCACTAGAGGCATTAGAAAATGCTTACAAGGGAAAGGCCACAGAACCACAAACGGCAATTGCCAAAGCCACAATCCAACTACAGATGGAAGGCATTGTTGACCCTGAATCTCGGTCTCCTGTTCCACTGGAATGCGCCATTCAGAAGGGATTGATTGGTTCAGAGGAGGCTTATCAGGCACTCTCAAAGCAGGTTGCTGAAGGGGGTATTTTACACCATGCTTCAGGAACAAGGTTGTCCGTTTCTGATGCTTTGGAGAGAGGACTGGTGGACCGCTCCCTTGCCCCGGGACTGGAAGAACTGCAGTGTGTCTACAAGGGGAACATCAGCCTTTTAGCACACCCAGAGGCTGCTCTATTCCAAGCTTCAACAGGAGCTATTTACAGCCCAGAATCTGAACGCAAACTGACACTGACAGAGGCGGTTTCCAAGGGTCTGCTTGAGGAAAAAGTAGCCAAGGAAGCTATGGCTTCTGATAGTGTAACTCAAGGAGTAATTGATCCCCAATCCTGTCGTATTGTCCCTTATTCTCACCTAGTACACCAGGGTAAGATAGATCTTAACACAGGAAAACGATTCCTGGAGGTAAAACAATTCAGCGGTATTCAGGATGAGCAAACGGGGGACATCTTAACATTAAAGCAGGCCATTGCAATTGGCAAAGTTGACCCAGTACCAGCTTTGAGGCTGCTCCAAAGCCAGGCTGACAGTGGTGGGATCATTGATATCACCAGTGGAGATAGGCTGCCTCTGCCTGAAGCCTCTGAGAAAGGTTTGATTGAGGAGGATATGGCCAGAGAAATTGCCATCAACCAGATCACCAAAGGAGGCCTGATCCATCCTACTACTGGTCAAAGAGTTGCAAATCTTGATGATGCTATCATAGCAGGTCTAATCTCAAGTGAAATGGCCTTTGATATCCAGGAGAGCATGACTTTAGCAGAAATAGATGAAGGTGAGGGTAGTTCTACACCAATGGTTTCCTCAAACAGTGCCTACAGCCCTGGTGCGGATTCATCAGTAGCCAGCAACCAGGTAAAATGGTCAAGTGAAAGCTCTCTGTCAACCACTCCACTCTTAGAGCAGTCAGGGATAGGTTTGGTGTTTAAAGAGGTGGATCAAAAGCAATTGGATTCTTTGACATCAAATCAGTTGAGCTTGTGTGATGCCACTTTAGAAGAAGATACTGTAGAGCAGCCACTCTCTGAGTCTGACTCATCCATTGACCTGCTGGCTAAATTTGCCAGCAATGTTGGGAAAAGGATTCAGCAAGCAATCAATGAGATCAAACCTCAGAAAGCTGAGCTAAAACAGGGGCCAGGTGAGGCATCATCAATAAGGGAAAGACATGCTTTCGGAACACGAAAAGAGAGTGATTATACTGGTATCACCGCAGTATCATCCTACCAGGAATCAGACCTTGAAACATTCAACACATCTTCTAAAGTACAAGTTGCAGAACAGGTGACTATCACAAGATCAGTGGACCTATCTGTTAGGGCTGACAAGAAAAAGACAAGGCCAGCAGATGTCAGGGTTTTGTCAGAGCATCATGAAGATGAAAATGATGAAAGAATCAAAGACGCAAAAGCAGATGATGTCCGGGAGGAGGGAAAACTCAAGGAAAGCCTAGGTGTAGATGTGCTTTCTCTAAAACAACTAGAACATGAATACACCGAACAATGTGACGAAGCAGGGAAAAGAGAGATTGGAGGAGAATTGGAGGACACAGCTGAAACAATTCTAACAGGAGAGGGAACTGATGTGAAGCATTCAGACCAGAGTTTAACTGCTTCAGATAAAGAGGCCGAAGCCAAAAGCAAGAAAAAGAAGAAGAGCAAGAAGAAAGGCAGGGGAAAGGAAAGTGAAAATAAGCCACTACCTTTAGAGAAAAGCGATAATGTATCGGACATTAAACAAATGGATTCAGAAAATGAAGGGCAGTCTCAAGTCACAAAGTCAATCACAGGTGTTTCGCCATTACCAGTGAAGGTTAAGATATTAGAATCCACCCCCGAAAGAGACCTCCATGTCAAAGATGGAGAACTAAAGATTGATGGGAAGGTTGATGCAGCGGAAGTATCCCTGGTATCTCAAGATGATCAGCAGGCAAATGATAACGGAGGGCAACCAGACATGACAAGAGCTGAAATAGTAAGAAAGCAGATGGAAGAATGCGTAGACAAACAGTATGGCAAGACAGAGATGGGTGTTAGTGTGCAGAAGGGTGCAAAAAGACCTGAGAAGTCAAACCTACCAGACAATGAGAAGGCAGCCCTGATAATGAAGGCAAAGGAGAGCATATTGAAGAAGGTGTTTGAGAAGGGAGTGACAGAAAAGCAAGCAGCTGAAGAGCTGGAGGCACTACGCAAGGAGGTGCACAGGAAGGACATCCAGGCAGGGAATGCCAGAGATGGGAAGATGCAAACTCCTGTGATTAAGATGGAAACTCCCTCGAGAAAGATGGCAACTCCCTTGACTAAGATGGTTGATGTTGAGGGTAGTACTGATGAAGATGATCACAGAAAAATGCCTGATGCTAAGCCAAAGGTGGAATGGAAGGGAGAGACCGGTGGCCGAAAGGAGAACTTGAAAGTGGATGGCAAGGAAGTTGTGGTTGTGGATGAGCCAAATCTCACTGATGATTCAAGTTTAGCCCTTAAAGAAGCTAAGACCCTATCAAAGGAGAAAGATGATTGTGTTGGTGGTGTTAAGGAGGGAAAAGATAAAGAGACAGTTTCACCAGACCAGCATAATGAAACCCCCTTGAGAAAGATGGTAACTCCTTTGACTGAGATGGTCGATGTTGGGGGTAGCACTGATGAGGATGATCTCAGAAAACCCCCTGATGCTAAGACAAAGGTGGAATGGATGGGGAAGACCAGTGGCCGAAAGGAGGAGAACCTGAAAGTGAATGTCAAGGAAGTTGTGGTTGTGGATGAGCCAAATCTCACTGATGATTCAAGTTTAGCCCTTAAAGAAGCTAAGACCCTATCAAAGGAGAAAGATGATTGTGTTGGTGGTGTTAAGGAGGGAAAAGATAAAGAGACAGTTTCACCAGACCAGCATAAAGAAACCCTCTCGAGAAAGATGGTAACTCCCTTGACAGAGATGGTCGATGTTGAGGGTAGCACTGATGAGGATGATCTCAGAAAACGACCCGATGCTAAGACAAAGGTGGAATGGATGGGAAAGACCAGTGGCCGAAAGGAGGAGAACTTGAAAGTGGATGTCAAGGAAGTTGTGGTTGTGGATGAGCCAAATCTCACTGATGATTCAAGTTTAGCCCTTAAAGAAGCTAAGACCCTATCAAAGGAGAAAGATGATTGTGTTGGTGGTGTTAAGGAGGGAAAAGATAAAGAGACAGTTTCACCAGACCAGCATAATGAAACCCCCTTGAGAAAGATGGTAACTCCTTTGACTGAGATGGTCGATGTTGAGGGTAGCACTGATGAGGATGATCTCAGAAAACCCCCTGATGCTAAGACAAAGGTGGAATGGATGGGGAAGACCGGTGGCCGAAAGGAGGAGAACTTGAAAGTGAATGTCAAGGAAGTTGTGGTTGTGGATGAGCCAAATCTCACTGATGATTCAAGTTTAGCCCTTAAAGAAGCTAAGACCCTATCAAAGGAGAAAGATGATTGTGTTGGTGGTGTTAAGGAGGGAAAAGATAAAGAGACGGTTTCACCAGACCAGCATAAAGAAACCCTCTCGAGAAAGATGGTAACTCCCTTGACAGAGATGGTCGATGTTGAGGGTAGCACTGATGAGGATGATTTCAGAAAACGACCCGATGCTAAGACAAAGGTGGAATGGATGGGGAAGACCGGTGGCCGAAAGGAGGAGAACTTGAAAGTGGATGTCAAGGAAGTTGTGGTTGTGGATGAGCCAAATCTCACTGATGATTCAAGTTTAGCCCTTAAAGAAGCTAAGACCCTATCAAAGGAGAAAGATGATTGTGTTGGTGGTGTTAAGGAGGGAAAAGATAAAGAGACAGTTTCACCAGACCAGCATAAAGAAACCCTCTCGAGAAAGATGGTAACTCCCTTGACAGAGATGGTCGATGTTGAGGGTAGCACTGATGAGGATGATCTCAGAAAACGACCCGATGCTAAGACAAAGGTGGAATGGATGGGAAAGACCAGTGGCCGAAAGGAGGAGAACTTGAAAGTGAATGTCAAGGAAGTTGTGGTTGTGGATGAGCCAAATCTCACAGATGATTCAAGTTTAGCCCTTAAAGAAGCTAAGACCGTATCTAAAGAGAAAGATGATTGTGTTGGTGATGTTAAGGAGGGAAAAGATAAAGAGACGGTTTCACCAGACAAGCATAAAGAAACCCCCTCGAGAAAGATGGTAACTCCCTTGACTGAGATGGTCAATGTTGAGGGTAGCACTGATGAGGATGATCTCAGAAAATGGCCTGATGCTAAGCCAAAGGTGGAATGGATGGGAAAGGCCGGTGGCCGAAAGGAGGAGAATTTGAAAGTGGATGTTAAGGAAGCCTTGGTTGTGGCTGAGCCAAAAATCACAGATGATTCAAGTTTAGCCATCAAAGAAGCTAAGACTTTATCAAAAGAGGCAGATGATCGTGTCTGTGGTGTTAAGGAGGGTAAACAGACAGTTTCACCAGACCAGCATAAAGAGACTAGGCAAGGGAAACGGCAGAAGAAAAACAAAAAGTCTAAAATAGCAAAAATTGCAGGCCATGCAGATGCTGCTACAGAAAAGCCATGGACTGATGATGCTGTTCAGGCAGTTGTGACGGCAACAATCTGTACCAAGAAAACAGGAATTAATGTAGAAAGAAAAACTGATGACCAGAAAGGGGAAAGTTTGAAATATGTGAAGTCAGAGAGTGATGTTGATAGGCCCTCAAGCAGTGATGACACAAACAAGATGGCTTCTTCTACAGTTGATGCCAAAACTACTAATGAAGTTTTACAAAGACCAATCCGTGCATCAGCACCGGCAATAGAGAAGGCAAAGGCTGAGGTTAAGTCTGCCAGGGAAGAATTTAAGGGACCTTTAAAAGTAATTGAAAGTAAGTCTGTTGAAGAAATTAAGGAAGCTTTACAAATGACTGGGAAGCAGTCTGCTGGAGACGAGTTTAAGAGATCCTTACACAGTTCTTTCATTAAGTCTGGTGGAGAAGAAGTAAAGGAACATATTCAAAAATATGTTTCTGACACTGTAAGGGAGGAAATGAAGGAGCCTTTAAAAATGGGTGGGATTAATTCTACAGAGGAAAAATTAAAGGAAGCTTTACAGATGACTGTTGTCAAAGAAATGAAGGAACCTGTACACATAGCTGAAATTAAGTCTGCTGCAGAAGAAATGAAGGGACCTTTAGGATTGACTGGGAATCAGTCTGCTGGGGAAGAAGTTAAGAAGCATGTACAAAAAGCTGGAATCGGCTATGTAGGGGAGGTAATTAAGGAACCTATACCATTAGCTGGGATGACATCGATTGGGAAAGAACTGAAAGAACATCAACTCAACATTAAAGAGCAACTGCACCCTGCAATACCTAGCATTGCTGCAGATGTTTTTGGCACCACTTATGAGGCTGTTGATAACAAATCATTACAACCTGATTCTAGATCAGTGGATTCCATGAAACAGGATCCGAACCTATTTGAAAGTCCTCTTCCAAGTCAGACAGGCAACAAGCGGCATCCAGAGTCTCTTTTACCATCAGAGGAAAATCCCACAGAATCTGAGTTGGCTGAGGTACTAGAGTCTGATACGACTACAGAGAGCAGTGGGGAGGGGGAGGAGGACAAGGAAGAAATAAAGATGAAGAAAAAGAAGGGCTCTGCAAAGGTTAGATCTTATTTTTATAATTTTTTGATTTGTTACCACATTAATGATCTCTTTATACCGGCACAATTGTGCCTCTGTCGTCCTTTCAACTTTGATCTTTTCCCTGCAGTCATCACTGATCCGGCAGGAATGCCTGGAACATGACCAGCGAATTGTGGCTCTGGTCTCCATGGTGAGGCACATAGAGGTCTGCCTCAAACAGCAGCAGCAGCAGTCTGTCGGCCGTGGCCTCATCTCTCTAGAAGACATCATCAGACAGACAGAGGTAAACAAATCTGCACTCGGCCTTCGTCTGCTGATGTCACAAAGCGCACTTTTACCCTTTGTCCAGTCTTTGAATTATGATGTTTGGTACTTAGGACTTAGGACTTGTATAATTAATTCTTTGGTTTTTAGTTTGTGAGCACGTGAGACCATAGACAAAGCTGATTGAACAATGAATAACACTGTTGCTCTGCTCCGCTTCAATTAATCCGTCTCTTAGGCGCTGAGCCTCGAGCTCCAGGACCTGGAACCAGAGGTAAACAAGGAGGTGGAGGCCACTGCCCAACTGCTTGAGCCACGCCCTTCCAATGTCCCACCTCAGCTCCTATTGGCTCTGGAGAAGGATATGCGGAGCCTGGCCCGAGGGTACGAGTCCGCCAGGGGAGTCTCTGAGACCATTCTACAGGGTCTAAGAGAACACAGAGACTCTTTCAAGGTAAAGGAGCAGAATTGTGTCTTTAATGTCATTATTTCTCAGTTTTATTACAAATTACCCAGTTGGATTTATTCTGATCTCGTGTATGTTTTTGTTGAAGCAGGATTAAGATTGGCACAAAGATTAGTTGCATTAGTTGCATGCTAACAACAACGGTTGGCTCTCCGTCTCTCGATTGTTTCAGGAGGCTGTGACAGCGGAGCAGAAGAACCTGGGAGGTCTGGTGGAAAACCTCCTCACCTGGTTGAGCGAGACGGAGGCCAGGAGCATCGGAGCGATGGCAGGGAAGGAGGAGGATAGCCCCGTTGATCAGATTACGCAGCAACTGGAATACTGCAAGGTAAATGACACAAATGGTAATCAAGTCCAATAGCTAATGATAACAAAGTTCAATTTCCCTGAAATACATCCTTTGCTGTTTTAAAACAATATTTTAGTTTTTTTCTCCAAAGAACAACTTATCTGCCATAGCGAAGCTTTTAGAAGGTTCAATCTCAGATTTAAAATGCGCACACAAGATTTGAACAAATAGTGTTATCACATGAAAGTTAGTTGAATGCCGTCTCTCCGTCCACCTATTTCCACAGCTACCACTACCACTACGTCTTCATTATTCTCTGTCCCTTCTCATCTCCATCAGGAGTTCCAGGCTGCCCTGACGGCCCGCTCCAATGAGGTCATCGACGCGGCCTTTGACGTTCAGGTGTTCATCTCGGAGCGCGCCCAGGACCTGGCCCCCGAGCAGAGCAGGCACCTGCTGGGGCAGCTCCAGAGGCTGCAGGGGGCCTTCCACCAGGCCAGTGGGCAGGCCCGGGCCCGCGCAGAGACCCTGTCCAATCAGAGAGCCAGGGAGGAGGAACTCCAGCAGAAAGAGAGTGCTAAAGTGCAGGAGGAGGAGAAGGAGAGGGAGATAGAAAGACAGACGGCCCGGAAGATTGAGGTTTGGATGCACGCAGACGAGTTCATTGACATGAACGCGAGTTTGGAGTGTGTTTTTCTCTCACCACTCTGCTTTGCTCACGAGAGAATGTCTGCATTTTGCTTCACAATTCACAATCTTCTTCTCGTAACTGTGTTCATTATTTAGCTCTACCATGTCATGCTCACTTATCCATCACACAGATCCATCCTTGCTGTTTTGATAACTACAACTTGCAATCATACTCATATCATTGCCTTATGCCTTGGAGAAATTCTCCATCCTTACAATAATAATAGTTGAACATCATCTAATAATACAATCTTTGGATTTTGTATCACTGCTGCTCATGCTGCATATGCTATGCCACTAGACAGTTCATCCATCCAAGCTACCATCACAGGCTCCTTCACCAGTGTGTGCTACTCTCTTGCATGTCTCTTGCGTGTTAATATTAACATGTCTGCCTTGCTCTTCCAGATTGCCACGGAAAGGAAAAGGCTTTCACGCCCGTGGAAAAACTCTAGAGAATTGAAAGCAACCAAACATTACTGGCTACAATGCTTTTCTCTTTTCACCCCTCGACTCTACCGTTGTGTGAGAGAAACGGGGGAGGAAAAGAGCATATATGTATACGTGTGATTTTGTTTTTTTTCCTCTTGCTGTCTGATTTTACCTTGACTGAACTGTTGCTGACTTATGAGATGAAATGATCTTGTGTATGTCTGTGTGTGCTTGTTTGTCTGCCTGTTTGTGTGCGTTGATGTGAACTCTGGACACAATATGCTCAAAGCTTTGCTCAAAGTGTGTGCACTGCACAGAAAAAGGTATTAGAGACAAGTGTGCACTCCAAGTTGATGTAGGCATGGTTGGTTTTTGGCTATTTTGTTCGAGGTCTGTAAAATAGGTTGACACCATCGATAAGCAATGGTTCAGCTATTGGTTCTTACTTTTATATTTCTGTGGACCGTCCTTCTTTCCTTCCTCCCCCTTTTCTGTCTCTCAGGTGGTCAAGCAGCAGAAAGCAGAATGCTCTCAGAAACTAGAAGGCCTCAACGTGTGGTTGGCTGGAGCCGCCAGCATGTTGGCCAATCAGAAAGCATGTGTAGAGTCGGGGGATGTGGATGTCTTGCAAGAGAAGCAGAAGGAACTCAAGGTACTGAAAACTTTACAAAGATCTTTATTTATCTTTATTCACAAGACATATAGACTCAAAATGACCTGAATGATAATTGAATACAATTAAAGCTGTAGTATTGTGTTTTCTCTTTTAGTCAAATTATATATATGTTATATAATCATCAATCTCTCTCTCTCTCTCTTTCTCCCTCCCGCTCCCTCGTCCAGGAGGTGCAGAAGGACCTGCAGAGCAAAGCAGAGGGCGTGGCCGGGACCATCCGCTCAGTGGAGGACTTCCTGTCGGAGCGAGGGGACTGCCTGAGCCCCGAGGAGAGGGAGAGCCTGCAGGGGGCGCTACGCAAGATGAAAGAGCATTACGCTGACCTGACCAACGCTGCCGACGCCTCGGTCACCCAGCTGGACACGGCCATCAGCACCACACTCACGCAGAACACACAGAGGGTAAGGGGAGCAGAGGGGACCATGGGAAATGGAGTCTTAATAAGAGTGTTATTTATATAGAGTTTTGTTCGCATACCCATTGTAAAGTAATTTCTTTTAATATTTTGTTGATGGGAATTAAACCGGTTTCTCTTTTAGTTTTCTTGACCCCACAATGTTAAGATGCACATTTTAAGTTTTAATTTAAAATTGGTTTATATACGATTGGTGTTGATCAAGTTGAAGTTTAACTCTCCACTCCACTCCTCTCAACTTTTGTCCTTTCCTCCTCCTCCTCCTCCTCCTCCTCCTCCTCCTCCTCCTCCTCCTCCTCCTCCTCCTCCTCCTCCTCTCCAGGCTAAGGCAGAGGAGGACCTCCAGGAGACCCGGGGACAGATCGATGCCATGCTGGAAGGCCTTTCCTCCCTCAGTGCGCCTGCTGTGAAGGCAGCCGCCACCAAGTGCAGCACGTCTCCTGAAGACGTCATAGATGGGCGGCTCTCTTCCACACAGCCAGAGGGCGCTCTACAGTCACACACAGACATGCTACAGGTCAGACACGGATCGATGGCTGGCTTTTATTGTTTGCATTATTTAACATAACTGTGGAATTTTATTACAAATGAATGCTTTTTTTTATTATATATCTAGGAATATATGTAAATAATAATATGACAAATAAATTGTGTATATTTTTATAGCTCAATAATAACAATTGTGTAATACAAAGATGCTACATCTGTAGGTTACATTAACATTTAGGGAATTTAGCCGACTATTTTATCCAAAGCAACTTACAATAAATACATTTGTCCGATCTTAGAGAGTTTATAACTTATTCTTTTTCTTTTTTTTTTCACATTGTTTTACTTATTCCAAACCTCTCACTTGAGCTCTATTGTGACTGGACCCCATCCTTTAACCCTCTCACGGTTCTCCCCCCGCTCCCCTCCGACCCCGTCAGGCGGAGATGCAGCAGCTCCAGGCCCAGCAGGCCCAGCTGCTGCAAGTGGCCCAGTCCACGCGCTCCCTGCTGGAGCAGCCCGACTCGGCGGTGCCCCCCGAGGAGAAGCGCCGCCTCCGGGCCTCTCTGGACCAGCTGCAGGCTCAGCACCAGAGCAAGCTGCAGAGCTGCCAGGTACAGTGCACGGCTGGATCCCTGCTCTCTCTCTCCCTCTCTCTCTGCGGTCTCTGCTGTTGGCTCTTCATCCAAATCAGAGTCAGCAGACTGGAGGGCAGAATGCTCATGGGATGGTGGGTTGCGCAGTGGATTAACATTGGAAAACACCAGCTAAACCAGGGCATAGATTTAAGAAATATAACAAAATCATATTTCAAATAAATGAATGATTCGAAGAAACTCCTGCACCCAGTAGCTCACATTGCAGCCCATTTTACTAGCAGTGACGTCAGACTGATCTTGTATTACATCCTTAACATTCTGTCTGAGATTAATAAAGTACATTGTGAGAGCTTGCATCACCGCTCTGTGTGTGTGTGTGTGTGTGTCTCCCTCTAGGACCGCCTGAGGAAATCGGAGGTTCTGCGGGACGAGCTGTCCAAGTTCCTCCAGGAGCACGGCGGCCTGGGCACCTGGCTGGACCAGAGCGAGAAGGAGCTGCGTTCCCTGGGGGAGGGAGAGACCGACGCACAGGGGCTGAAGGGACGGCTGGAGGAACACAAGAAGGTAGGCTCGCCCGCTGCTCAAGGCGAGAGGGACGTTCTCCCACACGCCGATCGCCCTTCCATGCACATACTGAGCTCATGCTCTTCCTCCCATGTCTCTCTCTCCCTCTCTCTGTCTTCTTCCCTGTTCTCGTACACATTGATCGCCCTTCCATTAACATGTTAGGCCATAACCCGGTTCCTCTAACCCGGTTCCTCTAACCCGGTTCCTGTAACCCCCTCTACCCGTCCAGCTGGCTGAGGAGGTGATCTGCCACAAGGCGGACCTGCGCTTCGTGTCCATCTCGGGCCAGAAGGTTTTGGACTCTGTGCAGGGGGCGCTGGAGCAGGCTGGGGGTTCAGACCCGGCGCTGGACAGCACCAAGCAGCTAGTGACAGACAAACTGCACGACGCCAACCACAGATACACTGCCCTACACACCAAGGTAGGCCCACAGATACACTGCCCTACACACCAAGGTAGGCCTCCACAGATACACTGCCCTACACACCAAGGTAGGCCCACAGATACACTGCCCTACACACCAAGGTAGGCCTCCACAGATACACTGCCCTACACACCAAGGTAGGCCCACAGATACACTGCCCTACACACCAAGGTAGGCCTCCAAAGAAACACTGGCTAACTCCCTCCCTCTGTCTGTCTCCCGCTCTCTCTCTCTCTGTCTCTCTCCCGCTCTCTCTCTCTCTCTCTCTCTCTCTCTCTCTCTCTCTCTCTCTCTCTCTCTCTCCCTCTCTCCCTCTCTCCCTCTCTCTCTGCAGTCCTCTGAGCTGGGCGGCCGTCTGTCGGGGCTGCTGGAGCGCTCTCAGCAGTACCAGGATGAGGCGGTGTCGCTCCACTCCTGGCTCAGCAGCCAGGAGCAGGAGCGGGACACGGCCCGGCCCAGCGGGGACACCAACCCCCAGAACCTGCAGAGCGCACTGCGACAAGTACAGGTGGGACACACACACACACACACACACACACACACACACACACACACACACACACACACACACACACACACACACACACCCCTTCTCTTGTTTTCGGGAAACACATCTTGTTCGCATTATTCTGTATTTATTCTCACAAAAATCATTAGAATTGAAGAGAATACACCATTTCTTGTCAGGTTTTTTCTACAAATGCTTCCCTAAGGCATATTTATTTTCATTAACTTTGGATTTTTGGCTCATGCATTTTCGTCTATGCACATTTTTTTTTTATATATTTGTTTCCCCCCCGTCCCCAGCTGTTGCAGGATGAGCTTGCGGCCCGTTCAGTGCAGCTGGAGAAGGTGAAGAGAGCCGGCAGGGAGCTGGTCAGCACAGAGGAATCCCCATCCCTCAAGGCAGTGGACATCCTCTGCACCGCAGGTAGGGCCTGGGCCCTACCTGGCGCTGTTTGTCAGGGGACAAACAGCACCATCTAGTGGCTCACAATAAAGCTTTTAGTTCTCAACTCATTTGCAGTCATGCAAAGAATACATTGACCTGTCTTGAATTTAAGCCTTATTTATATTTTTTTGTGTTCATATCGGTTGGAAAGATATTAAATCCAAATCAATGGAATTGAGGTTTCAGAAAAGAAGACAAGATTATTTTATACTGCAAATTAAAAAATGTGGTCAAATGTACTGATGCATTTTGACTAGAACCAGCAGTTAATTTCCTCTGCTCCCTCTGTCCCTCAGATGGCCTGGAGAGGCGGTTCGACACGCTGTCTGCGTCGGTGTCGGAGCGTGCTGAGCAGCTGCAGACCGCGGTGGCCCAGTCGGTCAGCGTGCAGGAGGGGCTGAAGGGTCTGCTGTCCTGGCTGGACCAGCTGGTTCTGAGCCCAGGACCGGTCCAGCCCACCGCTCAGGCTGTTCAGGACGCCATGACACAAAACCAGGTGGGTAGGCCCACGGCCGCGGGAAGATGGCTGCCACCAGGTTTCTCATTTTCCTAAAATCGACATGCTTTTGATATCAATATACCAACACGCACTTATGCGGAAATGGAAAAGGCAGAAATTGTATCATAGTCAACACATATAATACTGAACAATATGACGTACCGCCTAGCGTACAACGCACCCCCCCGGTGGGGAGGGGTGTTGGTGTTAAGCAAACTCCACCCCACCTAACCTGCGCATACCCCCACCCGCTCTCCTCTACAGAAGCTCCGCCAGGAGCTGCTGTCCCGGCAGGGCAGTGTGGACGCCACCCGCGACTCCCTCTCCAAGCTCCTGCAGAGCGCCGACGCAGCCACGGCCTCCGACCTTCAGGGGGCGCTGGCCCAGCTCAACGGGCGCTACGCCGCCGCACAGGCCAGCCAGACGGAGAGAGAGGCCGAGCTGAAGGTCCTGCTGCCCAGGCTGGAGAGCTACGAGCGGCTGGGGGCCGACCTGCAGGGCTTCACCCAGAGCAGGCTGAAGGCCCTGGGGCCGGTGGGGCAGCCGGAGCACAGCGTGGACGACTACAGGCAGACCCTGGAGGTAAGCAGGAGAACCCCTTTGTAGTCACCTTCATCGTAGTACATATTGGCATGAGTTTTATCAAACGTATGGAAATTATTTTTGAATTAACTGAAAAGGCCTGAGTGTTGAAGTTAAACATGTGGTTTTATTCACCAGCCATGCATTCGTTGGGCAATTCCATCATAGTTTTAATGTCGAAAGGCTTTCCGTTATGCCGTTATTATAGGAGTTTATCTAACAACACATTGCGTACATCTGTTTTGTCCTTCAAAGGAGGTGAAGTCAGATCTGGAGCAGGAGGCGGGACAACTGAAGTCCTTCTGCGAGCTGGGTACGGATCTCAGCCAATCACAAGCCATCTCCAATTCTCAAAGCCTATTGGATAACGTCAAGGAGGTGTCAGACGAGTTCAGCCGACTGGAGGCCAATGTCAATGACAGGTAATATTGCAAATGGAAACCTTGTCTCAACAATTTTCAAACATGGACATGTACATAAATTTTTTCTTTAGAGCTTTACTGTGAATGTACAATAAAGGAATTAAGATTAAAACATTAACGGATAGGAACTAGTCAAGCTAAAGTACTGTACAGAAATGTCTGGGTTCTGTAAATCACACTATTCTATCGGAAGGTGACTGTAACCTGTAGTGCTTCTTAGAAACATGAGGTACACTGAGGAGGATATTATGGTCAGGAGGACATGGTGTATTAGTGCTAGCCTGATGCTGTTCAGTCAGGGCTGCATCAGGCTACCAGGTGTCTGTCCCTGGATGCATGCATGAATCATGCTGGTCCAAATTTAATCAAACGCATTCTTTCTTGTTATTATTTCTCCCTCCCTCCCTCGCTCCTCCCTCCCTCCCTCCCTCCCTCCCTCCCTCCTCCCTCTCCCAGGTTTTCAGCCATCCAGGGCTGTGAGCAGCGGCTGGCTCAGTTCCGTGGGCTCTCTGGCTCCCTCCTCAGGTGGCTCCAGGCATCTCAGGATCAGCTGCCTGCGAAGGAGCCCAGCCTGGACACCGAGGGCATGCAGCGCAGAGTCCAGCAACTCCAGGTGTGTGTGTGTGTGTGTGTGTGTGTGTGTGTGTGTGTGTGTGTGGTGGGACTGTGGTGGTGGCTGGGTAAGCACTGTTGGGTAAACTATATCGCTGCATGTGTCATTATGCCAGTGCTTCCTAGAAGATCAAATTCAGTTCTACTTAAGCATAGTAGAAACGATGGAGCTGAAGAGTCAATAAAAAAGCACTATAGCCAATGGGATTAAGTACAGTGTACATTCAAAAGGGTTCAAAGTGAGTGTGGACTAACCCTAATGGAACTGTGACGTGTGCAGGACTTGTGTGACGACTGGGAGTCCCAGGGAGCCCGGGTCCAGGAGCTGAACAAGACCGGCTCAGAGCTGGAGTCCACCATCATCGGCATCACGGCACCACAGACCAAGACCGGTAAACACCAGACACTGAACACTCCCATATCACACAATCCATACTGACATGGCCATACACATAAAAGGTTTACTTAAAGTTGACACAACCATATTAACCAGGAGTATTCAGCAAAGGAAAATGTAACATCACACTTTCTAAATGTGGTTAAGAAGGTAAAAGTCTACAAGAAAATGGCCATAAGCCTGTAGGCTTATGTCCAGTGGTCAGTCCTACTGTTCTGATTATGTTCTCTGTGTCTGCGTCTCTCAGGTGCCCCTCAGATGAACGGTTCAGCCAACCCAGGCAGTGTTAACGGCATCCATACCTGCAAAGGTGAGCTCTCACTCCTTCTATATCTCTATCTTCATTGCTCTCTTAGTCTTTCTTTCACTTCATGTATAGCCACCTTTATCCCTCTCCTTTTCTCCTACGCTCACTCACTCACCCTCCTACACTTCTACAGACAACACCTAGTCCCGTCCTCCTGCTGTCTGTAAATCATGTTGTTGTGTCTGCGCCTCCACCCCACCCCCCCCAGACCTGACGGAGCTGCAGGTGGCGGTGGCGGAGGTGAACGGCCGCTACGAGTCGCTGGGCTCTGAGCTGAAGGAGCGCCACGGCCGGCAGCAGGCCGCCCTGGAGCTCCGGCAGCAGGCCAGCCAGGGGGCCCAGGAGCTCAGCAGCTGGCTGAGGGACCGCGAGCACAGCCTGGAGCAGGGCCACAACGCCTCCCCCTCCAAACCTGAGGTGGTGCGCGCCAAGGCTCAGGAGAACAAGGTGATCAACGGGCTCCTCCACGTATCGAATAGGGGGGTTTGTGTTTTTGTTTGAGGGGAGAATGGGGATATTAAACACTGTTCTTCACATTAATAAATTCTGAGTGACATATGAACAGAATATGCACTTTTAGAGTATGCGTTATATGATGATAGTACTTATTATTATTCTTGTTCAATAATAATTAATCAATAATAGAGGGGAAAAACAGACACACACAGCTAAAAAGTAATGTCATTTTTCATTCACAATTCTTTTTTTTTTTGCCTCCGCCCCTAAATCCCCCTAGAAGCAGTCCCACTACTGTACGTCTGTCTGCCCTGTTTGTTAACCTGCTCCTCCTCGCCCCTTAAATCCCCCTGGAAGCAGTCCCTCTGCTGTACGTCTGTCTGCCCTGTTTGTTAACCCGCTCCTCCTCTGCTCCTCCAGGCGCTCCTCAGGGAGCTGACGGAGCACTCAGGGAAGGTGGAGGAGCTCAAGGCCTCGCTGACGAAGCTGGTCGCCGACAACCCCGACTCCCCTGAGGCAGCCTCCTGGAGGCAGCAGCTGCAGGAGCTGGGTCAGTGGAGCAGCCGAGCCCCGAGCCCCGTGGCTCCCTGTGGTGACGAGGAGGCAACGACGGCAGCTCTATTTAAAAATACATTTAGCCAACGATTAACCTGTAACTTCTACTGCTGCAGCTATTCACTGCAGTAGGGCTGTAGAAAATGATATAGCCGGGACTATAGCGACACCTCCTTCCACTAGAGGCTACTAATGGGAATAGACAGCCATAGAATATCCTTGGTGAGGCTGAGAACGATCAAGACCAACCAAGTTTCTTATCAGCAGCTGGACAGAGGTTTTATTATTGGCAGTTGAAAGCAAAATGATCTCATCGCAAAATGCATTGTTTCCCTTTCTCCGCTCAGACTCCCGCTGGCAGAAGGCCAATGAGACCGCAGCACAGAGGCAGACGGAGCTGGAGACCTGTGCTGATAGGCTGGGCAGTTTTGCCACGGCGGCCAGTCAGCTGGGGCCGTGGCTGCGGGAGAAGGAGCTGATGATGAGCGTGCTCGGACCGCTGAGCATAGACCCCAACATGCTCAACACGCAGAAACAACAAGTACAGGTAGGGGGCGCCAGATGCACTACAGAAATACAGGAAGCTCACCACTAGGATACAGGTAGCTCACCACAGACCCTTTTAGAGATATACAGCATTTTGGTTTGTACTCTTAGGGTAAGACAAACACACATTTATGAATATTTGGATGTGTGCACACGGCACGCTTGACTCTGGACATTAAGACGAAGACAGAGAGACGAAGGGACTCTCTTAGCTAAGTCGATTTTTTCTGTTGAGCCCTTTCATAAAGTTACAGTCAAAGGCCGCCCAGGTCATTTGTGATGAAGAAAACAACTCCAATTCCAAGGGAAGAGGGATCTCTCCTTCCTGTAGTTTTAGGGTTTCTCTCTTTGGTTCTCCAAACCTTTAACCAAACCAATCCCTCTCTCTCTCTCTCTCTCTCTCGCCCTCAGTTCATGCTGCGCGAGTTCGATACCCGCCGGCCCCAGTACGACGAGCTGACCCAGTCTGCGGAGGGCATCCTCTCCCAGT